>NC_050096.1:244530060-244831935 GCF_902167145.1 Zea mays | reverse complement strand
CCAGCCTCGGGCGAAGACAATAGTCCCGGATGAATTCACGCCTCGCCCGAGGGTCCCCTCTGTCAACAGACGCACCCCCGTCTCACCCAAGGCTAAGCTCGGGCGAACCTTGTCGTGCAGCGACCTCGACCAAATCGCCTTACCAACCGACCATATCGCATGCGCATTCAATGCGGGGATCGCCTGACACCTTATCCTGACACGCGCGCCTCAGTCGGCAAGGTCGAAGTGACCGCAGTCACTTCGCCCCTTTACTGACCGTTCTGACAGGAGAACAGCGCTATTCACCCCGTTCCGACTACTGTGCCAACCACCAAGGTAAGATTAGCAACAGTAAGTCGTGACCTCCCCCGAGTTCAGCCTCGGGCACAACAAGGAGCTCCGCCTCGCCCGACCTCAGGCCTCGGGCGAAGGTCTCCGCCTCGCCCGACCCTGGGCCTCGGCCTCGACCCCAGCCTCGGGAGAAGATCTCTGCCTCGCTCGATCCTGGGCCTCGGGAGGAGTCACAACCTCGCCCGACCTCAGCCTCGGCCTCAGGTGAAGTCTCCGCCTTGCCCGACCTCAGCCTCGGACCGACTACGCTATAGGGGATACATCATTACCCTACCCCTAGCTAGCTGCCTCAGGCTATGAAGGAACAAGACCGGTGTCCCATCTAGGTTACCCCGGTAACAGGTAATGATGGTTCCCCGCGTGCGCCCATGACGTCGGTTGTTCTCAACCCCCTACGGAAGCAAGAAAACGTCAGCAGGATCCATGCCGCACCGCCAGCTATGCTTCTACAGGACTCAAGGCACTTCTCCAACGGCCACGTTAGTACATGTACAGGGCTCAAGGCACTTTCCCGCTAGCCACGTTAGCTCATAGCTACACCCCCATTGTACAGCTGGGCGTCTCCTTGCGTCTATAAAAGGGGATGTCTAGGGCCTTCCTAAGGGAGGCACGGGGAGACGGAACGTACGAACGTGTGACGTACAAACGGGCGAAGGCAGGCGAGCAGAGGCAGGCAGAGTAGGAGAGACGCGGTAGAGGCAGGCTCAGACAGCTCACCTCAAGGCCGAACCCTCTCTTTCTCTCTCTCTCTCGCTCTCGCTCTCTCGCAACGCTTGTAACCCCTACTACGAGCACCCCGGTGCAAGATAACATAAGCCTCATTTCCCTCTTGTGTTCCATCTTGCATCAACCCATCTAGGCAGGGACACGCAACGACAAATTCACTGGTCGGTTAACGGTCCTCGCGGGTCCGAAACGCCGACAGTTGGCGCGCCAGGTAGGGGGATGCTGCGTGTTGACAAATACTTTCTCGTTGAGTTCCAGATGGGTAGCTTTCAGCAGCCTCTCTAGCCTGGGACGGTGCTCCGCTTCGGGAGTCTCGAGTTCATGTCCCGCAATGGCAGCTACGACATGTAACTCCTCCCTCGTGGCACAGCAACAACGACGATCGTCGGCTCACCCGGCGGAGGCGAACTCGACGACGCCATCTCCCCGCGGCAGAAGAGGAACACCCGGGTTTGCCCTGCCACCCTCCTCGCCGGAGGAGGAGGAGACGGGGCAACCGTGGCCAGGCAGAAGGCGGTACCTCGTCGGCTGTCGGACCAGAGCAAGTCAACGACGCCGGCACCCCTACGGGGGACATGTCGGGTGTTGTCCTCGCACCTGAGACAACGATGGATGTCGCTTCCCAGCAACGTGCCAACCCCAAGCGGACTGATGACGCCAGCACCCTCACGAAGGACTTGTTGGATGTTAGCCTCGTGCCTATGATAACGGTGCAGTCCGTCCCCGATGCAACTTCACCGACGTCTACCAACCAACAGGTACCTTCAGTTTTCCATCCTGTTCCCTTTAGATTCAGCTTTGACCCACCAAGCGACCCCGCTTCGGTGAGCGCTTTCGTGAGGGCATATCCTGACCTTCCGGGGTACCATATGTGGTCAACTTGGGACCGACTGACGACCGTCTCAACCTCCGGACCCACGGGTTCCGAGGAAGAGGACGACCCCGATGTCAGTTGGGATTTCTTCGGACTCCGTGATCCCAGTGCCATGCGTGACTTCATGTCCGGATGTGACCACTGCCTCTCCGGCTGCTCTGATGATGGCCACAGCCTCGACGATGAGGGTTGCGATCCAACTCGCAAGTGCTACCACATCGATCAGGAAGATCACGACGGAGAAAACCACCTCGACATGCCAGGAAGTGATGGCGCCCTTGCACCTGTGTCTCGTGTTGAGATCCCGCGGGAGCTAGCTGTGGTCCAAGTCCCTACGGGGGGTCAGGACACACAGCTTGAGCAACTCCGCGAGATGCAGGCCAAGCTCGACGAAGAAGCAGGGCAGCTTGTGCAGCTCCGACAAAACATCGAGCAGGAATGGGCAGGCCGGGCACTCGCCGGAGGAGCGCATCATCGGGCCCGGGACGTCCAGCGCCGTATCATTGACGATGCCAGGGCAGAGCTGCCCCCGGCCTTCAGCGGGGCTGGCCAGAACCTAGCCACAGCGGCGATGCTACTTCGAACGATGCTGGAGCCGTCCACCACCGAAGGGCGACGTATCCAGGGCGAGCTCAAGGGCCTCCTGGAAGACGTCGCTGTCCGACAAGCTGAGAGCTCTGCCTCTCGGAGGCGAGGAGACCCCTCGGAGCATCGCGCAACGCCCTCCCGACGCATGCGGGAGGCCTCGGTCCACACTGAGCGCACACGGGACGGGACGCCTGTAGCCCCAGATTGCCTTGGCGACGAGCAACACCACCGCAACCGTCGAGCCCGACTCGAGAAGAAGGTGCGCCGAGGCTACCATCCCAGGTGTGGGGGACGCTACGACAGTGAGGAGGATCGGAGTCCCTAGCCCGAGCCACCAGGTCCGCGAGTCTTCAGCCGGGCCATACGACGAGCACCGTTCCCGGCCCGGTTCCGAGCCCCGACCACCATCACCAAATACTCAGGGGAGACAAGGCCAGAGTTGTGTCTCGTGGATTACCCGCTGGCATGCCAGTTGGGAGGGACGGACGACGACAACCTCATCATCCGCAACCTCCCCCTTTTCCTCTCCGACGCTACCCGGGCTGGCTGGAGCATCTGCCTCCTACGCAGATCTCCGACTAGGACGACCTGGTCAAGGCTTTCGCTGGAAATTTCTAGGGTACGTACGTGCGCCCTGGGAACTCATGGGATCTCCGAAGCTGTCGCCAGCAACTAGGGGAATCCCTGCAAGATTACATCCGGCGGTTTTCCAAGCAGCGCACCGAGTTGCCCAACATCACCGACTCAGACGTCATCGGGGCATTCCTCGCCGGCACCACATGCCGAGGCCTGGTGAGCAAACTGGGACGCAAGACTCCCACCAAGGCGAGCAAATTGATGGACATCGCCACCAAGTTCGCCTCTGGTCAGGAGGCGGTCGAAGCCATCTTCCGGAAGGACAAGCAGCCTCAGGGAGGGCAGAAGGAAGATGCCCCCGAGGCGTCCGCCCAGCGTGGCACGAAGAAGAAGGCCAAGAAGAAGGCACAAGCAAAGCGCAACGCCGTCGACGCGGATCTCGTCGCTGCTGCTGAGCACAGGAACCCTCGGAAGCCTCCCGGAGGAGCCAATGCGTTCGACAAGATGCTCAAGGAGTCGTGCCCCTATCACAGGGGTCCCGTCAAGCACACCCTTGAAGAGTGCGACATGCTCCGGCGCTACTTCAACAAGGCTGGACCCTTGGCAGAAGGTGGCAAGGACCAAGGCAACAACAAGAAGGGGGCGACAAGGAAGAGGAGTTCCTGGAGGTCCACAACTGCTTCATGATCTACGGCAGACAGATGGCAAACGCCTCGGCTCGGCACCGCAAGTAGGAGCGCCGGGAGGTCTGCTCGGTGAAGGTAGCGGCGCTGGTCTACCTAGACTGGTCCGACAAGCCCGTTACCTTCGACCAAGGCGACCACCCCGACTACGTGCCGAGCCCAGGAAGGTACCCGCTCGTCGTCGACCCGATCATCGGCAACGTTAGGCTCTCCAAGGTCCTCATGGACGGAGGCAGCAGCCTCAACATCATCTACGCCGAGACCCTAGGGCTCCTGGGGGTCGATTTGTCCACAATCCGGGCCGGTGCAGCACCTTTTCATGGGATCGTCCCCGGTAAGCGCGTCCAGCCCCTTGGGCAACTTGACTTGCCCGTCCGCTTCGGAACTCCCTCCAATTTCCGAAAGGAAACCCTCACCTTCGAGGTGGTTGGGTTCTGAGGGACCTACCACACGGTGTTGGAAAGACCGTGCTACGCCAAGTTCATGGTCGTCCGCAACTACACGTACCTCAAGCTCAAGATGTCGGGCCCCAACGGAACCATCACCATCGGATCCTCATACGCCACGCTTACGAGTGCGACGTGGAATGCGTGGAGTACGCCGAGGCCCTCGCCGAGTCCGAAGCCCTCATCGCCGACTTGGATTGCCTCTCCAAAGAGGCGCCCGACGCGAAGCGGCGCGCCAGCAACTTCGAACCGGCCAAGGCAATTAAGTCTGTCCCTCTCGACCCCAGCAACGATGCCGGCAAGAAAGTCAGGATCGGCTCCGAGCTCGACCCCAAATAGGAAGCAGTGCTCATCGACTTTCTCCGCGCAAATGCCAAAATTTTTGCATGGAGTCCTTCGGACATGCCCGACATACCGAGGGATGTCGCCAAGCACTCACTGGACATCCGAGCCGGTGCCCGACCCGTGAAGCAGTCCCTGCGCCGTTTTGATGAAGAAAAGCGCAGGGCCATAGGCGAGGAGGTTCACAAGCTGATGGCTGCAGGGTTCATCAAAGAGGTATTCCATCCAGAATGGTTAGCTAACCCTGTGCTTGTAAAAAAAGGTGGGAAATGGAGGATGTGCGTAGACTACACTAGTTTAAACAAAGCATGTCCAAAGGTTCCCTACCCTCTGACTCGCATCGATCAAATTGTGGACTCCACTGCTGGGTGCGAAACCCTGTCTTTCCTCGACGCCTATTCAGGCTATCACCCAATCAAGATGAAAGAATCCGACCAGCTCGCGACTTTTTTCATCACACCCTTTAGCATGTATTGTTATACTACAATACCATTTGGCTTGAGGAATGCAGGTGCCACCTACCAAAGGTGCATGAACCATGTGTTCGGAGAACACATCGGCAGAACGGTCGAGGCTTACGTCGATGACATCGTTGTCAAGACAAGGAAAGCCTCCAACCTCCTCTCCGACCTCGAAGCAACTTTCGAGTGCCTGCGTGTAAAGGGCTGGAGCTCAACCATGTTGCTCGACGGTACAACGAGACCGCGGATGAGCTGGCGAAAATAGCCTCGGGGCAAATGACGGTTCCCCCGGACGTCTTCTCCAGGGATATATATCAGCCATCTGTCAAAATCAACGACGCGCCCAAGCCCGAGGAGACCTCGGTCCAGC
The DNA here is from genome assembly GCF_902167145.1 of Zea mays. Taxonomy (NCBI): domain Eukaryota; kingdom Viridiplantae; phylum Streptophyta; class Magnoliopsida; order Poales; family Poaceae; genus Zea; species Zea mays. The sequence goes on along the minus strand of NC_050096.1, from coordinate 244,826,536 downwards.
CCGAGGTACCCTCGGCCGCTGAGGGAGAGGCCCTGCGCATCGCGGGAGAGCAAGACGGGGTTACGCCAAACCGGCACTGGCAGACCCGTACCGGGAATACCTCCTCCGCGGAGAACTGCCCCTCGACAAGGCCGAAGCTCGGCGACTGGCTCGGCGCGCCAAGTCGTTCGTTTTACTGGGTGATGAAAAGGAGTTGTACCACCGCAGCCCCTCAGGCATTCTCCAACGATGCATATCCGTCGCCCAAGGACAGGAGATGTTACAAGAAATACACTCGGGGGCTTGCGGTCACCATGTGGTGCCTCGGACCCTCGTAGGAAATGCCTTCCGACAAGGTTTCTACTGGCCGACTGCGGTGGCCGACGCCACTAGGATTGTACGCTCCTGCCGAGGGTGTCAATTCTACGCGAGACAGACGCACCTGCCCGCTCAAGCCCTATAGACAATACCAATCACTTGGTCGTTTGCCGTGTGGGCTCTGGACCTCGTCAGTCCCTTGCAGAAGGCACCCGGGGGCTTCACGCACCTGCTGGTCACCATCGACAAATTCTCCAAGTGGATCGAAGTCCGACCCTTAACCAGCATCGGGTCCGAGCAGACGGTGGCGTTCTTCACAAATATCATCCATCGCTTTGGGGTCCCAAACTCAATCATCACCGACAATGGCACGCAGTTCACTGGGAAAAAGTTCTTGGACTTCTGCGAGGACCACCATATCCGTGTGGACTGGGCCGCCGTAGCTCACCCAATGACAAATGGGCAGGTGGAACGCGCCAACGGTATGATTTTGCAGGGACTAAAACTGAGGATCTACAACGACCTCAACAAGTTTGGCAAGCGGTGGATAAAAGAACTACCCTCGGTGGTTTGGAGTCTGAGGACGACGCCGAGCCGGGCCACGGGCTTCTCGTCGTTTTTCCTAGTCTATGGGGCCGAGGCCATCTTACCCATGGACTTGGAATACGGTTCCCCGAGGACAAAGGCTTACGACGACCAAAGCAACCAGACCAGCCGAGAGGATACATTGGACCAGCTAGAAGAGGCTCGGGACGTGGCCTTACTACACTCGGTGCGGTATCAGTAGTCTCTGCGATGCTACCACGCCCGAAGGGTTTGGCCCCGAGACTTCCAAGTGGGAGACTTGGTACTTCGACTGCGACAAGACGCCCGAGGGCGCCACAAGCTTAATCCTCCCTGGGAAGGGCCGTTCATCATCTCCAAGATTTTGTAGCCCGGGACATACAAGCTGGCCAACGATCAAGGCGAGGTCTATAGCAACGCTTGGAACATCAAACAGCTATGTCGCTTTTATCCTTAAAATGTTTCAAGTCATTCATGTATCTTGCTTTCTTTACATGCATAAATAAAAGGTCTAGCTGTCAAGGGAGGATCGGCCTTGCCTCAGCAAAAACCGACCCTCCCTCGGGGACTAGAAGGGGGGAACCCCCTCTGCGTCAAAATTTTCCTCGGAAAAGTTTTTCTACCAAAACGTCTTTCGTGCCTTTCGACAATGTCGATAGCGGAATCCCAAAAACGAGCGATTGAGACCTTGAACGGCAAGGCCGACCAAGCCGAGGGACTCCTACGCCTCCGGGATACGGATACCTCACTCGTCACCTTCCACGAAAGGCGGCTCATGCTCGGATAAGTGATTCTGCTACGGAACAAGTCCTAACGCTCGGGTAGAAAGCAACTTTCGTACCATTTCGACTATATCGATGACAGAATCCTTAAAACGAGCGAGAGAGACCTTGAACGACAAGGCCGACCGAGCCGAGGGACTCCTACGCCTCTGGGATACGGATACCTCACTCGTCACCTTCCACGAAGGGTAGCTCACGCTCGGATAAGTGACTCTGCTACCGAACAAGTCCTAATGTTCGAAACGAGAGGAAAGGAAACACAGCTTTAAACTCCAACATTGAAAATGTTTAGGCCTCAGCGGCCGCAAGAAACATACGCATACTTAAAACAAATTGTCCTTGCAGGCTCAGACATCGGCAGGGGGAGGAGCAGCACCCTCGGCGTCGTTTCCACCCTCGGCAGAATCTGACCCGGCCTCAGACGGCGACACGGGCGGAAGGACCTCCACCTCAAAGGAGGAAGGCAGCGCCGCGCTTGGGCCCTCGACGACCGCGTCAAGCCTCTAGACCTCGGCTAAGGCCGCCTCCTCTTCGTCCGATAAGCAGTACCCCTCGCTGACCCGCTCTAGATCCACGTCGTAGTGGGAAGCGAGCACGTCGAAGGCCCGCCTAACGCCGTGGTGCAGCGCCCCGCGGAGCCTGCTGCGCACATGGCCGCCTAAGGCCCGCAGGTGACTCTGGGGGAGGTACCTGAAGGGACGTCGTCGAGACCAAAGGCCCGGCAGAAGGTCGAGATGGCCTCAGACATGGCCACGCGGTCGGCCTCCTTCTGCTCAGCCGCCTGGGCAAGCGCCTTGCAGTTCTTGACGGACTCGTTAAAGAGCCGTCTCGAACCCTGCAGACAGCCGCACAATGTTCTTCAGACACAAGGTGAAGAATGGAGACAAAAACAAAGCCACAAAGCGGGCGAAACATACCTTCGGCCCGGGCACGCTGCTGTGAGGTCATGGCTTGGGCGGACCAGCCAGACCCGACGGCCACAGCCAAGCCCTCCACAAGGGTCCCGGCCCGAGCGGTCGCCTCGGGTCTAGAAGGGGGGAACCCCCTCTGCGTCAAAATTTTCCTCGGAAAAAGTTTTCCGCCAAAACGACTTCTGTGCCTTTCGACTGCGTCGATAACGGAATCCTAATGACGAGCGAGAGAGACCTTGAACGGCAAGGTCGACCGAGCCGAGGGACTCCTACGCCTCCGGGATACGGATACCTCACTCATCACCTTCCGCGAAAGGTAGCTCACGCTCGGATAAGTGATTCTGCTACCGACGAGCAAGTCCTAATGCTCAAAACAAGAGGAAAGAAGCATGGCTTTATACCCAAATGTTCAGGCCTCAGCAGCCACAAAGAACAAACACACATACTTGGGATAACTACGCTACGTAGATGTCGGTAGCACCCTCGGCAGCTTTCCCGACCTACTGCAAATATCTCAGTACTTAGGGCAATTACATTTTGCTCTTACATTCCCTTACAAACGGGACCCAGCTCCATTCTCGCAGGAATGAACTACCTCCGCATAGGAGGTGCTACAAGATAACGAGCTCCAAGTGGCTCGCCGGCGACACTGCACCAGCAGCGACAACGACCTTCACCTCGGGCGGCTAGACAGCAGCAGTGATTGCCTCAGGGCAAACACTAATGTGAAAAGGCCCTCACTCACGTCCCCTCACGAGGGACGAGAACTAGCCATTAAAGCCAAAGAGCCGGAGGTCCGGAGCGCAGGTGGCACTGACGGCCTCGTCGGCAGAGGCAACCGCTTCAGCAGAGGAAGCCTCACCTATGGCGACCACCACCTCTGCACCGACGACAGCGACCACCTGCCCACCAACACCGCACCGGCGAACGACGGCCGCCCCAATGCGCACCGGCAGGTCCTCACTCCCGTCCTCGCCGAGGCTGTCCCAGAACACGAGTACCGCCCTCGCGGCGTACGATGTGTTGTGTGACCCCCCGGTGCAGCCGACGGCGCAGGGAGGACCTGGACGTGGCCGGCCTGTGCACGGCGCAACCGACACCCATGCGGCGGACGGGCAGCCACGCTCTGCCCCAGCGGTAGGAGGCGGCACCGGAAGCAACACCAGAGCCGCTCAGGCCGGGGAGCCAGACACGCGGCAGCTGACAGCGCCACGGGCGGCGAACACCCTTCTCCCTCGATCACTGAGGGAAGGAGCGGGCCGCTGCCCACGCGGAGGCGGGCCCCGACTCGGTGCACCCTCCTCCCCAGCACGGATGATGAACATCCTTGAAGCTGAGGGTATGGGGGAGGCCACGGCCCGGCTCGCTCTTCCCCACCACGAGGCCTGCGGTCATCATCCTGGGTGACCGTCAACGTGGGACTACAGCCGGGCTGCATGATGAAAATCTTTGAAGCCAAGCGACGAGTGGAGAGCACCAACCCCCACGGGGTCGCGCTCCTCCAACAGCAGCAAGAAGAAGGCAACACAGGTGCACCTGAAAGTTGCCTAGAGGGGGGGTGAATAGGCAAGTTAAAACTTTTTCAACAAAAACTAGAAGCAAACTGGGTAAAACTGAATTGATCTCGAAATTCACCCAGTTAACTTTGGAAATGAGATGTTCTAAATGATCCACAGGGTTCAAAGTAGTAGATCTGAGAAGGGCACTTCTCAAAATCCACACACCAAAAAGATATAAACAATCTTCCACGGAATGGTGAGAGAACGAAGAACATGAACAAACACAATGAGCAAGAACACAAGAGACACAAGATTTATCCCGAGGTTCAGTCACACCACAAAAGGTGCCCTACTTCCTCGTTGAGGCGCCCACAAAGAGCCGGGTCTCTTTCAACCCTAATCCTCCCTTTGCCGACCACAAAGGTCAAGCTCACACACTAATCTTTGCTCAAACGAGCGGGTAATACAAACTTTCTTATGGTCTTCCACAAGATTTGGAGACTCACAAGAGACACCTAGTCGTCTAGGAGCTAGAAGCTCCAAGAGTAATGAATCCACAAAGAACTCGATGTAATACCAAAGCTCGAATCAAGAAGAAGAGCAAGAGAGATTTAGAGATGAAGCACAAAACCGCAGCTCTCAAGCTCACTCGAAGATTTCTCTCCAAAGATTTGAAATGGGAGAGGCAAGAGATGTGTGTGAGAGAGAGGGAGGTGTTTCTTGGGTTAGAAATGGAGTTCAAATCGTGCTCACTACTTTGGGGAGAGAGGTAGGAGGTAGTATATATAGGTGGAGCTCAAAACTAGCCGTTGGGCAGATTTTTCTGCCTGAGACCGGTTGAACCTCCCCCTAGGGCGGTTGAACCTCCCTTGGCAGGCCTGGCAGCCTGTCTGCCAGTCTGACTGGCAGACTGACCTGCAGACTGGTCAGGGTTGACCAGACCGGTTGAACCTCCCCCTAGGGCGATTGAACCGCCCCTGACACCTCTGGCGACCTGTTTGCCAGTCTGACTTGCAGACTGTTGGTCAGAGGTCAGAGGGGTCAGAGACCAGCTGAACTGCCCCTCAGGACCAGTTCAACTGGTCTTGACCAGAGAGTTTAGGAGAGAAAACCCCAGCTCAACTGCCCAGAGGCAAGTTCAGCTGGTGTATGGTCAAAGAGGTTCACAGCTGAAGTTGAGTTCAGCTGAAGTTGAGAAAGCTCAACTCAGCTGAAGTTTAGCTCAGCTGAAAAGCTCAGCTGCAGCTGAAGAAGCTCAACTCAGCTGAAGTCAAGTTCAGCTGCTTTTCAGCAAGAACACTCTAGGTTTCTCAACCCTAACCACGGTCAACCATAGAACGTTAAAGAGATTTTTGCTTTTCAAAAATAGCTTTTGAATAGAGAGGTTTGAGCTTTGGCAAACACCAACCTTCTTTTTGGATCCCCCTTTATAGTACGACGATTCCTATACTCAAGTTAAATAAAATATAATGAAGTAAACTCCTTGAGTCATTGGTGTCTCATGTGTGATTTCTCCATGGCATTGCTTCATAAGGATCACAAACATCTTTGTCTCACCTTTTGAAGCAAACTCAACTCAAACCCAGTGACTTGTACCATATCACCTTATATGAGTTCAAATCATGGCTTCAAGTCACCTTACTGATGCATCAACATGTTATAACTCTTCATAGCTGATTAGTTCATCGACTTAGTGCAAGTACTCTCTTCTTCACCTTAGCCATGGTACCTCGGTCTACAAGCCGTCGCTTGACCTTCACCTTCGCTTAGTTCCTCGAAGCCCTTTCCTTGCTATCTTCACCCTATCAAGCCATTCTTGAGTCACATCAAATTGAGCATCCATTGAGAGAATCATTTCTTCAATATTGTGAACCTTGCTTGAATGTCTTCTAGATATAATTGTCAAGATCAATCAAGCTCTAGTTTGATTCTCATAGAAGCATATATGGACTGACAGTAATATGGTCAAGCCAATTCACGATTCCTCATATCTTATTCACTTTGGCTTGACCTATCCTCTTAATCACTTCATCCTCTATTCTGATAATATGTATGTAGTGATTTCTCAGGTCTTGTCCATATATTCAAACCAATATAGAGATCATATTATATCCATTTGCATTGTCTCACTGGTTATTTAACCTTGTGTTGAACCTTTGTTCACTGTCTTTATACACTATTCAAGTATGTTCATCATACTGAATTTCCTGTTCAACACTTAGCAAACTTGTTAGTCTTTTAAATGTGTTGTCATCCAAATCACCAAAACTCACAAAAGGGATGAATGCACTTTCAATCTCCCCCTTTTTGGTGATTGATGACAACACATTTAAAGCTTACATAAGATTTGACAAATAAGATTTTGAATCCTATGATATAGTTTCCTCCCCCTAAATATGTGCATTTCAGAAAACAACACTTTTGTACTCAAATGCCAAAAGCACATATTTGGGTCAATGTATGGAGACAACTTATATCATACTATTCATGGGGTGCAGTGTGTCATAAAATAAACGTGATGCTCATGACATAGTATGCACTCATCAATTTACTACATCTTATGTTTTTATTATGAATTCCCCTTTTGTTAATTATTTCTCCCCCTTTTCAAAAGTCTTCTTACACTTAGTTACATAAGACTAAAGGTAAGCTTTAATGCACAATTTCTCCCCCTTTGTCATAAATCTCCAAAAAAAGATATAAAGAATATAAAGGGTAGAAATTATGATTAATCAAGATTTGAACACACTATCATGAAAAGGGTCCTTATATGGCACAAAGGTAATGGAGAAGTGTCATAAGTGATGTACCTTTGCGTTTTACCTTTTCAAAGGGGTGTTCCACACTTGTGTTGTGTTTAGAGTTCATTTTGCAATCTCTTGTTGGCATAATTGTGACATAGGTCCAAGATATCAAATGAATATTGTCATACTAATTGAAAGATAAATCTTGATACCTGGAGTCTAGATGTCACCTAGCATTTTCTTATCATAACAAGAGGCAGCATGAAAATTGCACAAGTATGAATTATACAACTAGTGATCATGTACGAGAATATCAATTGAAAAACACCAATTGATACAATTTGATAGATAAACATATCACTAATTTCAAATTACATTCAGTTTTCCTAAAATTTTATTGCACACATATATATGTATTCAATTGATACCTATTGAGAGTACTTATTTGCACCTTAAATTACCATTGGCATAAAAGGAGTATCAATTGAACATAATCATGCAACATAAGAAACATGTGCACTATTTAATCAATTAAGTTCTAGATAGGAGAATTTATAAGCTATGCTACTTTAGACATTTGCAATCCAAAAGGATGTAATACATATTTACCAATTTTAGATGACGTTGTAGTAGCATATACAAGAGAAACTCATTCTCTTATAAAATGTACAAAATATACATTTAGTGGAGCAAAGAATCTTTGATACCCATCAAATTTGCAGTGGAAGCGATTGTCTTTGCCCAAAGATTCCTTTCTAATTTGAGACTACACACATAATAGACTTGAAAATGAAGTTAGTCTCAAAGATTCAAATTATAGACCATTCTCCCCCTAAATGTGTGTATACAAGTGATGAATACTTGTTTTACCTCATGCACTTGGACTTGTGAGGCCAGGGGATTAAGTTCTACAATTTGAACCTTGGTACAACTAAAGTATGAGATATGAAATTGCACCAATTGAAGGAATTACCCATAATCAAAAGGTATACTAATAGACATGATATGCAATATTTTAAGCCAAGATTCTTGAGAAGTTAGCATGTTTGACTTATACCTCACTAAGATGACTTAAGACAAACTTATGACATCACCACGAGAGGTATTAATCAAATATCTAGAGATTCTTTAATTGTCACCACAAGTGCAACCTTATGGCGTGACTTAAGATATTGCATATACATGCACACACTAGCATGTAAGAGCCTAGATACACAATTGTAATACAATAGTTCATGGAGTGACACACCTTTGTTCTACGCCACATGGTCTCCATTATAATCATGAATTTCCATCTTAGCTTTTGATAGGCTTGACATTTCAAAGAGAAACTTATCCTCTTCAAACAATCAAGAGAAATTCTTCATTTCTATGGAACCATTCATCCTCATTTGATGTTCTCCAAGGTGTGAGACTACACAACATGAACTTGAAAGAATTCATTAGTCTCACAAGATATAGGCTAAACTCTCCCTCAATTTGTGCATGCAAGAGTACACAAAGTACACTTATGCACATCAACAATACGAGGTTAAAGGAGATATTTGCACTATATCTTGGTTTAACATAACATGCTTTACATAGATGATGAAAATTAAACCAATTGAAAGTTTAAGAACTGAAAGTATATCAATTGAAATCCTGAAGGGTAAAGCATGCTAATATGAACCTTAAACCTCATAATGAAGGATATCATATAAATATGTCACTACATCTTCATTATTTGGTTGACAAAAAAACAAACAAAAAAAATAACTCCCTTCTTGAATCACTGTGATCTCTTTTCTCTTTACGATTTCATCCAACCAAGTGATCTTGAACTTCTTTCATCTTTTCTTGATTCGATCATACTTGATATGAGACCTATAGAAACTCAATGATTGAAAGAACCAAGACTCTTATGTTTGTAGATTTTGAATTCATCTTCAAAGAACTTGGGAAGACCTTGTTGAAACACTTAGAAAAGAGAGCATTAGAAACACAAGAGAGGGTTTCACAAATGATGATCCTTATATGTGGATGGCAAATGAATCATCATTATTGAAACCCAAAAGGATAGACTAAATTCCTTTAAATTAGTGCACACATATAGTTGATGTCAAAGTTATATGCACTATTGAACATTTTATATTGCAAGGAATTTAACCTATACTATGGTACATCCCACTAAGGATAGAATACTAAAACAACCGAAGGAGAGGAAGTTTTCATACCTTGGCCTCTGATCAACTTCTTCTTACTTTAGTTGAATAGTATCCTTTAAGCTTGTGATTTATCCAATTTAAAACAAGTACCATCTCTTAACATAGATTTTCTATGGATAAACTCAACACAAGAGATGACATTAGTAGCACAAGCACTAGTTTCTTATTTAGCAACCCTTTATATGTGGAAGGCAAGCGAGTTGCTAAAATAGAGAAACATCATAATATGGACTAAATTTCCCTTGAGCCCTCATGCACAATATATTTTGAATGACATGGATAATATGCATGGTTGTTCAATGAAGTCTAAAGGGCTGACTTAATCCATATTATGGTGAGTGTCTAATATAGAAGAATCAAATCCAAATTAACTAGAGAGAGTACATCACATAGTTTTGGATTTGTTGACCATATGATAATATTCATTCATCTTCCAATTAGACCTTTATTTCATAATCAACAACTGATGTGTATCCTTAAGTGCTTCTTCTTCCTTAGTGGCTACAAAAGTCACAAAAGATATAAGATTTGAAAATAATATGCACTTGAGATTCAGTTGTTACCACCCTTGCTACTATCTCCAAATATGATTTATACATCCATTATCGAGCACCCAACTTGATCCATTGAAGGAGTGATCCTGCAAAACAAGTTTAAGCTTCATATCTTGGTACCCAATTTGAATTGGGTCCTTTGAGATTAGTAGTAAGAGCCTTGAGTACCCACACAATCCTTATTGTGGCCTTTCTCTTTGTGTAGGCACCCACATATACTTGACAACCATCTTACATGGTTTCAAGTCAATATTTAATCACATAGATAAAAACTAGAGTTAAGAATAGGAGCCTTTTCTCCTTTTTCTTAATACATCGTTGTGTTGCCTTCTTGATGATGAACCTAGCTTGACCTTGGGTGCACCTAGCTTATCAAGGTTAGTTGCACAAGCATTCATATCATGAAAACAAGTTATGCATGAAATTTACAACTTAGTGATCCAATTCAATGTGAAGCATATGGATATCGATTGAAGTATATTTCTAAGATATCAAAATATGGGTTTCCAAAATTTAGAGAGTATGGATCACTAATTGTACCTTTTACAGTTTAAAAATCATATCCATATTAGTGCATATGTATGTGATGAATATCAACAAAAAGATTCTTATGCACTTTTAGAATTAACGGTAAGGGAATTTTAAACTGCATCAAGAGTAGCTATTTAGAAAACAAAGATTACAATCCATATGAATGAGATACAAATTTACCATTTTGGATTGTCTTAGTATAACTTACTCAAGGGAAACTTATTCTCTACGACACAAGATATATAATGTTCTCCCACTAGATATGTGCATCAAGTATTTGAATGACTTACCACATGCACTTTTAATTCAGTTAAGAGACTCATGAGGAGTACATTACATATATTGTTCAAGGCATGATAAATTTGCAATGAATTAACTTATGCCTAAGAATACTTACCACCATATAGAACGTACCATTTGTTATACCAATTTGACAGATCTTACTATCTGTGGTGGTGTTACCTTAGTATTCTTCTTTTCATCATTTGTGGAGACTTCCTTTTTTTGTTATCTCCTTTTCCTTTTAAAACTAGTTGATAAAACACTTTGAAAAGAGGTATTAGTAGTCCAAGGAAGTATTTAATGAATGATGATATCTATATATGAATGGCAAACAAATCATCATTTATGAGACATAAAGGCATAAATTAAATTCCTTTTAAATTAATGCACATGAATGAGTGAATTAATATTATGCACCAATTTACAAATTTAAGCCAAAAAGAATTTAACTTTCATATTGACATTTTTTCTTCATAAAATAGATTATTACCAATTGAAAGAATGCCACTTGAAAGGAACAATTATTGGTCACATACCAAATGAAACAGTAAAAGTCTGCAAAAATAAAGCTGAAAAGGTACTGCACAGGTTTCTGAAAAGGTGACCTGACGCGACAAAAAAATGACTGAAAAAGTGTTGCAAAAGGTGAATGAAAAAGTGCTGCAAAAGTTGAATGAAAAAGTGCTGCAAAAGTTGAATGAAAAAGTGCTGCAAAAGTTACTGAAAAGGTGCTACAAAAGTTGATCTGACGCCTGAAAAAGGTGATGTCGCAGACTGAAAAAGGCATCTGAAAAAAGGGCTGACGCAGTCTGAAAAAATGGTCAGACTGGCCGGTCAAACTGTGCCACACCGGTTCAACCGGTCCTAGACACCAGTTCAACCGGTTTCAGCCAGGGGGTTTCCTGGTGAATACCAGCCGAACTGAAGTTCAACTCAGAAGTTCAGCTGGTCTCCCCAGCTGAGCTAGAAAGTTCAGCTGGTCAGACCAGTTGAGCTTGGAATGAAAATTTTAAAATAATTTTCCACAATAAACCTCATTTCAAATTTTAAAATGTACGCATAGATTGAATGACACACTCTATTTTAGAAACACATTCTCATGTTGTGAAACTACATAAATCACTCAGATAAGAACATTAGTCTCACAACTTTAGTCATATAGAGAATTCTCCTTTTGATAAGTGCTTTAAGAATTTGAATTTCTTACTTAGCACTCTATTCATTTAAGAACATGGGATAATACTCTTTATGTCTAGGTCATGGCAATAATATGATGATTAACTTGAAATATGCCACAAGATACATACAATCAATTTAAAGCATGTAGATTGTCACAATATAAAAATATGAACTTGCAATCTACCATATAATTAGATCCTTTCCAAAGCAAGGTAAAATCTTTTAAGTTCATTCTCAAGTGCTTCATTTTTCCTATGTGGATACAAAAGACACAAAGGAATATACCAATTAAAAGCAATGTGCACTTAAGAATTAATTGTTACCATCCTTTGGATATCACTTGGTTGTAGGCCTTTTGCTTGATTCCCACAAAGATTAATCCTTATTCCCTACAACACAAGTTCTTGCTAGAGATGAATATGAAGTTAGTGATATAACAACACAATTCATCTTTGGGTCAATCTTAAAGGATAGACAATGTAAGATTGATAGCTTGAGGTAAGAATTGAGTTAAACCGCTCAAGCACCCCAAAGCTTCATATCATCTCTGGGTACCTGCAAAACTTATTAAGTACATTTTGGTACCCATCTCATGATAGGTCCATCAAGGTTAGCCAATAAGGACTTAGGCACCCAAATAGCCTTGGTCCTAGAATGTGGTGAACTCATCACCTTTCTAGCACAAGAGTCAAATTTGGGTCTTCTAAGCATATTTGAATGTATTGACAAGTTAGGCTTAGGAGTTTTACCCTTTGGACAAACCTTGAATAGATGACCTTTTTCACGGCAATTGTAGCAAATGCGATGCTTGTCCTTGCAATGCTTTTGCCTTTTGCTTTCATCCTTTTTGATGGTCATCTTTCTTGATCGTGCAAGGTCTTGATTCTTCATGTGGGGGCATGAATCAATTTCATGGCCCTTCTCCTTGCATCCATAGCATCTCCTATCGCTTCTCTTTGATCTTTCTTTGTTGAAGCACATAGGTACATTGTTAGAGCAAATCATATGAGCATTAATTTTCTCACCATGAATTTTGCTCATGCCCTTCTTGGAAAGCTTGGTATTCTTTTGAAGGGGTTTTGTGCATGCTACAGTTGTCCCCTTCTCAAGCTTTTTCACCATATTATCACGGTTATCTTGAGAAGGTTGAGCATGACACTTTCCCTTCAAATGAGTTAAGCTCCTTCTTAGCATTCCAACTTCTTCCTTGAGCTCTTTATTTTCTTGTGTGATAGAAATATCACTAATTCCTGAAATTTCTAGCTCAATGGAAGATTGGCTTTCTTGAGAGCAACATTTGTTAGCACATGATAATATAGTTTCTACTTGAGTACATGTGCATATGTGAGGTTGGTATGATTTCAAATTAGTTAACACAACCTCATGAGCCATTTCTAACATGATATGTGAATCCATCAATTTATTATGAGAGCACACAAGCATATCATGTTTTTCTTGTAAAGTTAGATTTTCAATATTTAGCTTTTCTATTGTGTTCTTGAGCATATCATTTTTACTTTCTAATTGAGCAATATATGATGAATGATTAACAGCTTTAATTTGCTCAATTGAAATGTCTTCATACCTTTGGACCAAATCATCATGAGAGCACTTTAGCTTCTCATGCTCTTTGATCAACTTTTCTAAATCTTCGATTTTTCTGATGAGGAAGTCTTCTTGCTTATGAAGCATTTCTTTTTGTTCTTCCGCTCTTTTCATGAGTTTGAGCAAGCTCATCCGATGTTTCTTGCTTAGCTGAGCGAAGAATTGTTGAAGAACATCCTCATCTTCACTATCACTTTCTTGCTCCTCCTCATCCTCTCTTTCGCTTTCACTGTCACTCCCTTTAGCAATAAAGCACATATGAGAAGTGGATTTGAAAGACGAACCTTGTGAAGAGGTGGATTCATCGTTTGGTCTCCATCGATCATTTTCTTCTTCAATTTTGTTCTTCGCCTCATCTTCCTTCATTTTGAGGAACATCCTTTCGGCAATTCTCATGGCAAGATCTATTGCCCTAGGATCAACATCTGCACCAAAAGATGAAGTTGAGGCAATCTCAACTTTTTCAAGCTTAGAAGCACTTTCGTTTCTTAGTCCCCCCGACATGATCTTTTCCTCACGCGGTTAAGCGTTAGAACGAGGATTAGGCTCTGATACCAATTGAAAGTTGCCTAGAGGGGGGGGGGTGAATAGGCAAGTTAAAACTTTTTCAACAAAAACTAGAAGCAAACTGGGTAAAACTGAATTGATCTCGAAATTCACCCAGTTAACTTTGGAAATGAGATGTTCTAAATGATCCACAGGGTTCAAAGTAGTAGATCTGAGAAGGGCACTTCTCAAAATCCACACACCAAAAAGATATAAACAATCTTCCACGGAATGGTGAGAGAACGAAGAACATGAACAAACACAATGAGCAAGAACGCAAGAGACACAAGATTTATCCCGAGGTTCGGTCACACCACAAAAGGTGCCCTACTTCCTCGTTGAGGCGCCCACAAAGAGCCGGGTCTCTTTCAACCCTAATCCTCCCTTTGCCGACCACAAAGGTCAAGCTCACACACTAATCTTTGCTCAAACGAGCGGGTAATACAAACTTTCTTATGGTCTTCCACAAGATTTGGAGACTCACAAGAGACACCTAGTCGTCTAGGAGCTAGAAGCTCCAAGAGTAATGAATCCACAAAGAACTCGATGTAATACCAAAGCTCGAATCAAGAAGAAGAGCAAGAGAGATTTAGAGATGAAGCACAAAACCGCAGCTCTCAAGCTCACTCGAAGATTTCTCTCCAAAGATTTGAAATGGGAGAGGCAAGAGATGTGTGTGAGAGAGAGGGAGGTGTTTCTTGGGTTAGAAATGGAGTTCAAATCGTGCTCACTACTTTGGGGAGAGAGGTAGGAGGTAGTATATATAGGTGGAGCTCAAAACTAGCCGTTGGGCAGATTTTTCTGCCTGAGACCGGTTGAACCTCCCCCTAGGGCGGTTGAACCTCCCCTGGCAGGCCTGGCAGCCTGTCTGCCAGTCTGACTGGCAGACTGACCTGCAGACTGGTCAGGGTTGACCAGACCGGTTGAACCTCCCCCTAGGGCGATTGAACCGCCCCTGACACCTCTGGCGACCTGTTTGCCAGTCTGACTTGCAGACTGTTGGTCAGAGGTCAGAGGGGTCAGAGACCAGCTGAACTGCCCCTCAGGACCAGTTCAACTGGTCTTGACCAGAGAGTTTAGGAGAGAAAACCCCAGCTCAACTGCCCAGAGGCAAGTTCAGCTGGTGTATGGTCAAAGAGGTTCACAGCTGAAGTTGAGTTCAGCTGAAGTTGAGAAAGCTCAACTCAGCTGAAGTTTAGCTCAGCTGAAAAGCTCAGCTGCAGCTGAAGAAGCTCAACTCAGCTGAAGTCAAGTTCAGCTGCTTTTCAGCAAGAACACTCTAGGTTTCTCAACCCTAACCACGGTCAACCATAGAACGTTAAAGAGATTTTTGCTTTTCAAAAATAGCTTTTGAATAGAGAGGTTTGAGCTTTGGCAAACACCAACCTTCTTTTTGGATCCCCCTTTATAGTACGACGATTCCTATACTCAAGTTAAATAAAATATAATGAAGTAAACTCCTTGAGTCATTGGTGTCTCATGTGTGATTTCTCCATGGCATTGCTTCATAAGGATCACAAACATCTTTGTCTCACCTTTTGAAGCAAACTCAACTCAAACCCAGTGACTTGTACCATATCACCTTATATGAGTTCAAATCATGGCTTCAAGTCACCTTACTGATGCATCAACATGTTATAACTCTTCATAGCTGATTAGTTCATCGACTTAGTGCAAGTACTCTCTTCTTCACCTTAGCCATGGTACCTCGGTCTACAAGCCGTCGCTTGACCTTCACCTTCGCTTAGTTCCTCGAAGCCCTTTCCTTGCTATCTTCACCCTATCAAGCCATTCTTGAGTCACATCAAATTGAGCATCCATTGAGAGAATCATTTCTTCAATATTGTGAACCTTGCTTGAATGTCTTCTAGATATAATTGTCAAGATCAATCAAGCTCTAGTTTGATTCTCATAGAAGCATATATGGACTGACAGTAATATGATCAAGCCAATTCACGATTCCTCATATCTTATTCACTTTGGCTTGACCTATCCTCTTAATCACTTCATCCTCTATTCTGATAATATGTATGTAGTGATTTCTCAGGTCTTGTCCATATATTCAAACCAATATAGAGATCATATTATATCCATTTGCATTGTCTCACTGGTTATTTAACCTTGTGTTGAACCTTTGTTCACTGTCTTTATACACTATTCAAGTATGTTCATCATACTGAATTTCCTGTTCAACACTTAGCAAACTTGTTAGTCTTTTAAATGTGTTGTCATCCAAATCACCAAAACTCACAAAAGGGATGAATGCACTTTCAGCACCCCATCTGGGGGCTCGGAAGGTGGAAAGACGCGATGAATGCAAGGAGTGTGAAGGCATGGCTACCGCCCGGGGGGTCGATCCCTTTTTAAAGGCAGATCTCCTCACTCGCACCCCCAAGCGCCACAGGCAAAGTCTCCACCGACGTGCTCCAGGGTTCCCACCCCACGACACAGGGGCTGGGTCCCACACGTCATGCGAGCTGACCCGAAACGCGAAGAAGGAAAACCGCTGCACGCGAAGCACGTAACCGCCCTCGGTTATAAGCATTCCCTCATCCTCGCTGAAACCAGCGGTCGAAAGGGCGGACCGCCGCGTAAGAAGCATGCAACCACACTACGGTTGTGCACCCTTTCAGCTTCATTGCATCCGGCGGTCCAGCATGGAGGCCCGGTCCCACATGTCATGTAACCGGTGCGCCGGTCACTACGTGCAAGGAAACCGCACCGCCACTTGTGCCAATGCTGCGTCTTCTCGACTGCAGAACCAGCGCAGCGACTCAAGGCAGCCCTGCGCGTGACCCAACAGTGCCCATTAAGTGCGACGATCACGGGTCACTCAGCCGCAGAGATAGGCACGACGGTCGATATGATCAGAGGCGGGCCGACAGTAATTGCAGCAACAGGCGTGCGGAAGCAGCGGTCCAATCACCTACAGGTTCGCATCCTCCCCCGAAACGGCAGGGGAGCCCTCTCCCACAGCATAAAAGACGACGCACCCGTGTTCCGTTCCTCGAATGACTCGCGCGCGCGCAACAGATGCCTGCGAATCGCCCGTCCCGTCACATTAACTCCTTGGCAGGGCAAGCGACACCTCTGGCAGGCGAAGCGGGCGCCGTTTCACCTCCGTCATGATGACCGCATCAAAAAAAGGTGCGCCACATTATTTAAATTCATATCCTTTTCCTTTTCCTCTCTCTCTCTCTCTTGCCACAGGGACCGGGAAAGGGGATATTTCGAAAAGGATCCTTCTTAGCGAAGGAAACGGGCCCCGAGCCCTCCTACTGATCAGGGGTTCGAAGGTTGCGCCCTCCGGGGTTCGGCAACCGCCTAGAGCACTCGGGCTCTGAGCCCTTTACTGATCAGGGGTTCGAAGGCTGGCCCCTCGGAAGGGTTCGATAGCCGCCCCAGAGCACGCAGAGTCAGGGATGACCCTGGGTACGTCTGTTACATGGCCGAGGCTCGGGCTACACTCCCGAGGTACCCTAGGACATTTTCGAGACCAGCGGGAACGATTTGTAATGGAATCCCACCGGAGGGAGGCACCGAGCCCTCGGACCCTATCGAATGGGTCCGGGTCCAGCAAATCACCCACAGGTACTTTTGGAGCGCGCCTCTGGGCCACTAGCCGACCCTTATCGAACGGGGCTCGGGCGTCCACTCGGATCACCCGCTAGCAACTCACTGGAAACACCATGTTCGGTGCCCTCCGAGGGTAACATGGCGCTTCCCCCCCTTCCTCCTCGCGGAGAGGCGACGAAGGGGCGTACAATAAAAGTCAAGACGGTCCTTGATCGTCCTCTCGCTCCGTGCAGAGGCTCGGGGGCTGCTCTCGCGCCAGGCTATGGCCCAACTGTTGACCACGTCAACAAACCAGCTCAAAAACTCGGAGCCTGACCGTGCACCCGGGCTACGGCCAGGCCGCATGAGGGAACAACAAGGCTGACCGAGGCATCACAAAAAGGATTAAGACCTCAGAGGAGTCAAACCACTCCTCCGAGGCCTCGGGGGATACACCCGGCGGGTGCGCTCGCGCGCACCCACCAGAACAAAACATAACCGAGAAAGGCCGGTCCCCTTGCTAGAAATCCGGCAGAACCTCCAAGCAAGTACCTACACTCCCTTGAAGGCTCGGGGGCTACTGTCGGGTACTGTAATTAGGGGTACCCCCAATGCTTCTTAACCTGGCCGAAAAACATCTTCAGAACAAACCATCAACAACTGATAAGCACGGTTCAAGTCAGGGCCTCGTTTCCCAAGGGACACGACCTCGCCTCGTCCGAGCCCAGCCTCGGGCGAAGACAATAGTCCCGGACGAATTCACGCCTCGCCCGAGGGTCCCCTCTGTCAACAGACGCACCCCCGTCTCACCTAAGGCTAAGCTCGGGCGAACCTTGTCGTGCAGCGACCTCGACCGAATCGCCTTACCAACCAACCGTATTGCATGCGCATTCAATGTGGGGATCGCCTGACACCTTATCCTGACACGCGCGCCTCAGTCGGCAAGGTCGAAGTGACCGCAGTCACTTTGCCCTTTTACTAACCGTTCTGGCAGGAGAACAACGCTATTCACCCCGTTCCAACTACTGTGCCAACCACTAGGGTAAGACTAGCAACAGTAAGTCGTGACCTCCCCCGAGTTCAGCCTCGGGCGCAACAAGGAGCTCCGCCTCGCCCGACCTCAGGCCTCAGCCTCGGCCTCGGGAGAAGGTCTCCGCCTCGCCCGACCCTGGGCCTCGGCCTCGACCCCGGCCTCAGAAGAAGATCTCCGCCTCGCCCGACCCTGGGCCTTGGCCCCAGGCTCGGCCTCGGGAGGAGTCACAACCGCGCCCAACCTTAGCTTCGGCCTCAGGAGAAGTCTCTGCCTCGCTCGACCTCGGCCTCGGACCGACTACGCTACAGGGGATACATCATTACCCTACCCCTAGCTAGCTGCCTCAGGCTATGAAGGAATAAGACCGGTGTCCCATCTAGGTTACCCCGGTAACAGGTAATGATGGTTCTCCGCGTGCGCCCATGACATCGGTTGCTCTCAACCCCCTACGGAAGCAAGGAAACGTCAGCAGGATCCATGCCGCACCGCCAGCTATGCTTCTACAGGACTCAAGGCACTTCTCCAACGACCACGTTAGTACATATACAGGGCTCAAGGCACTTCCCCGCAAGCCACGTTAGCTCATAGCTACACCCCCATTGTACAGCTGGGCGTCTCCTTGCGTCTATAAAAGGGGATGTCCAGGGCCTTCCTAAGGGAGGCACGAGGAGACGGAACGTACGAACGTGCGACGTACGAACGGGCGAAGGCAGGCGAGCAGAGGCAGGCAGAGTAGGAGAGACGCGGTAGAGGCAGACTCAGACAGCTCACCTCAAGGCTGAACCCTCTCTTTCTCTCTCTCTCTCTCTCGCAACGCTTGTAACCCCTACTACGAGCACCCTGGTGCAAGATAACATAAGCCTCATTTCCCTCTTGTGTTTCATCTTGCATCAACCCATCTGGGCAGGGACACGCAGCGACAAATTCACTGGTCGGTTGACGGTCCTCGCGGGTCCGAAACGCCGACACTAATGTTTAAAACCAATAAATAACCTTTCATTTTACTGTTAGTGTGACAATCATTATTGCTCCATCTAATTCAGCAACCTCAAATACCATGGAGTTCATTGCGCCAATGTGGTCTCCAAAATGACCTAATGCTTGCAAGAGCCAAGAACGTCGTGTCGTGCTTGGGTTGTAGCCTCGGCCCGTAGTGCTGGCCCGGCCCGACACGTTTATATTATTTTATTTTACAAAAAAACGTATATACATATATATAATTTATATTCAATATTAAAAACATCTGAGCATGATGTTCTACTGGTTAGCCAACTTCATCTAGTGTCTCTCTCTCTTCTTCCATCAGGGCATGTGTTCGAACCCACCTCCTACACTATTTTTTAATATTTTACGTTGATTTAATCAAATGGACCGACGGTCTAACGGGCTGGTCCGGCACATTCAGCAACCCAGCATGACGTTTGCTTTAAGTATAGTATAGATATATGAAACAAAACCGTGAAGATTGGTATTTCAGTCTCAATCTTCCCTGCCGGTCAGATAAATTATGCCCATGCATGCTATTTGTTGATATATCAATACTCAATCCGTTCTAAAATATAATTCTTTCTAACTCATTTTTTCTATTCACGTTCATTCAAATGATAATAAATATAGATATATATGCAAACTACATTGATATATTACTTAATAAATATATAATTAGTCTAAAACAAATTATATTTAGGATGGAGAGAGTAATTAATTACCACTAGTAAAATGCTTAGATGGAGGGGGCAATGCGGCGGGGTATGCACATCTCCAATTTTAAGTTGGCGTACCGCAACCTCGTCGAGTTCCTCGACTGTCGGGTGCCGCCCGACGTGAGGGCCCAGAAGTGGGTCTCGTTCGACCACGTGATAGCTCCATTGGCCTAGAGGTCCACATCTATCCTGGACTACCTCGCCGGCGCGTCATCCTCGGACCCGTTCCCGGTCACTCTCTTCTTCCATGGCGGCAACTTCTCCCACTCGTCCTCTAGCACCGCCATTTAGGACAACATGTGTCGTCAATTTGTGAAGCTGAGCAGGGGTGCTGTGGTGTCCGTCAAGTACCGATGCGCCCCCGAGCACCGGTACCCATGCGCCTACGACGACGGCTGGAACACACTCAGGGCTTGTTCGGTTCTACCCCAATCTATATGGATTGAGGGGGATTCAATCCCTAGCAAGTCAAAATCCCTCTCAATCCATATCAATCCCCTCCAATCCATATGGATTAAAAATAACCGAACAAGTCCTCAAGTGGATCATGTCACAACCCTTCCCTCGCAGTGGTGGGGAGGGCGTGGGTCGGATGTCCTTGGTTGTTAGATGTGAGCGAGTGAGAAAATAAAATGAGGAAAAAGAGATTTGAATGTTTCGAAATGATGGAGGAGGATTTATTGTATGTACAAGAGTGGGTGCACGAAAAAAACACAACTTATTAGAGGTTATATAATGGGTGGATCTAAATTAATTTGAACCGATTACGTTCCAAGAATAAGGATCATTTGACGTATTAGCAAAGTCAAACTGTCGTATGCCTAGCTCAGTTTATAAGGAAAAAAAAAACAAAATAACAGCGTAAACGGGAACTGTGAACTGGAGTAGAAATAAAACCACTTATTAGTTCTACTACAGCTGGCTTGCGCACAAAAAAGATATGTGTTCAATAATAAATTAAGTGGTACCATCTACTATTACGATTGTTTTAAATATTATTTTTTCTGGCTTTGTGCAGATCACGGCGATGCTATTGTGTATGTGCTATGTTGTAGATGCGTCCAATAATGAGTCAGAAAATAAACCGAGGAAAACTAGACATATAGTAATGAAGTCCAACAAGGCTACCTAGTTTGCGTCGATTTTGACTGGCTACGGCAATAATGCACTAGTGTATTGCCACGCGCCCTGCGCGCGGTGTTATGTGAGATTTTAATCTGTACATAAATAAAAAATAAAGAACATACTCTCCGCCCATTGCTTCTTCCGGCGCGTCATCATCGTTAAACCATCAATAAAGGTCGTCATGTGCCTTCAGAGTGATGCTAGATGTCGGCAAATATCAAATGCCGGTGTCAAATCCATTTCAGAGTTACTATGACAACGTACTTTGTTACAAAGTGGGCGGCTTTGTACAGAACGAAAAGTTTCATGTGCATGATGAGTACGAATGTGATAATGGCGCACTAAGAAGAAAGTCTGGGTGATGTTTACTTCTTTGCATGGGACATTTAAACTAATGGAAACCTATTACTATTGCATATGTTCTTGAAACAGGAACATATGACAGTAATTAATAGTTTTGCTATGCACATGTTGTCACCAAGTATCCAGCTCAGCATCGCAGGCATTCCATACTTGATGAAGTATCTGCCACCTACTCTTCTAGGGTGTGGTATCCATAACTTGGTCGAAAACTACAGGTAAATAATTTTAGTATGCAGTTCAAGTAGTTTCAGTATAGAGTTCTTCAGTAATGTGCTTAGGAGGAAGGAAAATGGTAAAAAGCTATGAAATTATGTTATACTTGTTATCGGAACACGTTATCAGGAAGTATGTAGAGATGATGTTCACAATTATTTTTTGGAAAATATACTCACCAAGAACAATAACTTTGTTGTGCATTGCATCTGCAACACTATTCTCCATTAAGGCACGATTGGCGTGCGCAAGCGCGTGCGTATGGGTACCCTTAAAGAGAACTAAACAATCCGGCAAGCTATGCAAAAAGCAGGTAAAAACAGAGTAAATTAAAATGTGTGTATTATTGTCCATGAGCATGAGAGGAAAAGAGCATAAATATTAGGTTTACGGTACCTTTTACATGATCTGAAAGAGTTATTATTCTTGCTCTCCATTCTCCGCCTTGGAATTTATAGATATAAAAGACATAAAGTAAAAATCATAGCATGCATGTATTATCATCCAGGAAGTCAGATAATTTATAAACAAACTCTTTTTATGTGCCACCATATGAATCATTGTATTCATGTGAAATAAAAAATATATATAACTATAATAAAATAAATATATATCACATTCTAAAAGTATTTCAATTACCTAACAATCAAACAGATAATTTATCAAAAAAGGTAAACAATAAAGTCGACCTTGTTGATTTTAAATGTGTTTCATTTGCATAATAGATACTGGTTTGGTGGAACTTTATGATTTTTTTGCAATCAAATTGGAAAAATCTAAGCAGATGGTCTAAAAGGGGCAAACTTGAACATGGTTAACTGTCTAGTTGATGAGGTGGACATATCTGTATATTGGGATGATGTAATAAAGGGCACTATATGATTACAAAGCTATTTAGGATTTCTTCATATACGTATAGCTTCATACACTGCTACAAACACAAATATTTGCAGTTTATGTGAATCTTACATAAGTTTTATGGGGAAAATTTTTGAATAGCTGCATTGTAGCGGTAATCTGTAATTGCATTTAATTCGTAAGCTTTATGGGGGAAAATGGAATAACTATAATTGTAGAGGTAGTATAAGTTAGAAGTTTTAAAACAGACGTATATACACATGACCAAAGAAGTATAAGTTAGAAGCTTCAAAACACACCTAATTTTGCTCCCAGCATAAATATAATGTTTAAATGAAAGCATTTCCAAACCATACCTTTTTTAAGGAGGCTCATCACCTTCAAATGTCATCCCTTCCTACAGATATTTTCTGCTTATTTGCTGCAAGGTAAAAATCAAACAAAACAAAAAAGGATTCTAGAGATGTATGGTGCAGGCGTGCAGCAGCAACAACACTTAGGAGTTTGGAGGCGGGGCCATGCAACTGTGCAACGCTCGCGTCCGCCGACACCTGCCCAGCAAGCATGCATAGAGAGCTTCAGCTAGCGGCTCAGCGCCGCCCCCACCGTGCCGGTGCGGACGCGAGAGGGTGCCACGCTAGTGCGAATGGCGGACGCGGTACGGAGTAGTGGCGTCTCGTGGCCGGGAGCGCCGGAGCCCAGAGCGGTGGAGCGGGGAGTCTGGAGGAGGAAGGACGCGACGTGGAGATTCGCGTTCGCGGAGACGGCCAAGCGGTGGCGTGGATACTCAGCTAGAGGAGGAGGGGACACAGAGCGTCGACCGTGTTCACCGGTGCTGTCATGATGTCGCACTACTTTCTCTCCTTTTCCCCACTCCTCGTTCGTTCACCGTCTGGAACCATCGCGGCTGTTGAAGAAGCCGATACACGAAGGCAGATTTTTGGCTGCTGATATCAGATCGAATGGATGAAAATATTAAAGGTGACGTGGCACAGTGTGCGTCCTTGTTTTGGAGCCACTTTAATATATACTAGTGTTTAGCGCGCGCCTGGGCGCGCGTGACCATATATGGCTTAAGGATTTTGTGTGAGTACCCAGATATGTAAAACAAATTTAAACATGATATGAGTATACAATACGTATGCAAGAAACCAAAATATAAGTAGATAATATTGTTTTCCCCTAATAGTTGATACCAGTTGTAGAGTGAATTTAGACTACAATATATACTAAGTAGTATTCAACCATCATACATCAACACTTAGCAACAGTGTGCTTCCAGGTGTTAAGTAAATATGTACAGATCCACAAATAGTCTAACAATAGGTTCATATATATAGGGAAGTATTCATGGTCCAAAAGTGATGGTGCTCTTGATAGGGTTCATATGTATAGGGAAGCATTCATGGTCCAAAAGTATGGTGCTCTTGTAGGTGCGCAATAAGTAAATACCTGTGTAGAAAGGAGGAAAAAATATTAGAGTTGTTGGAAGTGTTTTCCCAATAGTTTGCTAATGTTGCTAGGTAAAACGGTAAGTGGAATACATTATGTTGACTGTGTATAAATATATTTGTGATGTATGAATAAGTTTTGCACATGGTGTTATACCTTCATGAAGTTGATGATGATCTAGGAGCTCTTCTTTTTGGGGTCTGTAAGATCTGGTATTCCTTTGCTACTGTGGCCATGTTTTATCCTATATAATATCATGAATGTTGTATTAGCGTGGAAAATAAGATCTAGCATTTAAAAGAAGGTTGTTGTTGCTACTGTTACTATGTCAAACCTTTTTTGTAATACATACCTTTTCGGTGGCGACGATAACTCTTCATTGTTGAGTTCACTTATGCGCTGGGCATCACCCTGTGGTTAAGTGCATAAAATTTATGAATGTAGTTTGATATAACAAAGTGGAAGCTCATTTTGTCATGGTTTATTTATTCGGTGGGTATTGTTTGTATTAATTTATATCTGGTATTAAAATGTAATGGATATGTAACTTTGTGAGTGTATGGAAAATAAGTATTTAGTAGTACTAAAGGTACCTCTGTGTCATGTGACATATCTGAATATATTAGAACACGTCGTGCCTGTTGAATAGACTTCATCAAGTTGTATGCATGAAAGAATGATACGTTTATAATAGGTTTTACATGGCAACAAAAATAAGAAGTTTTGTACCTCGTTTCTTTCGTTGCTACAGGTAGATAGTTTCGCCATTGATGTTGCTGGAGAGTCTTGTGTTGTCGGAAGGCTAGGTATTTCATCTTGTGTATCCAACTCTTGTTGAGGATGGCTAGGCATGTTAGATGGTATGAAGGCCTGTCTTCCATGATTTGTTAAAATAGACAGAATAGAGAATACTCTATTTGTGACCGAGTAGGCTGACATATTGATGGTAACTGCAAGGGTAAATTTCAGACACACAATAGCGACTAGGGCTGCTGGGGGACCCTGAGAAGTTGTAACTGCTGTAACAAGGTTGTCACAAGGTTTTCCTACTATTTTTCTGGCTATGCTATCAAAACAAAAGAACTCTGCTTCACATGTCCCATCAGTAGCAATGAAGCTGAGCTTGTATCTGTCAATTCAAATTATGAGTATTTCAAAGCAGCAATTAAGTTTGTAGTGAAGATAAGACTTTATTAAGATGAAATAAATGGTAGTAAATCAGGTGTGTGTGTTAAGATTTACCTAAAGTTAATATCTGTGCAGCCACATGATGTGCAGTGATATCCAGTTGAAGTTTGAGATGAAGATTTGTGGCACCTTGAGCAAGATGGGTACCTGAAAGGGAAATAGGGTCAAACCTTTTCCAATAAGAATTTTGGTGGTTCAATTGCCCAACACAAATTATTGGACTAACTAGTTTGCTCTAGAAAATATGTTCTACAGGTGCCAAAGGTTCACAACAAACCAATACAAGTCAAAAGAAAGGGTTCAAATAAAAGGAGCAAAGTTCAACCGAAGGCAGCCCTGGTCTGGCGCACCGGACTGTCCGGTGTGCCACCGGACAGTGTCCGGTGCACCAGGGAATCCAACTCCAAACTTGCCAGTCTCGGGAATTCTGGAGGCCGCTCCGCTATAATTCACCGGACTGTCTGGTGTAACACCGGACTGTCCGGTGTGCCAGCGGAGCAACGGCTACTTCGCGCCAACGGTCGTCTGCAGAACGCATTCAATGCGCTACAGTGCGCGCCAGTGTCAGAGCAGCGCCAGAAGGCGCACCGGATAGTGTACAGTGACTGTCCGGTGCAACACCGGACTGTCCGGTGACCCAGAAGACAGAAGCTCCAACGGTCGAACCCTAACGGTCGGGTGACGTGGCTGGCGCACCGGACAATGTTCGGTGGCGCACCGGACTGTTCGATGCGCCATGCGACAGACAGCCTCCCAACAGCCACTTTTGGTGGGTGGGGCTATAAATACCCCAACCACCCCACCATTAATTGCATCCAAGTTTTCCACCTTCCAACACATTACAAGAGTTATAACATTCAATACAAGACACACCAAAGAGATCAAATCCTCTCCCAAGCCTAAAGATCACTCCAAATCAAATAGTGGCTAGTGAGAGAGTGACTTGTGTTCATTTGAGCTCTTGCGCTTGGATTGCTTCTTTTCTTTTTCATTCTTTCGTGTGATCAACTCAATTGTAACCAAGGCAAGAGACACCAAGTGTGTGGTGATCCTTGCGAGGACTTAGTGTCTCATTTGATTGAGAAGAGAAGCTCACTCGGTCTAAGTGACCGTTTGAGAGAGGGAAAGGGTTGAAAGAGACCCAGTCTTTGTGACCACCTCAACGGGGAGTAGGTTTGCAAGAACCGAACCTCGGTAAAACAAATCCTTGTGTCTCACCCTTTATTTGCTTGCGATTTGTTTTTCACCCTCTCTCTCGGACTCACTTTTAATTCTAACGCTAACCCCGGCTTGTAGTTGTGCTTAAACTTTGTAAATTTCAGATTCGCACTATTCACCCCCCCTCTAGGCGACTTTCAATTGGTATCGGAGCCCGGTGCTTCATTAGAGCCTAACCGCTCGAAGTGATGTCGGGAGATCACGCCAAGAAGGAGATGGGAACCGGCGACAAGCCCGTTACAAGCCACGGGAAGGCTCCATCGGGAGAGTCCCACAACAAGGGGAAGGATAAGGCATCCTCCTCACAAAAGTCACATCGGAGTGGCGACAAGAAAAAGAAGATTAGGAAAGTGGTCTACTATGAGACCGACTCTTCATCGCCATCCACCTCCGGCTCCGACGCGCCGTCCGTAACTTCTAAGCGCCATGAGCGCAAGAAGTTTAGTAAGATTCCCCTACATTAACCTCGCATTTCTAAACGAACTCCATTACTTTCCGTTCCATTAGGCAAACCACCGGTTTTTGACAGTGAAGATTATAACATGTGGAGTGATAAAATGAGGCATCACCTAACCTCACTCCACACTAGCATTTGGAACGTTGTTGAGTTTGGTGTACAAGTACCATCTGTAGGGGATGAGGACTATGATTCGGACGAAGTGACCCAAATCCAACACTTCAACTCCCAAGCCACTACTATACTCCTCGCCTCTCTAAGTCGAGAGGAGTATAATAAGGTGCAAGGGTTGAAGAGCGCAAAGGAAATTTGGGACGTGCTCAAGACCGTGCACGAAGGAGACGAGGTGACCAAGATAACCAAGCGGGAGACGATCGAGGGGGAGCTCGGTCGCTTCATGCTTCACCAAGGGGAGGATCCACAAGCCATGTACAACCGGCTAAAGACCTTGGTGAACCAAGTGCGCAACCTCAGGAGCACCAAGTGGGATGACCACGAGATGGTCAAGGTTATTCTAAGATCCCTCGTTTTTCTTAACCCCACACAAGTTCAATTAATTCGAGGTGATCCTAGATACACGCTAATGTCTCCTGAGGAAGTGATAGGCAAATTTGTGAGCTTTGAACTAATGATCAAAGGCTCCAAAAAGATCATTGAGCAAGGCGCATCCTCCTCCATGCCCGAAGCACAACCCGTTGCATTCAAAGCAACGAAGGAGAAGAAAGAAGATTCTAGTCTAAATAGAATCCCCATCGATGCCTCCAAGCTCGACAACGAGGAAATGGCGCTCATCATCAAGAGCTTTCGCCAAATCCTCAAGCAAAGGAGGGGGAAGGATTACAAGCCCCGCTCCAAGAAGGTTTGCTACAAATGTGGTAAAGCCGGTCACTTTATTGCAAAATGTCCTATTTCTAGTGACAGTGACAGGGGCGACGACAAGAAGGGGAGAAGAAAGGAAAAGAAGAGGTACCACAAGAAGAAGGGCGGCGATGCCCATGTGTGTCGCGAGTGGGACTCCGACGAGAGCTCCACCGACTCCTCCTCCGACGAGGACGCCGCCAACATCGCCGTCAACAAGGGACTCCTCTTCCCCAACGTCGGCCACAAGTGCCTCATGGCAAAGGACGACAAAAAGAAGAAGGTTAAATCCAAATCCTCCACTAAATATGCAACCTCTAGTGATGAGAATAATTCTAGTGATGATGAGGACAATTTGCTTACTCTTTTGCCGATCTTAACATGCAACAAAAGAAAAAATTGAACGAATTAATTAGTGCTATTCATGAGAAGGATGAACTCTTGGACACCCAAGAGGACTTCCTAATTAAGGAAAACAAGAAGCATGTTAAGGTTAAAAATGCTTATGCTCTAGAAGTAGAAAAATGTGAAAAATTATCTAGTGAGCTAAGCACTTGCCATGATTTGATTGCCAACCTTAGGAATGAGAATGCTAGATTAATTGCTAAGGTTGATTCAAATGTATGTGATGATTCATATGCCAATCTTAGAAATGATCATGCTATTTCTATTGCTAAGATTGAAAAATTAAATGTCTCTCTTGCTAGCCTTAGAAATGAAAATGAAAAATTAATTGCTAAGGCTAATGAATTAATGTTTGCAATGCTTCCATTTCCAATCTTAGAGATGAAAATGCCATATTACATGCTAAGATTGTTGAATTAAATTCTTGCAAACCCTCTACATCTACCGTTGAGCATGTTTCTATTTGCACTAGATGTAGAGATGTTGACATTGATGCTATTCATGATCACATGGCTTTAATTAAACAACAAAATGATCATATAGCAAAATTAGATGCTAAAATTGCCGAGCATGAGCTAGATAATGAAAAATTTAAATTTG
Organism: Zea mays; assembly: GCF_902167145.1. Taxonomy (NCBI): domain Eukaryota; kingdom Viridiplantae; phylum Streptophyta; class Magnoliopsida; order Poales; family Poaceae; genus Zea; species Zea mays. The sequence continues at coordinate 244,797,810 of NC_050096.1, read as the reverse complement.
CTCATAGTATGCTTTATAGTGGGAGACGCCTTGGCATCAAGGATGGCATTGGCTTCCAAAAAGGAGACAATGTCAAACTTAATGCCCCTCCTAAAAGATTATCTAACTTCGTTAAGGGCAAGGCTCCCATGCCTCAGGATAACGAGGGTTACATTTTGTACCCTGTCGGTTATCCCGAGCATAAGATTAGGAGAATTCATTCTAGGAAGTCTCACTCTGGCCCTAATCATGCTTTTATGTATAAGAGTGAGACATCTAGTTCTAGGCAATCAAACCATGCTAAATTGCCTAAGAAGAAAACTCCTAAAGCATCAAATAATCATAATGTTTCATTTAGAACTTTTGATGCTTCCTATGTGCTTACTAACAAATCCGGCAAAGTAGTTGCCAAATATGTTGGGGGCAAACACAAGGGATCAAAGACTTGTGTTTGGATACCCAAAGTTCTTGTATCTAATGTCAAAGGACCCAAAACCGTTTGGGTACCTAAAATCAAGAACTAAAACTGTTTTGTAGGTTTATGCATCCAGGGGCTCAAGTTGGATCATCGACAGCGGGTGCACAAACCATATGACTGGGGAGAAAAGGATGTTCTCCTCCTACGAGAAAAACCAAGATCCCCAACGAGCTATCACATTCGGGGATGGAAATCAAGGTTTGGTCGAAGGATTGGGTAAATGCTATATCACCTGACCATTCTATTTCTAATGTTTTTCTTGTAGATTCTTTAGATTACAACTTACTTTCTGTATCTCAATTATGTAAAATGGGTTACAACTGTCTTTTTACGGATACAGGTGTTACTGTCTTTAGAAGAAGTGATGATTCAGTAGCTTTTAAGGGAGTATTAGAGGGTCAGCTATACTTAGTTGATTTCAATAGAGCTGAACTCGATACTTGCTTAATCGCTAAGACTAACATGGGTTGGCTCTAGCATCGCCGACTAGCCCATGTTGGGATGAAGAATCTTCACAAGCTTCTAAAGGGAGAGCATATTTTGGGACTAACAAATGTGCATTTTGAGAAAGACATGATTTGTAGTGCATGCCAAGCAGGGAAGCAAGTTGGTGTTCATCATCCACATAAGAACATCATGACGACTGACAGGCCACTTGAGCTCCTCCACATGGACCTATTTGGCCCGATCGCTTACATAAGCATCGGCGGGAGTAAGTACTGTCTTGTTATTGTGGATGACTATTCTCGCTTCACTTGGGTATTCTTTTTATAGGAAAAATCTCAAACCCAAGAGACCTTAAAAGGATTCTTGAGACGGGCTCAAAATGAGTTCGGCTTAAGGATCAAGAAAATTAGAAGCGACAATGGAATGGAGTTCAAGAACTCACAAATAGAAGGTTTTCTTGAGGAGGAAGGGATCAAGCATGAGTTCTCTTCTCCCTACATGCCGCAACAAAATGGTGTAGTGGAGATGAAGAATAGAACTCTATTGGACATGGCAAGGACCATGCTTGATGAATACAAGACTTCGGATCGGTTTTGGGCCGAGGCGGTCAACACCGCTTGCTACGCCATCAACCGGTTGTATCTACACCAAATCCTCAAGAAGACATCATACGAACTCCTCACCGGTAAAAATCCCAATGTTTCATATTTTAGAGTCTTCGGTAGCAAATGCTTTATTCTTATTAAAAGAGGTAGGAAATCTAAATTTGCTCCTAAGGCTGTAGAAGGCTTTTTACTAGGATATGATTCAAACACAAGGGCATATAGAGTCTTTAACAAGTCCACTGGACTAGTTGAAGTTTCTTGTGACATTGTGTTTGATGAGACTAACGGCTCTCAAGTAGAGCAAGTTGATCTTGATGAATTAGATGATGAAGAGGCTCCATGCGTCGCGCTAAGGAACATGTCCATTGGGGATGTGTGTCCTAAGGAATCCGAAGAGCCCATTCAAGCACAAGATCAACCATCTTCCTCCATGCAAGCATCTCCACCAACTCAAGATGAGGGTGAGGCTCAAGATGATGAAGAAGAAGATCAAGAAGATGAGCCACCTCAAGAAGACGGCAATGATCAAGGGGGAGATACAAATGATCATGACAAGGAGGATGAGCAAGTTCCAAGGCCGCCACACCCAAGAGTCCACCAAGCAATCCAACGAGATCACCCCGTGAACACCATCCTAGGAGACATTCATAAGGGGGTAACTACTCGATCTCATGTTGCTCATTTTTGTGAACATTACTCGTTTGTTTCCTCTATTGAGCCACACAGGGTAGAGGAAGTACTTCAAGATTCGGATTGGGTGATGGCAATGCAAGAGGAGCTCAACAATTTCGAAAGGAATGAGGTATGGCATTTAGTTCCACGTCCTAACCAAAATGTTGTAGGAACCAAGTGGGTCTTCCGCAACAAACAAGACGAGCATGGTGTGGTGACAAGGAACAAGGCACGACTTGTGGCCAAAGGGTATTCACAAGTCGAAGGTTTGGATTTCGGTGAAACCTATGCACCCGTAGCTAGGCTTGAGTCAATTCGAATATTACTTGCCTATGCTACTCACCATGACTTTAAGCTCTACCAAATGGACGTGAAGAGTGCCTTCCTCAACGGACCCATCAAGGAAGAGGTCTATGTTGAGCAACCTCCCGGCTTTGAAGATAGTGAGTATCCTAACCATGTCTACAAACTCTCTAAGGCGCTTTATGGGCTCAAGCAAGCCCCAAGAGCATGGTATGAATGCCTAAGAGATTTTCTTATCACTAATGGCTTCAAAGTCGGAAAGGCCGATCCTACTTTATTCACTAAACCCATTGAGAATGATTTGTTTGTATGCCAAATTTATGTTGATGATATCATATTTGGGTCTACTAACAAATCAATTTGTGAAGAATTTAGTAGGATCATGATTCAAAAATTCGAGATGTCTATGATGGGGGAGTTGAAGTACTTCTTAGGATTTCAAGTCAAGCAACTCCAAGAGGGCACCTTCATTTGCCAAACAAAGTACATTCAAGATATTCTCACCAAGTTTGGAATGAAGGATGCCAAACCCATCAAGACACCCATGGGAACCAATGGGCATCTCGACCTCGACACGGGAGGTAAATCCGTAGATCAAAAGGTATACCGGTCGATGATAGGTTCTTTACTCTATTTATGTGCTTCTCGACCGGACATTATGCTTTCCGTATGCATGTGTGCAAGGTTCCAAGCCAACCCTAAGGAAGTTCACCTTAGGGCCGTAAAGTGAATCTTGAGATATTTAGTTCAAACACCTAAGTTTGGTCTTTGGTACCCCAAGGGATCCTCATTTTATTTATTAGGATATTCCGATGCTGATTGGGCAGGGTGTAAGATTAACAGGAAGAGCACATCAGGGACTTGTCAGTTTCTGGGAAGATCCCTGGTGTCTTGGGCTTCAAAGAAACAAAACTTAGTAGCTCTTTCTACCGCCGAAGCCGAGTACATTGACGCAGGCCATTGTTGCGCGCAATTGCTTTGGATGAGGCAAACCCTTAGGGACTATGGCTATAAGTTTAGCAAAGTCCCTCTCCTATATGACAATGAGAGTGCAATCCGCATGGCGGATAATCCCATTGAACACGGTCGCACTAAGCACATAGCCATTCGGTATCACTTTCTGAGAGATCACCAACAAAAGGGGGATATCGAGATAGCCTATATAAACACAAAAGATCAATTGGCCGATATCTTTACCAAGCCTTTAGATGAGCAATCCTTTACCAAACTTAGGAATGAGCTAAATATTCTTGATTCTAGGAATTTTGATTGATTCTTTGCACACATAGCTCATTTATATACCCTTGATCATATCTCTTTCTATGTCTATGACTAATGTGTTTTCAAGTATCATCTTATGCTTAGTCATAGGTATTGAAAGGGAAGTGGAGTAGTCGGCAAAGAAGTCGCTTCCACTCAACTCCAATTGTGTTTGCCGGTACTCTGCTTTGTTCTCCACTTTGGTATAATCTTCACTCACATTTTTGTGTTTGCCAAAGGGGGATAAAGTTTTTAAAGGGCTTATATTTCACTCACAAGTATCCGTTTTTGGCGATTCATGGCAAAGGGGGAGAAAGTATGAGCCAAAGCAAAAGGACCGCACCACCACCAAATTTAAAAATGAAGTTTTCAATTTGATATCTTATTATGTTCAAAAGGGGGAGAAAGTAGTATCTTCAAAAATTGCAAAACCCTCTTGAACACTAAGAGGAGAATTTTATTTAGGGGGAGTTTTGTTTTAGTCAAAGGAAAAGCATTTGAGACAGGGGGAGAAAATTTCAAATCTTGAAAATGCTTTCTTCAATCTTATTCATGTACCTTTGACTATTTGCAAAATGTTTTTGAAAAGAATTTTACAAAGGATTTGCAAAAACAAAACTCGTGGTGCAAACGTGGTCCAAAATTTTAAGAAAGAAGAAAACAATCCATGCACATCTATTTGAGATAAGTATATTGGTTTCAAATTCCAAGCAACCTTTGCACTTACACTATGCAAACTAGTTCAATTCTGCACTTTTATATTTGCTTTGGTTTGTGTTGGCATCAATCACCAAAAAGGGGGAGACTGAAAGGGAAATAGGGTCAAACCTTTTCCAATAAGAATTTTGGTGGTTAAATTGCCCAACACAAATTATTGGACTAACTAGTTTGCTCTAGAAAATATGTTCTACAGGTGCCAAAGGTTCACAACAAACCAATACAAGTCAAAAGAAAGGGTTCAAATAAAAGGAGCAAAGTTCAACGGAAGGCAGCCCTTGTCTGGCGCACCGGACTGTCCGGTGTGCCACCGGACAGTGTCCGGTGCACCAGGGAATCCAACTCCAAACTTGCCAGTCTCGGGAATTCTGGAGGCCGCTCCGCTATAATTCACCGGACTGTCCGGTGTAACACCAGACTGTCTGGTGTGCCAGCGGAGCAACGGCTACTTCGCGCCAATGGTCGCGTGCAGAACGCATTCAATGCGCTACAGTGCGCGCCAGTGTCAGAGCAGCGCTAGAAGGCGCACCGGACTGTCCGGTGACCCAGAAGACAGAAGCTCCAACGGTCGAACCCTAACGGTCGGGTGACGTGGCTGGCGCACCGGACAGTGTCCTGTGGCGCACCGGACTGTCCGGTGCGCCATGCGACAGACAGCCTCCCAACGACCACTTTTGGTGGGTGGGGCTATAAATACCCCAACCACCCCACCATTCATTGCATCCAAGTTTTCCACCTTCCAACACATTACAAGAGCTATAGCATTCAATACAAGACACACTAAAGAGATCAAGTCCTCTCCCAAGCCTAAAGATCACTCCAAATCAAATAGTGGCTAGTCAGAGAGTGACTTGTGTTCATTTGAGCTCTTGCGCTTGGATTGCTTCTTTTCTTTTTCATTCTTTCTTGTGATCAACTCAATTGTAACCAAGGCAAGAGACACCAAGTGTGTGGTGATCCTTGCGAGGACTTAGTGTCCCATTTGATTGAGAAGAGAAGCTCACTCGGTCTAAGTGACCGTTTGAGAGAGGGAAAGGGTTGAAAGAGACCCGGTCTTTGTGACCACCTCAACGGGGAGTAGGTTTTCAAGAACCGAACCTCGGTAAAACAAATCCTTGTGTCTCACCCTTTATTTGCTTGTGATTTGTTTTTCACCCTCTCTCTCGGACTCGCTTTTAATTCTAACGCTAACCCCGGCTTGTAGTTGTGCATAAACTTTGTAAATTTCAGATTCGCCCTATTCACCCCCCTCTAGGCGACTTTCAGTACCACCATTTGCTATTTTGCACAATGCGTGAGATAGTAACAGTGCATCTGTAGCCTTCTGGCTGCAATATAAAAGAGAGAGAAAAATGTACCAAGTCAGATAAGCATATTGTCGATGTATTAAATAAGTGAAACATAGGAGGATTTAGTAGTAAATACGGGAAACATGTCCAGATCTATGTTGAGCAGCTCTTCAACAGTCTTTTTTTCCAAATTTGGTGGTTGAGAAAGCAGAATTTCTTCTTCAGCTGTTGTGGGTTGTATTAGCTGGAGGTCATTGTTTTGCAACCTTCAAGTGATGTCACAATCGTGATCAGTATGAACAATATTTTTATTTTTTTTAAAATAAAGATAATAGGATGTCTTGTAACTCGCTTTAGGAAAAAGAGGATAACATGTATCATTTTTTTAACTGAAAGAGTGTCTAAGAAATACAACCATTCATAACATTATTTTAAAAAAATTGTATACGCTGATTATAGGCAGCGATGATTTTTCTTTTGCACTGTCTTTGTTTTTTATAGAGAAAAAGAAATAAAACTGTGGCTTAGTTTTAGCTAAAAAATAATTGTAAGCATTGAATATTGTCTGAAGAGGGAGACCAAACTGGTCTGAATGTAATATATAAAGAGGTAATGATAAAAAACAATGTTTATCTACAATTTCAGTTTAAATATTACTACCGGTAGCGTAGTAGACTGTAGCTTATTAAATTGTTAGATAAATGTGGGCATAAAATTAAAGAGAACCAGATTTATGTTGCTTCAAGAGAACCAGATTAAAGAGAACCAGATAAATGTGGGCACATAGATTGAAGAGAACCAGATTAAAGAGAACCATTCGCACGTATTGAAGGAAGTGTATCCAAAATTTATTTTGTTTACTTGTTGTAGTAGGTCTGTGCCTCAGGAATTCCAGGATTGAAGTACCATGAACTTGCTGTAGTACTGCTTAGGTATGGTTGACCTACATTACATGTAGAATATGTGTTATCATATATATTGAAATAAATAATCCAATTGTTCTTTTTAAAAGCTTGGATCATAACCTTTGAATCGTTTAGCAAGAAATCCAACGAGCAGTATGACAATAGGCTGATTGTTGCTTTGATTGTAAACATCACTGATAGAAAAGCTTGATGCTTGATTTCCCCAAAGAGTAATTTTCATAGACATGTTACTGAAGAAATAAGAACAATATAGCTAGTATGAATACACAATCTGATATAAGGATTAGTGGTGCAAAGATTTCATAGTGCTTGTCACACATTTTATGTGGCAAGATTGTAGTAGTAATACATAAAGGAGAATTTTGTACCTTGTATTTTTTATGAAGATGTCTCTGATGATGGTTGAGTTGTTGTAGCCAATTAGATGTGGAGGATTAATTTGTGTCAACATTCCAAGGACATCTATATTATTGGAGAAGTAAATTATTCCCTTGTAAACGATGTGTATATCCTTGTAACCTAAGTGATTGTATTTTAATTTATCAAAATGTTTCTTACCAATCAAGTAAGTTCTATTGTCAATGTTATCTTCTATGTTTTCAAAGCATGTGAGCTTGTAGATATATCTTGGAAACACTTGTGGTGGATCTTTGACAACTTTGGCTTGAGTGTACAGAGTGAATTGTATCATGAAGTTGTTGTCAACAGGTTTAAAATAGTTTCTGGAAGGCGTGACACGAAAGCGTTTGAGCTCATATACTTTTTCAATTTCTATCAGTGAGCCTTTGTCAACTGCCAGAGCGGCTACAATCTCAGCGTGGATGGGCGTACCCTGTCATCATATAGTAAGATAATAAGAATAGATGACATGAAATTGCATGTCAAGTAAGTATTGTGGCTGCTTACTTTGAAACGCATCGAGCTTAATTATATATAAAATCAATGAGGAAGTGGCTTAAATTTACGAAGAAGATTGTGAGAGATGTAAGTAATATTGTATGTATAAATATTATGAGGTCTATATTCATCATCGTATCTTTGTGGAGTATAATTGCATATTTAGCATCATAGCATGTTGTTGCATGGGTAAGTGATAATGTTGTTTTAAATCATTGAAGAGATAGCTTACATGTACAGAGAAATTTATTAAATTATTTAGTGTATTTAAAAAATGTTCTGAATAAACAACATGCAAATGTTCTCCACGAGAATAGCGTGTTGTTTAGGTGTATAAGTTGTAGTTTACGTGCAAATGCTCTGAATAATGGCAATGATATGGAAACCATATATAAGAAATACATTGTTTTCATGTAGTTTTGTTTAAAGCAGATTATTTCGTTTAGTATATGCACTCGTCAGCTAGTATTAGTATATGTGCAAATGGCTTGGATAATTCCACTAATTTTGGAAACATTTAGTGTAGTACCTGCTCGTCAGCTAGAACCAAATTAATGTGTTGCAGAGGACCATCATTTGTTGCGCCTCGGAATTCCCATTTTCTGATCACACGCACTCTTATGACAGCATTGGTAGATTGAGGATGTAATTCTGCCACTGAGAGCACCTAGAGGGGGGTGAATAGGTGATCCTGTAAAAACTTAAAACTCAAGGCCACAAACTTGATTAAGTGTTAGAACAATAAAGCCAAGTGGCTAGAGAGGAGTTCTTGCTAAACACGATAACCACAAAGAAATCAACATAGAGAGGCACAGTGGTTTATCCCGTGGTTCGGCCAAGTCCAACACTTGCCTACTCCACGTTGTGGCGTCCCAACGGACGAGGGTTGCACTCAACCCCTTTCAAGCGGTCCAAAGACCCACTTGAATACCATGGTGTTTCTCTTTGTTTCACTATATCCCACTTGCGAGGAATCTCTACAACTTGGAGCCTCTCGCTCTTACAATTTGATGATCACAAAGAAACACGGAAGTAAGGGTGGGAAAATCAACGCACACAAGACACAAAATCAGAGCACAAACACGCACACTAATCACAACTTGAGCTCGCAACACAACTCGAAGAGTTCTCTAATCAAATGGAGCTCTAGATGCTATCACAAAGAATCAAATGCGCGGAAATGGAGTCTTGGTGCTTAGAGTTGATCAAAGAATGCTTGGTGTGCTCCTCCATACGCCTAGGGGCCCTTTTATAGCCCCAAGGCAGCTAGGAGCCGTTGGAAGCAATCCAGGAAGGCAAATCTTGCCTTCTGTCGGGTGGCGAACCGGACAGTCCGGTGCACCACCGGACACCCATTGTTCACAGTCCGGTGCAGATTGCTTTCCTAATTTGGCGCAGCCGACCGTTGAAAATTTGGAGCCGTTGGCGCACCGGACAGTGTCCGGTGCACACCGGATAGTCCGGTGCCCCCATCCGACCGTTGGCTCGGCCACGCGTCACGCGCGGTTTGCGCGGCCGACCGTTGGCGTGCCCGACCGTTGGCTCACCGGACAGTCCAGTGCACCACCGGACAGTCCAGTGATTTTTAGCTGGACGCAGTTGACTGGTTTCCCGAGAGCGGCGACTTCGCCGCAGACGACTCACCGGACAGTCCGGTGATTTATAGTCGTACGCCGCCGTCGAGACCCGAGAGCAGGTTGTTCGCCTGGACTGGTCCTGGCACACCGGACACTGTCCGGTGCACCACCGGACAGTCCGGTGCATCCAGACCGAGCAGCCTTTTGGCTGAACATAGCCAACTTATCTCCAAAGCGATTTCTCCTGTTTCTAGCACTTAGACACAATACATTAGTCTTCAAAACAATGTACTAAGTCTAGAAACATACCTTTAATCTTGATTTGCATTTCTTGAGTCTTTGGCACAACTATCACTCAAGGCTTTTTGTGTGAAGCAATAAATCACCAAAATCTTATAGAAATGGCCCAAGGGCACATTTCCCTTTCAATCTCCCCCTTTTTGGTGATTTATGCCAACACAATAAAAAGCAACTAAAAGAAGTGCAACATCAATGTAAATGAGAACAAAAATTTGTTTTGATTCAAATTTGACATATTTGGATCATTCTTTGCCACCACTTGGTTTGTTTTCACAAATCAAACTCAATTTCCTATCTCTAAGTCAAAATCACTTATTGAGGCATAGAGAGAGATATTCCAAGAGAAATTGATCAAAGATTCAAAAACTCCCTCTTTTTCCATAATCAACCATTCTCCCCACAAGAGACCAACTTTTGACAATAAGAGTCAATAAGAGTATTTTGACAAAACAAAAGCTCTAACTCTACTATTTTCAAAATTCTCAAGTGGTAGTTGATCCATTTCTTGCTTTGGCCTTAATTTCTCCCCCTTTGGCATTAAGCACCAAAACGGGATCATTATTGGCCCTTAAACCTCATTGCCTTACCAAAATCTTCAATTAAGAGTAAAAAGGCAATAAGAACACGAAGATGAACTTGGAGTAAGTTACCCTCTCATCGGAGTGGAGTGGAAGTCTTGCATGGTCCAAGTTCACTTTTTCCCTTTCAATCCTCCTTTGAGACTAAATTAAGAAAACTCAGGCACACGGTTAGTCTCAAAGGGTCAAGTTGTAGCATTTCTCCCCCTAAATATGTGCATCATTCACACATGGACTTGTGAGGTCCGGGGGATCCCTTGCACAACTTGAGCACCATAAATAAGCAATAAAATGCATAATGGAACATGATCAAAGTCATATGACACATGTATGCTCTATATCAATCCAAGTTACACAAATCTAAGACATTTAGCTCACTACGCAGCCTGCAAAAGGTCTTCTCATCTAAAGGCTTGGTAAAGATATCGGCTAGCTGGTTCTCGGTGCTAACATAAAACACTTCGATATCTCTCTTTTGCTGGTGGTCTCTCAAAAAGTGATGCCGGATGTCTATGTGCTTTGTGCGGCTGTGTTCAATAGGATTGTCTGCCATGCGGATTGCACTCTCATTGTCACATAGGAGTGGGACTTTGCTCAGATTGTAGCCAAAGTCCCGGAGGGTTTGCCTCATCCAAAGTAGTTGCGCGCAACACTGTCCTGCGGCAACATACTCGGCCTCAGCGGTGGATAGGGTAACAGAAGTTTGTTTCTTAGAACTCCAGGACACCAGGGACCTTCCTAGGAATTGGCACGTCCCTAATGTACTCTTCCTATCGACCTTACATCCAGCATAATCGGAGTCTGAATATCCAATCAAGTCAAAGGTAGACCCCTTTGGATACCAGATCCCGAAGCAAGGCGTAGCAACTAAATATCTAAGAATTCGCTTAACGGTCACAAGGTGACACTCCCTTGGGTCGGATTGAAATCTAGCACACATGCATACGCTAAGCATAATATCTGGCCTACTAGCACATAAATAAAGTAAAGACCCTATCATAGACCGGTATGCCTTTTGATCAACGGACTTACCTCCTTTGTTGAGGTCGACATGTCCGTCAGTTCCCATTGGCGTCTTTGCGGGCTTGGCGTCCTTCATCCCAAACCGCTTGAGCAAGTCTTGCGTATACTTCGTTTGAGAGATGAAGGTTCCGTCCCTGAGTTGCTTCACTTGGAATCCAAGGAAGTAGTTCAACTCGCCCATCATCGACATCTCGAATTTTTGAGTCATCACCCTGCTAAACTCTTCACAAGACTTTTGGTTAGTAGAACCAAATATTATGTCATCGACATAAATTTGGCACACAAATAGATCACCATCACAAGTCTTAGTAAAAAGAGTTGGATCGACTTTCCCAACCTTGAAAGCATTAGCAATTAAAAAGTCTCTAAGGCATTCATACCATGCTCTTGGGGCTTGCTTAAGTCCATAGAGCGCCTTAGAGAGCTTACACACGTGGTCGGGGTACCGTTCATCCTCAAAGCCAGGGGGTTGCTCCACGTACACCTCCTCCTTGATTGGCCCGTTGAGGAAAGCGCTCTTCACGTCCATTTGGAAAAACCTAAAAGAATGGTGAGCGGCATAGGCTAACAAAATACGAATCGACTCTAGCCTAGCCACAGGAGCAAAAGTCTCCTCAAAGTCCAAACCTGCGACTTGGGCATAACCTTTTGCCACAAGTCGAGCCTTGTTCCTTGTCACCACCCCGTGCTCGTCCTGTTTGTTGTGAAACACCCACTTGGTTCCCACAACATTTTGCTTGGGACGTGGCACCAGTGTCCAAACTTCATTTCGTTTGAAGTTGTTGAGCTCTTCCTGCATGGCCAACACCCAGTCCGGATCTAGCAAGGCCTCTTCTACCCTAAAAGGCTCAATAGAAGAGACAAAAGAGTAATGCTCACAGAAATTAGCTAATCTAGAGCGAGTGGTTACTCCCTTGCTAATGTCACCCAAAATCTGGTCGACGGGATGATTACTTTGAATCATCGCTCGAACTTGAGTTGGAGGGGCCTGTGGTACTTCTTCCTCCTCATCTTCGACATTCTGTGCTCCCCCTTGATAACACGCCTCTTCTTGAGGAACCTGTTCGTCATCTTGAGTTGGGGGTGCACCGTCGTTGAGGAAGAAGGTTGATCTTGCTCCTTGTGTTCCTGTGGCCGCACGTCTACAATTGCCATGGTACGAATTGCGTCCGTTAGAACATCATCCTCATCTACATCATCAAGATCAACTTGCTCTCTTGGAGAGCCATTAGTCTCATCAAATACAACGTCACTAGAGACTTCAACCAAACCCAATGATTTGTTGAAGACTCTATACGCCTTTGTATTTGAGTCATAACCTAACAAAAACCCTTCTACAGCTTTGGGAGCAAATTTTAAATTTGTACCTTTCTTTACCAGAATGTAGCATTTACTCCCAAAAACTCGAAAATACGAAACGTTGGGTTTGTTACCGGTTAGTAGCTTGTATGACGTCTTCTTGAGGAGGCGATGAAGGTAGACCCGGTTTATGGCGTGGCAAGCCGTGTTCACAGCTTCCGACCAAAATCGCTCGGGCGTCTTGAATTCTCCAAGCATCGTCCTCACCATGTCTATAAGCGTCCTGTTCTTCCTCTCTACCACACCGTGGTGTGTAGGGAGCGGAGAACTCGTGCTTGATTCCTTCCTCCTCAAGAAACTCCTCCACTTGCAGGTTCTTGAACTCAGACCCATTGTTGCTTCTAATCTTTTTCACCTTGAGCTCAAATTCGTTTTGAGCTTGTCTTAGAAAGCGCTTGAGGGTCCCTTAGGTTTCTGATTTATCCTGCAAAAAGAATACCCAAGTGAAGTGGGAAAAATCATCAACAATAACAAGACCATACTTACTTCCCCCGATGCTAAGGTAGGCGACGGGTCCGAAGAGGTCCATATGCAATAGCTCCAGAGGTCTTGATGTAGTCATCACGTTCTTGTTGTGATGAGCACTTCCCACTTGTTTACCTGCTTGACAAGCTGCACAAGGTCTATCTTTTTCGAAAGTTACATTTGTTAGACCTAACACATGTTCTCCCTTTAGAAGTTTGTGAAGGTTCTTCATCCCCACATGTGCTAGACGGCGATGCCACAGCCAGCCCATGCTAGTCTTAGCGATTAAGCATGCATCTAGATCGGCCTCCTCCTTCGAAAAATCAACTAAATAGAGTTTGTCGTCTAGTACACCCTTAAAAGCTAATGAACCATCACTTCTTCTAAAGACAGACACATCTACGTTTGTAAATAAGCAGTTGTAACCCATATTACATAATTGACTAACTGACAACAAGTTATATCCGAGCGATTCTACTAAAAACACATTAGAAATGGAATGCTCGGAAGAAATAGCTATTTTTCCTAGTCCTTTAACCTTGCCTTGATTCCCATCACCGAATATGATTGAATCTTGGGAATCTTTATTCTTGACGTAGGAGGTGAACATCTTCTTCTCCCCCGTCATGTGGTTTGTGCATCCGCTGTCGATAATCCAGCTTGAGCCCCCGGATGCATAAACCTGCAAGGAAAATTAGGCTTGGGTTTTAGGTACTCAACTCTTGTTGGGTCCTACGAGGTTAGTTACAATAGCCTTAGGGACCCAAATGCAAGTCTTGTCTCCCTTGCATTTGGCTCCCACCTTTTTAGCAATCACCTTTTTATTTTTACATGAAAGAATAAATTTATCATTGCAAGCATGAAAGACAGTGGTAGATCCATTAAACACTTTCCTAGGAGCATGAGACACAGAATTCCTCCTAGATCTACCATTAAAGTTTGAACTTGAAGCAATCATGGCATGAGAGTCAAAGGCATTATAACTCCTATTATAATGAACATTCCTAGAATATTTCCTATCATGATACAAGAAAGCATGATTTTTATGAACACTATTAGCCATAGGGGCCTTCCCTTTCTCCTTGGCGGAGATGGGAGCCTTATGACTTGTTAAGTTCTTAGCTTCCCTTCGAAAGCCAAGCCCATCCTTAATAGAGGGGTGTCTACCACTAGTGTAGGCATCCCTTGCAAATTTTAGTTTATCAAAATCATTTTTGCTAGTCTTAAGTTGGGCATTAAAACTAGCTACTTCATCATTTAATTTAGAAATGGAAATTAAATGTTCATTGCAAGCATCAACATTAAAATCCTTACACCTATTGCAAATTACTACATGTTCCACATGAGAACTAGTCTTATTTGCTTCTACTAATTTAGCATTTAAATCATCATTAATGCTCTTTAAACTAGAAAAGTCTCATGACAAGTAGAAATTTCACATGAAAGCATTTCATTTCTTTTAACTTCTAAAGCAAGAGACTTTTGCACACTTACAAATCTATCATGTTCTTCATATAAAAGATCCTCTTGCTTTTCTAAAAGTCTATCCTTTTCGTTTAGAGCATCAATCAATTCATTAATCTTTTCTACTTTTGCTCTATCTAATCCTTTAAACAAGCTAGTGTAATCAATTTCATCATCACTAGAGTCCTCATCACTAGAAGTAGAGTACTTAGGAGTTTCTCTAGTGATTACCTTCTTTTCTTTTGCCATTAGGCATGTGTGGCGCTCGTTGGGGAAGAGCGACGATTTGTTGAAGGCCGACGCGGCGAGTCCCTCATCGTCGGAGTCGGACGACAAACAATCCGAGTCCCACTCTTTGCCGAGGTGTGCCTCGCCCTTCGCCTTCTTGTAGGCCTTCTTCTTTTCCCTCTTCCCGCCTTTCTCTTGTTCCTGGTCATTAGTGTTGTCGGGACAATTAGCTATAAAATGACCATACTTACCACACTTGAAGCAGGAGCGCTTCCCCTTCGTCTTGCTCTTGTTTGGGTGCTCCTTTCTTCCTTTAAGCGCCGTCTTAAAGCGCTTGATGATGAGGGCCATTTCTTCCTCGTTAAGCCTGGCCGCCTCAACTTGCGCCACCTTGCTGGGTAGCGCCTCCCTGCTACTTGTTGCTTTGAGAGCAATGGTTTGAGGCTCATGGATTGGGCCATTTAGCGCCTCATCAACATATCTCGCCTCCTTGATCATCATTCGCCCGCTCACAAACTTCCCAAGTATTTCCTCGGCATCATCTTGGTGTACCTGGGATTTTCACGGATAGAATTTACAAGATGAGGATCAAGGACAGTGAAGGACCTTAGCATAAGCCAGACGACGTCATGGTCCGTCCATCTCGTGCTTCCATAGCTCCTTATTTTGTTGACCAGGGTCTTGAGCCTATTGTATGTTTGGGTTGGCTCCTCCCCCCTGATCATTGTAAACCTCCCTAGTTCGCCCTCCACCAACTCCATCTTGGTGAGCATGGTGACATCATTTCCCTCATGCGAGATCCTGAGGGTGTCCCAAATCTGCTTGGCGTTATCCAAGCCGCTCACCTTATGGTACTCTTCCCTGCACAAGGATGCTAAAAGAACAGTGGTAGCTTGTGCATTTTTGTGAATTTGTTCATTAATAAACATGGGATTATCTGTACTATCAAATTGCATTCCATTCTCTACTATTTCCCATATACTTGTATGAAGAGAGAACAAGTGGCTACGCATTTTGTGACTCCAAAATCTATAGTCCTCTCCATCAAAGTGTGGAGGTTTGCCAAGAGGAATGGAAAGCAAATGTGCATTTGAATTATGCGGAATACGAGAGTAATCAAAAAAAGTTTGAATTGACTGTTTTCTTTTTCTCGTAGTTGTCGTCGTCCTTTTGGGAAGAAGAGGACTCGTCACTGTCGTAGTAGACTATCTTCTTAATGTGTCTCTTCTTCTTCCCGTCCTTCTTCTTGTGACTTGAGCCCGAGTAAGTGGTCTTGTCGTCTTTTGGCTCATTGAGGAAGGACTCCTTCTCCTTGTCGTTGATCACCATCCCCTTTCCTTTAGGATCCATCCCTTCGGGCGATTAGTCCCTTTCTTGAAGAGAACGGCTCTGATACCAATTGAGAGCACCTAGAGGGGGGTGAATAGGTGATCCTGTAAAAACTTAAAACTCAAGGCCACAAAATTGATTAAGTGTTAGAACAATAAAGCCAAGTGGCTAGAGAGGAGTTCTTGCTAAACACGATAACCACAAAGAAATCAACACAAAGAGGCACAGTGGTTTACCCCGTGGTTCGGCCAAGTCCAACACTTGCCTACTCCACGTTGTGGCGTCCCAACGGACGAGGGTTGCACTCAACCCCTTTCAAGCGGTCCAAAGACCCACTTGAATACCAAGGTGTTTCTCTTTGTTTCACTATATCCCGCTTGCGAGGAATCTCCACAACTTGGAGCCTCTCGCCCTTACAATTTGATGATCACAAAGAAGCACGGAAGTAAGGGTGGGAAAAGCAACGCACACAAGACACAAAATCAGAGCACAAACATGCACACTAGTCACAACTTGAGCTCGCAACACAACTCGAAGAGTTCTCTACTCAAATGGAGCTCTAGTTGCTATCACAAAGAATCAAATGCGCGGAAATGGAGTCTTGATGCTTAGAGTTGATCAAAGAATGCTTGGTGTGCTCCTCCATGCGCCTAGGGGTCCCTTTTATAGCCCCAAGGCAGCTAGGAGCTGTTGGAAGCAATCCAGCAAGGCAAATCTTGCCTTCTGTCGGGTGGCGCACCGGACAGTCCGGTGCGCCACCGGACACCCACTGTTCATAGTCCGGTGCAGATTTCTTTCCTAATTTGGCGCAGCCGACCGTTGAAGATTTGGAGCCGTTGGCGCACCGGACAGTCCGGTGCCCCCATCCGACCGTTGGCTCGGCCACGCGTCACGCGTCATGTGCGGATTGCGCGGCCGACCGTTGGCGCGCCCGACCGTTGGCTCACCGGACAGTCCGGTGCACCACCGGACAGTCCGGTGATTTTTTGCCGGACGCAGTTGACTGGTTTCCTGAGAGCGGCGACTTCGCCGCAGACGACTCACCGGACAGTCCGGTGCACCACCGGACAGTCCGGTGATTTATAGCCGTACGCCGTCGTCGAGACCCGAGAGCAGGTTGTTCGCCTGGACTGGTCCTGGCACATCGGACACTGTCCGGTGCACCACCGGACAGTCCGGTGCATCCAGACCGAGCAGCCTTTTGGCTGAACATAGCCAACTTATCTCCAAAGCGATTTCTCTTGTTTCTAGCACTTAGACACAATACATTAGTCTTCAAAACAATGTACTAAGTCTAGAAACATACCTTTAATCTTGATTTGCATTTCTTGAGTATTTGGCACAACTATCACTCAAGGCATTTTTGTGTGAAGCACTAAATCACCAAAATCTTATAGAAATGGCCCAAGGGCACATTTCCCTTTCAGCCACAGGTGTGAATAACATTGTTACTTGGTATATCTGCACATAGAGAAGTAGAACTGCTTAGCAAGTTATTGACAATGTACAGTGATAGATACAAATTGGCATTGCATAAAGCGGATAACGAGATTGATAATGTATGTGGTACAAGGCATACATGTCATATATATAATGGTCTGTATATATATATATGTACATATATAACATTAGGAACACGTCTTGCTATTAATCGGAGCTTTGCTCAGCAATATGTGCGAAAACCTCTTTGTACACTATGTTTCGGGTCTTAGAACTGCATTTGCCTGAGTCATCTTCAATAAGGATTGAAAGACCTTTTTTAGATGTAACTCTTGATATGGCAACATAAAGATGTCCATGTGTGAAAACAGGTTTTTTCAAGTATACACCAACATTTGAAAGTGTTTGCCCCTGACTTTTGTTAATTGTCATTGCATAGCATACCTTTATAGGGTATTGGCGTCTTTGAAGAACGAATGGCCATTTTGTATTGTTCAGTGTTAATGATATACAGGTGTCGGCGTTCCGAGACCGGGGGGTCCCTTGGGCCGACGAGTGAGTGTCGCCGCGTGCCCCAGCCCAGATGGGTCGAGCGCGAGGGCGAGCGCGAAGGGGGAGAAGCGAGGCGGTCGGAGACCGGCGTGAGAGAGGTGGGAATCCCGCGGCCTTCGTGTTCGTCCCGCGCCCAGGTCGGGTGCGCTTGCAGTAGGGGGTTACAAGCGTCCACGCGGGAGAGGGAAGCGAGCGGCCCCAAGAGAGCGCCTGTCTCGTCCTCGTCCCCGCGCGGCCAACCCTCTCTAAGAGGGCCCTGGTCCTTCCTTTTATAGACGTAAGGAGAGGATCCAGGTGTACAATGGGGGGTGTAGCAGAGTGCTACGTGTCTAGCGGGGGAGAGCTAGCGCCCTAAGTACATGCTGATGTGGCAGCCGGAGAGTTTTTGGCACCCAGCTGGTGTGATGTCGTGGCCGTCGGAGGAGCGATGGAGCCCGGTGGAGGGACAGCTGTCGGAGCGGTTGAGTCCTTGCTGACGTCCTCTTGCTTCCGTAAGAGAGCTGAGAGTCGCCGTCGTCATAGAGCATGCGGGGTGCCATCATTGCCTATCTGGCGGAGCTAGCCAGATGGGACACCGGTCTTGTTCCCTGCGGCCCGAGTCAGCTCGGGGTAGGGTGATGATGGCGCTTCCTGTTGACGTGGCTGGCCTGCGCCCTAGGTTGGGCGATGTGGAGGCTCCTCCGAAGCCGAGGTTGAGTCTGTCTTCCATGGTCGAGGCCGAGTCCGAGCCCCTAGGTCGAGCGAGGCGGAGGTCGTCGGCAGAGGCCAGGGCGGAGTCCGAGCCCTGGGGTCGGGCGGAGCGGAGTTCGTCGTCTTCTGGGGCTAAGCCCGAGTCCGAGCCCTGGGGTCGGGCGGAGCGGAGTTCGTCGTCTTCCGGGACTTAGCCCGAGTCCGAGCCCTGGGTCGGGCGGAGCGGAGTTCGCCGTCTTCCGGGGCTTAGCCCGAGTCCGAGCCCTGGGTCGGGCGGAGCGGAGTTTCCTATGGTGCCTTTGGCAGGGCCTAACTGCCTGTCAGTCTCACTCTGTCAGGTGACACTGCAGTCGGAGTGGCGCAGGCGGCGCTGTCCTTCTGTCAGGCCGGTCAGTGGAGCGGCGAAGTGACGGCGGTCACTTCGGCTCTGCCGGAGGGCGCGTGTCAGGATAAAGGTGTCAGGCTACCTTTGCATTAAATGCTCCTGCGACTTGGTCGGTCGATGCGGCGATTTAGTCAGGGTTGCTTCTTAGCGAAGGCAGGGCCTCGGGCGAGCCGGAGATATGTTCGCCGTCGGAAGGGGGGCCTCGGGCGAGACGGAAATCCTCCGGGGTCGGCTGCCCTTGTCCGAGGCTAGGCTCGGGCGAGGCGTGATCGAGTCGCTCGAATGGACTGATCCCTGACTTAATCGCACCCATCAGGCCTTAGCAGCTTTATGCTGATGGGGGTTACCAGCTGAGAATTAGGAGTCTTGAGGGTACCCCTAATTATGGTCCCCGACAGTAGCCCCCGAGCCTCGAAGGGAGTGTTAGCACTCGCTTGGAGGCTTTCGTCGCACTTTTTTGCAAGGGGACCAGCCTTTCTCGGTTGCATTTTATTCCGGTGGGTGCGCGCGAGCGCACCCGCCGGGTGTAGCCCCCGAGGCCTCGGAGGAGTGGTTTCACTCCTTCGAGGTCTTAATGCCTTGCGTAATGCTTCGGCTGGTTTGGTTGTTCCCTCATGCGAGCTGGCCGTAGCCCGGGTGTACAGTCGGGTCCCAAGTTCTCGGGCTGGTATGTTGACGCTGTCAACGGTTCGGCCGGAGCCGGGTTTGCGAGAGCAGCCCCCGAGCCTCTGCACAGGGCGAGAGGGCGATCAGGGACAGACTCGGCTTTTTTACATACGCCCCTGCGTCGCCTTTCCGCAAGGAGGAGGGGGGAAAGCGCCATGTTGCCCTCGATGGGCGCCGAACATGGTGTCTCTGGTGAACTGCAAGCGGGTAATCCGAGTGGACGTCCGTGCCCCGTTCGTTAGGGGTCGGCTAGGGGCCCAGAGGCACGCCCAAAAGTACCTGCGGGTGATGTGCCAGACCCGGTCCCCTGGCGACGGGGTCCGAGGGCTCGATGCCTCCCTCTGATGGGATTCCGTTACAAGATCGCTCCCGCTGGTCTCGAAAATGTCCTAGGGTACCTCGGGAGCGCAGCCCGAGCCTTGGTTATGTATCGAACGTACCCATGGTCATCCCTCGCTCGGCGTCTGAGGCGGCTGTGAACCCTTCGGGGGCCAGCCTTCGAACCCCTGATCAGTAATGGGCGCGAAGCCCGAGTAGCCTGAGGCGGCCATGGAACCCTTCGGGGGGCCGGCCTTCGAACCTCTGACCAGTAGTGGGTGTAGGGCCCACGCGATCTGAGGCGGCTGTCGAACCCTTCGGGGGGCCAGCCTTCGAACCTCTGATCAGTAGGGAGGCTCGGAGCCTGGTTCCTTCACGGGGAAGGATCCTTTTCGGGGTATCCCCCTTTCCCGGTCCCTGTTGCAAGAGAGAGAGAAAGAGGAAAAAAGGAAAGGGATACGAAATCGAACGACGCGGCGTACCTTTTTTGGCGCGGTTATTTCGGCGAAGGCGAAGCGTCGCCCGCTTTTCCTGCCAGAAGCGCCGCCTGTCCTGCCGCGGAGTTAATGCGACGGGGCGAGTGGTTGGCGGGGCGGCCGTTGCACGTGCGCGAGCCGTTCGAGGAACGGATCACGGGCGCGTTGTCTTTACGCCGTGAGAGGGGGTCCTCTTACTACCCCCGGATGGGACGTGAGCTTGGCTGACGACGTGACCGCTGCTCCCGCCCGCCTGCCACCGTCATTACTGCCGGCCCTTTTCTGGCCGCATTGACCGTCGCGCCAGGCTGGCGCTGCTGGGTCGTGCGCTGGGTCGCCTCGAGTCGCGGTATTGGTTCCGCAATCGAGGAGGCGCGGTGGTGGCGCAAGTGGCGGTGCAGTTGCTTGCATGAAGCATCCGGCGCGCCGGTTGCGTGATGCGTGGGCCTGGGCCTCCATGCTGGGCATGTCGGGAGTCGAAGAAGCGCGCCCACTTGGCGCGGTTGCATGCCGCCTGCATGGCTGCCCGCCCCTTTCGCCCGTTGGTCTGGGCAAAAGTGGAGGGGCACTTGTAACCGCTGGGGGTCGTGTGCACCGCGCGTGGCGGTTTGGCTTCTTCTGCTCTGAGGCGGTTTGCATGACATGCGGGACCCAGCCCCCGCGCCGCGGGGGAGGGCCTTGGAGCGTGTTGGAGAAGACTCAGCCTGTGACGGCTGGGGACGCAAGTAGGGATAGTCGCCTTTAAAAGGAGGGTGACCCCCTTGGAAGTAGACCATGTCTTCGCGCTTCCTCATGCATCGTGTCTTTCCACCTTCCAAGCCCCCGGATGGGGGATACCCGCCGTCTTTCCGCCTCATCATTGGAGGAACGCAACTCCGTGGGAGTTGGTACCTTTCAGCCATCGTTCGGCTTCAAGGATTTTCATCATGCAGCCCGGCTGCACCCCTCCGCCGGCGGTCACCCAAGATGGTGACCTCCAGCTTGATGGTGGGGGAAAGCGAGCCGGGCTGCAGCCTCTGCCCCTCCCTCAGCCTCAAGGATTTTCATCACCAGGGCTGGGGAGGGGAGTGTGCCGAGTTGGGGTCGGTCCCTGCGTGGGCGGTGGCCCGCTCCTTCACTCAGTGATCGGAGGGAAGGGCGGTCGTCGTTCGTGGCGCCGGCAGCTGCACCGTGCCTGGCTCTCGGACGCGAGTGGCTTCGGAGCCGCTCGCGGCGTCGGCGTCTGCCACGGCAGCTAGAAGAGGTTCTTCCGCCGACGAGATAGCCAGGGCCGCCCACGGACCGACCTCCAACTCTACGGCCTTCTGCCCGTCCTTGCCTCACGAGTTTGGGCATGGGCGGGGGCCTCTTGGCAGCAGCATCCGCCCTGAGGTCAGTGTTGCCGCTGTTCGGCCCCCCGGAGCAGAAGTCGTCGTCATCGCTACTGCTGGAGCGGGCGACGGCGCGTCGTTCGTCGATCTTCTGTTGCTCCACAGGCCCTCCCCCATCGAGTGGGGTTGTTCGTACCTGCGGAGGGGGAACCGGAGTTCCGTTTGTAATGGCACTTTGAATGCCAGTGTTTTTGTTCATTATGGCTGTCGAGGCCTGAACATGTATGTAATTTTGGCACGGAGTCGTGTTTTTTTCCTTATTTTCGAGCACTAAGACTCGCCTGTTGGTTGTCTGAACCGCTTCACCAAGCGTGAGTCGCCCCGTGTCAAGGTGACGAGTGAGGTATCCGTATCCCGGAGGCGTAGGAGTCCCTCGGCTCGGTCGGCCTCGTTGTCCGAGGTTCCTCAGGCTTAGTTAAAGGGACCCCTTGGCCGCTCTTCGATGAGCCGAGGCCAGGGGTAGCGATATCAGCACGAACAGGGGCAGAGTTGGCTCAAAGATGAAACCTGGTTGGCCGGAGCCTAGCCGGGTCGTCCGTTAGCGGGACCGACGCCGGAGTTGACCAGCCGAGGCCTCGGGTCGGGCTGGCGCCCTTGGAAGATGGTTGGCCGAGGCCCTAGGGGTGACCGGCCGAGCCGCCTGCTCGGGCCGGATTCCCGGAGAAGACCCTGGCGGCGATGGCCCGGGCGTGGTGATGACGTCGTCCTTCGGAGTGGAGAGCTTCGGACCGCGTCGCCGTCCGAGGCTAGGTCGAACCTTGCCTAAGGTGTCATCGATGCCGAGGGTGCTGCTGCCCTCTTCCAGCGTCAAGACCTGAGCCTGCAGGATCAGATTGTCTTGTAGCGCGTGCCTTCTGCGGCCGCCGAGGCCAGAACACACACCCTCGTTGTGTTGTAAAGCTGCGTCTCTTTTCCTCTTGTTTCGAGTATCTGGACTTTTTTGTCGGTAACAGGGTTGTTTGTGCGAGCGAGAGTTGCTTCTCGCGGAAGGTGATGAGTGAGGTATCCGTATCCTGGAGGCGTGGGAGTCCCTTGGCTCGGTCGGCCTTGCCGCTTACGCGCACTTTCACCCATCCATGAGGCTCTGTCACCGACTCAGTCGAGAAGGCTCGAAGGATCGCTTCGGCAGAAGAGCTTCCAAACGTGAAGACTTGTTCGGTCCGTGGAATCACTTTATCCGAACGCGAGTTACTTATCGCAGAAGGTGATGAGTGAGGTATTCGTATCCCGGAGGCGTAGGAGTCCCTCGGCTCGGTCAGCCTTGGCTGCTTACGTGTACTTCGTCGTTTTCAGCATCCACTTTTCGAAGCAGTCAAAAAGCACGAAAGATACTCTGGCAGAAGGGATCTTTTTTCGAGGAAAATTTCAACGCAGTGGGGGTTCCCCCCTTTTAGCCCCCGAGGGAGGGTCGGGCTTTGCCGAGGCGAGGCCGACCCTTCCTTGATGACTAAACTTTGTGTGGGTGCGAGGTATATGAACAACTTGAAAGCATCTTAAGGGTAGAAGCGACGTAGCTGTTGGATGTTCCAAGCGTTGCCATAGACCTCGCCTTGACTGTTGGCCAGCTTGTACGTTCCGGGCTTCAGAACTTTGGCGATGACGAATGGCCCCTCCCAGGGAGGCGTGAGCTTGTGCCTCCCTCGGGCATCTTGTCGCAGCCGAAGCACCAGGTCGCCCACCTGGAGGTCTCGGGGCCGGACCCCTCGGGTGTGGTAGCGTCGCAGGGACTGCTGGTACCGCGCCGAGTGTAGTAAGGCCTTGTCCCGAGCCTCTTCCAGCTGGTCCAGCGAGTCTTCTCGGCTAGCTTCGTTGCTTTGATCGCTGTAGGCCCTCGTCCTCGAGGAGCCGTATTCCAGGTCTGTGGGCAAGACGGCCTCGACCCCGTAGACTAGGAAGAACGGCGTGAAACCCGTGGCTCAGCTCAGCATCGTCCTCAGGCTCCAGACCACCAAGGGGAGTTCCTTCATCCATCGCTTGCCGAACTTGTTGAGGTCATTGTAAATTCGAGGCTTGAGCCCTTGTAGAATCATGCCGTTGGCACGCTCTACTTGCCCATTCGACATGGGATGAGCCACGGCGGCCCAGTCCACCCGGATGTGGTGATCCTCGCAGAAGTCCAAGAACTTTCTGCCGGTGAACTGGGTGCCGTTGTCGGTGATGATAGAGTTCGGGACCCCGAAGCGATGGATGATGTTGGTGAAGAACGCCACCGCCTGCTCGGACCTGATGCTGTTCAGAGGTCGGACCTCGATCCACTTGGAGAATTTGTCGATGGCGACCAGCAGGTGCGTGTAGCCCCCGGGTGCCTTCTGCAAAGGGCCGACGAGGTCCAGACCCCACACGGCAAAAGGCCAGGTGATGGGTATCGTCTGCAGGGCCTGAGCGGGCAGGTGGGTCTGCTTCGCATAGAATTGGCACCCTTCGCAGGTGCGGACAATTCTAGTGGCGTCAGCCACCGCCGTTGGCCAGTAGAAGCCTTGTCGGAAAGCATTCCCGACAAGGGCTCGAGGCGCTGCGTGATGGCCGCAAGCCCCCGAGTGTATTTCTCGCAGGAGTTCCTGACCTTCGATGACGGAGATGCATCGCTGGAGGATGCCTGAGGGGCTGCGGTGGTAGAGCTCCTTCTCATCGCCCAGCAAGATGAACGACTTGGCGCGCTGCGCCACCCGCCGAGCCTCGGCTTGGTCGAGGGGTAGCTCTCCTTGGCGGAGATATTGCAGGTACGAGGTTTGCCAGTTTCGATCAGGCGTGGCCCCGCTTCGCTCCTCCTCGATGCGCAGTGCCTCACCCTCGGAGGCCGAGGGTGCCTCGGGCTGAACCGAGGGCGCCTCGGGCCAAACTGAGGGTGCCTCGGGCTGTGCCGAGGGTACCTCGAGCTGGACCGAGGGTACCTCGGACTAGGCCGAGGGCGCCTCAGGCTCGGGCGTGTCATCGATCTTGACGGAGGGTTGATGTAGATCCTGGGAGAAGACGTTCGGGGGAACCGTTGTTCGCCCCGAGGCTATTTTAGCCAGCTCGTCCGCAGTCTCGTTGTAGCGCCGAGCGATGTGGTTAAGCTCGAGCCCGTAGAACTTGTCTTCCAGGCATCGAACTTCATCGCAGTAAGCCACCATCTTCGGGTCGCGGCAGTGGGAGTTCTTCATGACTTGGTCGATGACGAGCTGCGAGTCACCACGGGCGTCAAGGCGCCGGACCCCTAGCTCGATGGCGATCCGCAACCCGTTGACCAGAGCCTCATACTCGGCCACATTGTTGGACACCGGGAAATGGAGGCGTAGCACATAGCGTAGGTGCTTCCCGAGGGGCGAGATGAAGAGTAGGCCCGCGCCGGCTCCTGTCTTCATCAGCGACCCGTCGAAAAACATGGTCCAGAGCTCCGGTTGGATCGGAGCCGTCGGTTGCTGGGTGTCGACCCATTCGGCCACGAAGTCCGCCAAGACCTGGGACTTGATGGCCTTCCGAGGGGTGAACAAGATTGTCTCGCCCATGATTTCCACCGCCCACTTCGCGATCCTGCCCGAGGCCTCTCGGCACTGGATGATCTCCCCCAGGGGGAAGGATGACACCACAGTTACCGGATGAGACTCGAAGTAGTGTCGCAACTTTCGCCGTGTCAGGATCACTGCATACAGCAGCTTCTGAACTTGTGGGTAGCGGATCTTGGTTTCGGACAGTACCTCGCTGACGAAGTAAACTGGCCTCTGAACGGGCAATGCGTGCCCCTCTTCTTGCCTCTCGACCACAATCGCGGCGCTAACCACCTGAGTGGTCGCGGCGACGTAGACCAAGAGGGCTTCTCCGGCAGCTGGAGGCACCAAGATAGGCGCCTTTGTGAGGAGCGCCTTCAGGTTCCCGAGAGCTTCCTCGGCCTCAGGGGTCCAAGTGAAGCACTCGGCCTTCCTTAAGAGGCGGTACAGAGGCAGACCTCTTTCGCCGAGGCGTGAGATGAAGCGGCTCAGAGCCGCGAGACATCCCATGACCCTTTGTACGCCTTTTAAGTCCTTGATGGGCCCCATGCTGGTGATGGCTGTGATCTTCTCCGGGTTGGCTTTGATGCCCCGCTCGGAGACGATGAACCCCAAGAGCATGCCTCGGGGCACCCCGAAGACACACTTCTCGGGATTGAGCTTAACGCCTTTTGCCTTGAGGCATCGGAATGTTACCTCAAGGTCGGAAAGGAGGTCGGAAGCCTTCCTCGTCTTGACTACGATGTCATCGACGTAGGCCTCGACCGTGCGGCCGATGTGTTCGCCGAACACATGGTTCATGCACCGCTGGTACGTCGCGCCCGCATTCCTCAAGCCGAACGGCATGGTGACATAGCAGTACATGCCAAAGGGCGTGATGAAAGAAGTCGCGAGCTGGTCGGACTCTTTCATCCTGATTTGATGATACCCTGAGTAGGCATCGAGGAAAGACAGGGTTTCGCACCCAGCAGTGGAATCCATGATTTGATCGATGCGAGGCAGAGGGTAGGGAACCTTCGGACATGCTTTGTTGAGACCAGTGTAGTCTACACACATCCGCCATTTCCCCCCTTTCTTTCTCACAAGCATAGGGTTGGCAAGCCATTCGGGATGAAATACCTCTTTGATGAACCCCGCTGCCATTAGCTTGTGGATCTCCTCGCCTATCACTCTGCGCTTCTCCTCATCAAATCGGCGCAGAGGCTGCTTGACGGGTCGGGCTCCGGCCCGAATATCCAGCGACCGCTCGGCGACATCCCTCGGTATGTCGGGCATGTCCGAGGGACTCCACGCGAAGACGTCGGCGTTTGCGCGGAGAAAGTCGACGAGCACTGCTTCCTATTTGGGGTCGAGCCCGGAGCCGATCCGGATCTGCTTGGAGGCGTCGCCGCTGGGGTCGAGGGGGACGGCCTTGACCGTCTCCACTGGCTCGAAGTTGCCGGCATGACGCTTCACGTCTGGCACCTCTTTGGAGAGGCTTTCCAGGTCGGCGATGAGGGCCTCGGACTCGGCGAGGGCCTCGGCGTACTCCACGCACTCCACGTCGCATTTGAACGCGTGCTTGTACGTGGGGCCGACGGTGATGACCCCGTTGGGGCCCGGCATCTTGAGCTTCAGGTAGGTGTAGTTGGGGACGGCCATGAACTTCACGTAGCATGGCCTTCCCAGTACCGCGTGGTAGGTTCCTCGGAACCCGACCACCTCGAACGTCAGAGTCTCCCTTCGGAAGTTGGAGGGCGTTCCGAAGCAGACGGAAAGGTCGAGTCGTCCGAGGGGCTGAACGCGCTTCCCGGGAATGATCCCGTGGAAGGGCGCAGCGCCTGCTCGGACGGAGGACAGATCGACGCGCAGGAGCCTGAGGGTCTCGACGTAGATGATGTTGAGGCTGCTGCCTCCGTCCATAAGGACCTTGGTGAGCCTGACGTCGCCGATGACGGGGTCGACGACGAGCGGGTATTTCCCCGGGCTCGGCACGTGGTCGGGATGGTCGGCTTGGTCGAAGGTGATGGGCTTGTCGGACCAGTCTAGGTAGACTGGCGCCGCCACCTTTACCGAGCAGACCGCTCGACGCTCTTGCTTGCGGTGCCGAGCCGAGGCATTCGCCGCTTGCCCGCCGTAGATCATGAAGCAGTCGTGGACCTCGGGGAACTCTCCTGCTTGGTGATCTTCCTTCTTGTCGTCGTCGCGGGCCCTTCCACCCTCCGCGGGTGGCCCGGCCCTGTGGAAGTGGCGCCGAAGCATGACGCACTCCTCAAGGGTGTGCTTGACGGGCCCCTAATGATAGGGGCACGACTCCTTGAGCATCTTGTCGAAGAGGTTGGCACCTCCGGGGGGCTTCCGAGGGTTCTTGTACTCGGCGGCGGCGACAAGGTCCGCGTCGGCGGCGTCGCATTTCGCTTGCGACTTCTTCTTGCCTTTCTTCTTGGCGCCGCGCTGAGTAGACTCCTCGGGAGCATCTTCCGATGGGCGGCCCTGGGGCTACTTGTCCTTTCGGAAGATGGCCTCGACCGCCTCCTGACCAGAGGCGAACTTGGTGGCGATGTCCATCAGCTCGCTCGCCCTGGTGGGGGTCTTGCGACCCAACTTGCTCACCAGGTCGCGGCAGGTGGTGCCGGCAAGGAACGCGCCGATGACATCCGAGTCGGTGATGTTGGGCAGCTCGGTGCGCTGCTTCGAAAATCACCGGATGTAGTCCCAGAGAGACTCTCCCGGCTGCTGCCGGCAACTTCGGAGGTCCCAGGAGTTCCCGGGGCGCACGTACGTGCCCTGGAAATTGCTGGCGAAGGCTTGGACTAGGTCATCCCAGTTGGAGATCTGCCCCGGAGGCAGGTGTTCCAACCAGGCGCGAGCGGTGTCGGAGAGGAACAGGGGGAGGTTGCGGATGATGAGGTTGTCGTCGTCCGTTCCACCCAGTTGGCAGGCCAGACGGTAGTCCGCGAGCCACAGTTCCGGTCTCGTCTCCCCCGAGTACTTTGTGATAGTAGTCGGGGGTCGGAACCGGGTCGGGAATGGTGCCCGTCGGATGGCCCGGCTGAAGGCCTGTGGACCGGGCGGTTCGGGCGAGGGACTCCGATCCTCCCCGCTGTCGTAGCGTCCCCCACGCCTGGGGTGATAGCCTCGGCGCACCCTCTCGTCGAGGTGGGCCCGACGGTCGCGATGATGGTGCTCGTTGCCGAGGCGGCCCGGGGCCGCAGGCGCGGTGTTGCGCGTGCGCCCGGTGTAGACCGAGGCTTCCCGCATGAATCGGGAAGTCGCGGCATGAGGTTCCGAGGGGTATCCTTGCCTTCGGGAGGCAGAGCTCTCGGCCCATCGGACCGCGGCGCCTTCCAGGAGATTCTTGAGCTCCCCCTGGATTCGCCGACCCTCGGTGGTGGATGGCTCCGGCATCGCGCGGAGGAGCATCGCTGCTGCAGCCAGGTTCTGGCCGACGCCACTAGATGCGGGTGGTGGCCTGACCCTGGCGTCGTCGGCGACGCGGTGCTGGAAACCCTGGGGCAGGTGACGTATTTCTCCGGCCGGGGGTTGGCCCGCCCATGCCTGCCCGACGTCCCGGCGGATTGGCTCAAGCGCTCCTGCTCCCTCGTCGAACCTGGCCTGCGCCCCGCGGACTTGCTCGAGCTGTGGGTCGTGACCCCCGCCGGAACGGGGACCACAGCTAGCTCCCGTGGGATGTCAGCGCGAGGCACCGGCCTAGGGAGATCACCGTCCTCCGGCATGCCGAGATGATTGCCTTCGGAGGGACCCCCTAGATCGACGTGGAAACATTCGCGGCTTGGGCCACAGTCCTCGTCGTCGAGGCTGCGGCTACCGTCGGAACAGTCGGAGAGGCAGAAGTCACATGCGGTCATGAAGTCCCGCATGGCACTAGGGTTGCCAAGTCCAGAGAAATCCCAACAGATGCTGGGGCCGTCGTCTTCCTTGGACCCAGAGGGCCCGTAGGTCGAGACGTCCGTCAACCGGTCCCAAGGTGACCGCATGCGAAACCCCAGAGGGTTTGGACTCGCCTCTACGAGAGCGTCCGCCAAAGCGAGGTCGCTAGGCGGGTTGAGGCTGAATCCAAATGATGTAGGATGGGAATTGGTCGGTACCTTTTGGTCGACGAGCGGCGATGAAGTCGCGTCGAGGACTGACTGCACCGTCGTCTCAGGTACGAGGGCGACGTCCTGCAAGCTTTTCGCAAGCGCGCTGGCGTCGTCCACTTGCTCGGGATTGGCGTGTCGCGGGGAGACGGCGCTCGTCTTCGTCTCAGGCGCGAAGTCGATACCCGGTGCGCCCTCGTTGGGGTGCCGGCGCTGTCGACTCGCTCGACAATCGACGAGGCGCTGCCTCCTGCTTGGCCTTGGTTGCCCTGCCTTCCTCTTCGTCGGCGGGGAAGAAGGCGGGACGAGCTCGAATGTTGTTCTTCCGCCACGCGGGGAAGACGTCGTCGATTTCGCCGCCGGCGGGCGGGCTGTCGGCCACCATTGTCGTTGTCGCACGGCGGTGGAAGGAGTATCATGTCGTAGCTGCCGTCGAAGGACATGAACTCAAGACTCCCGAAACGGAGCACCGTCTCGGGTTGGAGAGGTTGCTGGAGACTGCCCATCTGGAGCTTGACGGGAAGCTGTTCGTCAATACGCAGCAGGCCCCTACCTGGCGCGCCAACTGTCGGCGTCCCGAGACCGGGGGGTCCCTTGGGCCGACGAGTGAGTGTCGCCGCGTGCCCCAGCCCAGATGGGTCGAGCGCGAGGGCGAGCGTGAAGGGGGGAGAAGCGAGGCGGCCGGAGACCAGCGTGAGAGAGGTGGGAATCCCGCGGCCTTCGTGTTCGTCCCGCGCCCAGGTCGGGTGCGCTTGCAGTAGGGGGTTACAAGCGTCCACGCGGGAGAGGGAAGCGAGCGGCCCCAAGAGAGCGCATGTCTCGTCCTCGTCCCCGCGCGGCCAACCCTCTCTAAGAGGGCCCTGGTCCTTCCTTTTATAGACGTAAGGAGAGGATCCAGGTGTACAATGGGGGGTGTAGCAGAGTGCTACGTGTCTAGCGGGGGAGAGCTAGCGCCCTAAGTACATGCCGATGTGGCAGCCGGAGAGTTTTTGGCACCCAGCTGGTGTGATGTCGTGGCCGTCGGAGGAGCGATGGAGCCCGGTGGAGGGACAGCTGTCGGAGCGGTTGAGTCCTTGCTGACATCCTCTTGCTTCCGTAAGAGAGCTGAGAGTCGCCGTCGTCACAGAGCATGCGGGGCACCATCATTGCCTATCTGGCGGAGCTAGCCAGATGGGACACCGGTCTTGTTCCCTGCGGCCCGAGTCAGCTCGGGGTAGGGTGATGATGGCGCTTCCTGTTGACGTGGCTGGCCTGCGCCCTAGGTTGGGCGATGTGGAGGCTCCTCCGAAGCCGAGGTTGAGTCTGTCTTCCATGGTCGAGGCCGAGTCCGAGCCCCTGGGTCGGGCGAGGCGGAGGTCGTCGGCAGAGGCCAGGGCGGAGTCCGAGCCCTAGGGTCGGGCGGAGCGGAGTTCGTCGTCTTCTGGGGCTAAGCCCGAGTCCGAGCCCTGGGGTCGGGCGGAGCAGAGTTCGTCGTCTTCCGGGACTTAGCCCGAGTCCAAGCCCTGGGTCGGGCGGAGCGGAGTTCGCCGTCTTCCGGGGCTTAGCCCGAGTCCGAGCCCTGGGTCGGGCGGAGCGGAGTTTCCTATGGTGCCTTTGGCAGGGCCTGACTGCCTGTCAGCCTCACTCTGTCAGGTGACACTGCAGTCGGAGTGGCACAGGCGGCGCTGTCCTTCTGTCAGGCCGGTCAGTGGAGCAGCGAAGTGACGGCGGTCACTTCGGCTCTGCCGGAGGGTGCGCGTCAGGATAAAGGTGTCAGGCTACCTTTGCATTAAATGCTCCTGCGACTTGGTCGGTCGGTGCGGCGATTTAGTCAGGGTTGCTTCTTAGCGAAGGCAGGGCCTCGGGCAAGCCGGAGATATGTTCGCCGTCGGAAGGGGTGCCTCGGGCGAGACGGAAATCCTCCGGGGTCGGCTGCCCTTGTCCGAGGCTAGGCTCGGGCGAGGCGTGATCGAGTCGCTCGAATGGACTGATCCCTGACTTAATCGCACCCATCAGGCCTTAGCAGCTTTATGCTGATGGGGGTTACCAGCTGAGAATTAGGAGTCTTGAGGGTACCCCTAATTATGGTCCCCGACAACAGGGAATAAGCACATTTTTTGACCTGTGAATACCTGTCATAATTTGACCTTCAATCACTTTGTTACACAAGGAAGTTATGAGCAATCTTGTACCATTGCATAGACCTTCTGATTGGTTCAAATTTCTGAGAAGCATGACTGGTTTACCTTTTTTGAGAATTAATCGATGCTGTGGAAGGCTGTTCCCATTCAAT
The DNA here is from genome assembly GCF_902167145.1 of Zea mays. NCBI lineage: Eukaryota > Viridiplantae > Streptophyta > Magnoliopsida > Poales > Poaceae > Zea > Zea mays. The sequence goes on along the minus strand of NC_050096.1, from coordinate 244,766,199 downwards.
GTATTTAAAAATTCAACAGGATATAAAAGATCATATGATTCATGAGTATTAGGTGCTTTGATTATCTTGTCACAACTTAGATACTCTTTTGCGTCTTTAGGGTTAAGAGAGACAATGTACTCATTTATCGAGTCAACTGTATCATTTGTTGGAGTCAATATGGCACGACTTTTTAGATACTCAAGTCTCATATAATTTTCATTGAGTTTTTCATAAATAGTATGAACTATACAAGCGATTTTGTCGCCTTGAGGCATTAGGAGCAAGTCTTGTGGAATCTCTATCCATGTTGGCTTATCTTCACCTTCTTGTGATGTAGCGTCTATTTTGCCTTCCCCAACATCGAGCATCCACTTGCTAAATTGTGATAGTTCTTACCGTTCTTCTTGTGACAATGATGACATTAGAAGTCTCATATTCTGTGTAAGATGCAGGATGTGCACATGAGACCAAAGAGAAGAATTGATTATTGCTGAATTAACAATTTGTGAGCGGGTGCCTCCTTCAATCACAGGCAATGTTTGTCTGAGATCACCACCTAGAACAACAACCTTTCCACCAAAGGGTAAGTTCTTAGCCATAGGTGATGAAGATGCCAAGATATCACGGAAGGACCTGTCTAGAGCTTCAAAAGCAAATCTATGTGTCATTAGCGCTTCATCCCATATTATTAATGATGCAACTTGAACTAACTCAGAAAGCATCGTGCCACATTTGATGTCCGTTGTTTCTTCTAATTCACATGGAATTTTGAAACGAGAGTGTGTCGTTCGTCCTCCTGGTAGAAGTAAAGAGGCCACACCAGATGAAGCTGGGGTATAAAACATTATTGTATGTTCGCAATGATTCAAAATTCTGTGCTCCTTTTGCAACCATTAGAAGCATTCTAAGATAATATCTTTCCCTGCAGATGGGTGCACAAAGTGTATGCGGCCTATGTTACCTTGTCTATGTCTTTTGTTCCCATGATCTTTTTTTCATCCCACCTCCACTCGGATGGAAAATCAGGGTAAGTTAGGGACCTAGCACTTTCATGTAATTGGTTAGCAACAAACCACTCTGTTAGCATTGTTCGGCGTAGGAATTCTTGTGACAAGATTTGTGACATGTTGGCGCTGGCATGATATGTAATGTAATTCTCATTAGGCAAATGAACTGACAATCTAGTAACAGGAGGAAAGTGTCGATGGATTTCGTAACCAAGAATTCTCCAACATGAATCATATGGGCATATGAATCTAGCATCTAAGTATTCTTTGACCTCATTCCTTGCGTTTGTTTCCTCATCAATAGGAGTGTCTTGACCATCTAAAACTCGTTGTAGGTATAGTTTGCTCCGGTCCGGACCTTTTGTCACGTACTTGAACAGATATTTGATGAATATGCTTTTGTTACACCATTCTACATTGATGTGTGCTTGATATTTCTTGAGCAATGTCAAGTTATATGGAACAATCCATCTGTTATCTAGTTTGATGTTAGACTTCATAACAAATCTATTATTGTTTGATCTCTTGTAGACCGCAAATCCATTTGTATCAACTACAGTTTCATTTTGAAATTTTTTGGGATAGTGTTTTGAACATTGACCTTTTTTCACGCAAGGTGAGCTCTGATTGTAAGATCCACATGGCCCGTGAACCATATGCTCCGCAATCAAAGTGTATCCTAAGGGATCAATGGCTGGATCTGGTATCTCAGCAGTGATAAAAGAGTCTATAAAATCAGTAGTTGGTTGTGCAGTGCTGGTGGAAACCCAGAAAATAATATGTGCATGGGGCAATCCACGTTTCTGGAACTCTACCGTGTACAAAACTGCATCGGGCAAAGAATAAGTTGAATTGAAAAAAGGATAAAATTTTCTTAACTAAGGTGGCGGGTGCACTACAGTAACAATATATTAGTAGGGAAGGTAGTACTACTGGAACCATGTATGACAATAAAGCAAACAATACTTTTCCATTGTGATCCTAGAAATATCTATGAAAAACCTGTTGTCAATGTTTTATAAGCCCATTATTTATTCTCCCATAGAAAGAAGAGGGTATGTATCTTTAATTAATTTAAACAATAAACCTGTGGACAAGCAATATAAGCAATAATTTCACCAAAAACATGTTTTTAATTACTAACTGTGTGTAATAGCATATCTCTCCTGTTGTAAAAGAAATCTATGATGTTATATATAAAAAAGGCCATTACATTACAACTGACAAACTATAATAGAAATTATGCAATAGCAATTCCAAGCAAAGAAAAATAAAATGCCATAAGAACCAAGGAAGCAAAGACAAAGATGTCAACAAATGTGTTCCGGAAAGCTAATCACAAAAACTTGTAAAAGAGATGTGCGAATGAGCAGCATGGACGGTATTATGCATACAGTTATGTCTGAATCTCAATTGGAAAAAACACAATGCTATAGGAATGAGCCTTTTTAAAACATATTGTAGAGATGAAACCAATGTTTATAGTTCGACCAATAATTCAGTTGATGAGCAGTATGATCAATATTAGTTGATAAACACAATGCCAAAGGAATCAACATAAACATAAGATATAGAACAGAAGCCAGTACTCATAGTATGATCAATAACGTACCATCCAAAATTTTAGAAATGGAATTGTTATTTGTAGGTAATGTTTGTGTACAGGTATGTGAAAAAAAGTAAAGGGGATTAAATAAATTTTTTAGTTATGAAAACATGGAAGAACGATATCCGCGCCTGCTTTGCATGAACCAAATATATTACCGGATTTTATGTCTTGTAACAACTCCTCCAACTTCATATGGAATATTCTTACGGCAATATCGGGTGCATCTGAAGTTTTTTGGCCAGAGTGATAAAAACTTTCAACAATTTCAGGCCACTTTGCATTACATGTGAATGTTACGAAAAAAATCTGGTGGTCCATGGACTCTACATATGGCTATGCTATCATGATAATTTTGAATCATGTATCGTCTTCCACCGATATGTGAAGCTGGAAGTACAATTGTTTTTCCCATTTCATCACCATTTATGCAACCTTTGCTAACAGCATCTGATATACCCTGCAAGTTTTCTATTCGCAATCTATCCTGATTGTGCAAAATGTATGTAAGTCTATTCTCATAAGTGCAGGCACGAGCATCAACCTTAGCTTGGTTTGACAATGTCCCATAGGACAGAAATGGATTTGGCTGCCCAGACTTGTAATGAAATTGATAGCAATAGTAGTCTTGCATGGTCATATGTGTTCTTGAATTTGTTTCTCTGGCCTCTAGACCACTATACAGAACACCAACTTGGAATCCACGTTCTCCATATGGGAATAAAAGTGGATATTAAAGGGCCATATATGCTGGATGCAATGATGAAATGCGCCTCAATTCTGAATTCCTTGTCTCTATGATAATGTCTCGTTTAAAGGTATCAAGTGAGAAATCACCAATAACAAGCATGGCTAAATCATCAGTTGTCGGCATATTGTATTGCACGGGATCTCCCTCTCTAGCTCCAACAATTCTGATGATGAATTCTTCGTTTGTGTGTTCATTAAGTCTTTCTCTAGCAAATCTAAATTTTTTAGCAAAGGGATTGTGCTCATCTAACATCTTTAGCAATTCATGAACAATTTCTGGTTGGATAGGAGAAGCAGGAGCATCAGTACTAGATAACGATTGTATTCGATTGTTAACCTCATGTGTCGTATCATATACGTAAAGCTGAAGAAACCTCGGGGGCTCATTAGTCATAGGTAGCAATGATCCTATTCGATGGTGGACTTGACCACATACTTTAAAAATAGGTGGACCGTGGCCATCATTCATGGATCTATCAACATGAGCACCCATGGATGTAAATGCAAACAAGCAGTTGTATTGCCTAATATTTTGCATGAAGGCCTTAGATATCGAATCTCCATCAAATCGTGCTAACGATAGTAATGGCTCAGGTCTAGGGCTATAAGGAGGAAGACGGACTTTGCCATTTTTACAACAATTGTTGTAGATGATGGCGCGGGATCCAACTGATGATCCTATTCTTCCATTATACCAGAAAAGAGCAGAGCAGTAACTACACTGGTATGATGGTGCTCCATAGTAGGATCGAGAATGATATGAAGCTGCATTTTGGCGCACAAATTAGGAAAGACAACGGAATATGAATAGAGAATAATGATATTTTTTTGGTTCCCTACTTTTCACAAATTAGGAAAGATAGCGAACTATACCTAGTAATGTAAATGTTTAACGGATTAAATGTCCAAACGATCGTACCTTTGAGTGTTTTAACAAATTCTGGGTCAAAGTGACCACATTGCAATGTCGAAGCCTATTGAGCAGATATGGCAGTACCTAATACAATTTATCCCCTTTATTATCACTAGATAGTCATGGAAACCCTATTTAAAAATTATTTGTTGATGATGCTACCTGCGGATAATAACCTTCGTTCATTCAATAAATGCCTACGTATACGACGAGCTTCGCAAGGAGATATAGCTGATGGGGCACAACATGCATTACTATGATCTGTTACATTTAATGTGCCATGAGCATATCATAATCCGTACGGTGGAAGGGGAAACAATTTGTGGAAGAGTAATAAGACACTTACTCCTTTTTTCTGCTATTTGGATTAATATGCTCCATTTTGGATACCACGTTGTAAATATGGTTGTAAAATTTTTATCGTAGCAGCATACGCTGCCTATGATATGATTCTGCAATTTACTAAGACTATGTAAATTAACTATATGATTTATACATATAATCAGATGTCCATATAGGAATGCGGTAGATGAATCATAAGATAGTCTTGTACACAAGATTGATGTGCATTGGGCATATTTCAAACGAACAAAAAATCTAGAATGATATCTCTTATTTTTAAAAGTGTTGTGTGTAAATGTTTATGTAGGCCATATAAGATCGATTGCACGTATGTCAAATCTAAAATGTTTAGGATTAAAAAAATGTGGTCTGGGCCAAATGAACACTACGTTTTTCTTTCTTTTTTTGGTAAAAGAAGAGTACATAGCTATATAATTATGGGAACATGTGGAATTGAAACGGATTGAAATAAAGCAGTGTTTATTTATGATTAGGCGAAGATACTTACTTCGCTTCTTGTATGTTATTCATGTATGTTATTCATACTAGACAATCGATATAGACAATCTATATGTGTGTATATATCCAGATATGTTTGTATATACGAAAATATAGTGGCACTAATCTCATATGTTATCCTTAGGGAAAAAATCCGAGACATACACTCTGTCTGTGTGTACATATAATTGTATATTTATGCTTCTATTTATGTATATCCATGGTTACCTAATTTAGCAGTGTACTTTACAGTTTGTGTATTAACTAATATGGCCACTGCTTAACAAATGTTCTTTGAAAAAAATTCCTTTAATTTAATGAACCGAGTACATCAAAACAATCAGGCACTAAAATGATATGGGTAATAGAAAGAAAAAAAAGAGAACTGTTACAGTCCCTCTCAAATCAACTAGAAGTATCTGATTATTACTTTTTAAAGAAATAGTCTCTAGGAATTAATGACAGTATTCAGAGAAATGAAAGAAAAGAATATTGCTTCATGGTTAGGATGGCTGCATAAAGCAGTCTATTGTAGGATATATTCCGTCTTCCAATTCACAAATGAAAATACTGCATTATGCATATACAATATATGAACATATTTTTTGGTAGGTTGTAAACTTATTTTTATAAGACACGATAGGTCAGTATGGCAAAGAGAAGTCAAGTGAGTAAGTAGAAGATTCAATAAACACATGACTGAAGATCTCTGTGAGGTAAGCCTTAGCTTATGTGGTTTGGTGTTCCCCAGAACATAACAAATTAGTAAGAGTAGTCCTGGTCATTGCAAGAACTGTTTGCATATTAAATAAATTAATTTCTATGTAAATTTATAGGCAAGGAAGGCAAATAACATGCAGAGAAGCCGTCATGAACCATTTTTTGTCTCTCGAACAAACGCAGGAGAGCTGTGCATCTTTGTAATAAGAAGAGGGGAATTTAAGGTCCAAGAGGACCAGTACAAAAACCACCCTATGGTATAACCAAAAGAGGTCAAGGGAGAAAGTAGAATGTTCAATAAACACATGGCAGATGGTCTCTGTGAGCTAAGCCATAGTTTGTAGGCAGTTGAATCAGTAGGGAAAGACATATGAAATAAGATAGAAAATCCATTTGCAATATTGTAGACAATTGAATTAGTAGGGAAGACATTTCTATTACATGAATACAGAAGAACCATCATTCTCATATGTAACAAATTAATTTGTACGCAAATTTGTAGGGAAGGCAAAATGCAATTACCTCCTTGGATAGATGGTGGGTAGATGATAATTCTTGCGCATACCGGTATCACCAAGAAAGGACAAGATTCCTGATAAAAACTATTGGCAAGTACAATGTTAATCCCATCTGGAAAACATAATGATAACACTCATATTCTTTTAATGGAAACATAATGCTTATACTCCTATTCTTTTGACGAATTCTACAAAATATAAAGCAAGCTATTTTGAAGCAGGGGCTGTAGGAAGACCTGCTTCCGCATCTGAAAATTGCACTACATAAGAAGAGGATTAAACTCTAAACTGTAAACCCCCATACAAAAAATTAAACCATAAGAAAGGGATTTCTGGAATGATGAAACCCAAAAGATGATCAAGGCCATTTGTACATATAGGAAAAAAAATCAAAGAAACAATTTAGAGCGCTAGTATAAACCTAGAACCCAATGTTGATTCCCTTGTACTGACATAAACAAACAACTAATTTAGGTGGTTGCGAAGCAGAGGAAACACACAAGCACAAGGAGATAAAACTTTTTCGTGAGTACGGGTGAAATTAGCTCATGGTAGTACCACATTTAGTATCAAAGATAATATAAGTGCAGCATTTAGGAGCAACCCTTTGTTTGTCGACGCATAAAAGACGTTTATGAACCAAATCGATAAAAGTATTGGTGCATAGGGGAAGGCAGCATATACAAGGCGCACCACACGAATGAATTGTGGTTATAGGAAGTGGTATGGCACCGAACAATCTCATGTAAGGATACAACGGCGCAGAAACTGAGTACAAGACAAGGCAAGAGCCAATTACCTCTTCGGATAAACCCGAGATATGTAATATTGTAGCACGTACTACAATCCGAAAACGAAGAGGATGGCTAGTGTAATAAACATTTCAAAACACAATGTTAATCCTCTTGTTCTTCTGTTGCACGTCATCAAGCAACGCAACACAATGCAAGACGTTTTGAAGCAAAAGATATGAGAAGATTTACTTCCGCGTATGGAAACGCCGCTGGTTCGTTGCCTGTCCACGAGCTTTATCTGCAGCAGAGGAGGATTAGAATTTGGATAACCAAAATCGAAAACTTAGTAGGTAGGCAACTCTTTGTTTCTAGCTAAATGTCTTTTTTGCTTTCCTCGAGGAATTGGATTAAGAATCGGCTAGAAGAAACAGAAGTGAAAGCAACTGCGCTTAATGTTGCGCTCAATGTTGCCTGATAAAAAAAATAAAAAAATGTGTGGGGGTAGGCAACCCATATTTTCATCACACAAGATCTTTTTCTATAGAAAACCAGATTTACATGCATGCAACAGCCATAATGAGCATCTCTAAGATGCAACAGCCATAATGAGCATCTCTATGAGGTCAATATGTGCAGTTAACCAATAATTTGATTTTCTCCTATTCAAGAATAAACACAAGATCCCCCCATGTTTGAACTGATAAAAATTCTAAACCCAACAGCATGGTATAGGCATACTCATGTGTGTCTTTCAAGAAAGGAGCCTACTTTTTACCCCTTGCCGGAAAAGACTGACAGCCACAATTGTACACGATGTGCACTGTCTGCAAGAATATGGCATATTCTGCTGCCTGCATCCCTAGCTAGCTTGCCTTGCCCGTATACTTGTGCATCAGCATCATCGACAGAACAACAAATGCCAATCTGTTACTTAAAGGTTTAGAGAGACAGACTACCAAGCATATGGAGGCATCTGGCAGCGCCAGACTTGAAGTAAAGCAATGATGGATAAGTTATATTCACAGAAATTAGTATCTGACCGATTCAATACAGTAGATAGATAGGGAGGAGGAGGAAGAAGAGAAGAAGACATCCTCTATCATATGACTATGATATATTAAAAAAGAATGGGAGGTGAAAGAAACGTCATCTCCGTAGGCGGCGCCATCTGTCGATCACTCGCGGAGATCAGCTTCAGGGCGACTGGGCGAGTGAAAAGGCTTATAGGAAAGGAAATGTTGCAATAATGCATGCATCCGCCGTACGTACGCGCGTACGTGGACGACTGACCTGTAGAGGAGGACGGCGGGCGGGAACTGGTAGTAGATGCCGAAGGAGTGGCCGGCGTCGTGGAGGCTGGAGGGCGTCGAAGATGGTGCGCTGTGGCATCCCGGCGAGGAGCATCTTCCTGTCGTTGCCGACGAGGCCGTGCGACGTGGCCGAGTGCACGAACATCGGGTTGGGCTGCGTCGACGTGGGCACGGACGCGAACCACCGGTCGCACACGGCGAACTCGCGGACGAGCTCGCGGTACCGGCACGGCCTCGGGCCGGAACCCGTTCATGACGGTGGCGGGCATGCCAGGCCGCTCCTTTCTCCGCCTGCTGCGCGAACCCGCTCTCATGGGCGGCACCGCCACGCCGGGCTTGGTGGCCGGCGCCGTCCCGCCCCACGTGAATGTTGAAAAATTAGACAAATTCCAAATTAAATTCCGAATATAAATCATGACCAAATCAGAAGAACTGAAATAAAAGCCAAATCAGATGATGCGTACTGATTAGACTTACTGATTGTTGGCGCGCGCCAGGATCAGCTGGGTCGACGAGGTCAGCAGATCACGAGCAGTCGCGTGAAGACGCTTCCCAAAAACCTTATTCGCCCTCTCCCGGTGCAGGATCTAGAAGACGAAGGGTTCCGGAGACCTGCTCTCCTGATCGCAGATGCACCTCTGCGGTCGGGACGAAGGGAACTAAAAGGCGGCTCAGCTATGAAGAGAGGCGAAAGCGAATTGGGATCTGGGATGAATTGGAGGCTGGCTGCCGGGCTCCTTTTATAGGGCCGAGTCCGCGACCCCCGTACCAAAAAATCAAACGGCAAAAGGTAGCCGCGCCCCCGCAAGGCGAGGGGCCGGATTTCGGCGGACCATTCACGCGCATGTCGTGCGCCCGCGCCCTTCGCCCCGCCCCGCCCCGGCCCGGCCCGGCCAGGCCAGGCCAGGCCAGGCGAGGCGAGGCGAGCGAGCGCGCGCGCGCGTGTGGCTCTCCACACTCTCTCCTCTCATCCATGACTTGGTGAGTGAGTGTGGCTTCCATATTTAAGTTAGCTCTACTCCACAAGAGCTAGCAATATGGTGCTATTGGTTCCACCTATCCCTTTGCCATCCACTTATATGGGCTTTTGAGATTTTCCTGGGATTTATTTGAATAACTTAATTGGGCCAAGCCCATAAATCCTAACAATCCCCCACCAGATCTCAAATGCCCATCTGCAGTTTTCGCCACTGTTCACTACTGTTTAATATACTAGTTTTTCAGCAGAGACTGTTAAGTTGAACTTCCGCCTAGAACTCCAAGTTACACCAACCCACAACTTGGACAATGGACTATGCCTTGAATTGCAAGTTTTGCGTGAATGGGTTTCACTTGAAGTCATGACCAGTACTTGGCTACCAGTAGTCCCCTTCTCGGGTGGAGCATATACGTCGTACTCCAAGGTCTCTTCATGAGTTTACTAGAGATCACCCAAATCTCATAGACTGCGACGTTAGACAGTCTAACTCATATGGGTGTGTTCTTTCAAAGAATGTTCTGCAGGACAACATCTTCGCTAATACAAGCCAACAGAACACATTAAGGCACAAAGCCAACCTGCCTTACAGCATTTGAGAGTATTGCATCTTTACTTAGAGAGGGTCAAAAGTTACTCTCCTCAGTTCACCAATGGCTTGTTCTTCCCAGGACCTAATTCACGGGATCTCCGATCACATAGACTGGGTTTCCACCATGGCAACTTTATTCGGGTCTCATACCCATCTCTCTCGATGCGATTTCTATCACATTACGTGGTAGTCCCTTGGTAAAAGGATCTGCCAGATTTTTATCTGTTGAAATATAAGTCACACTTATAACTCCGGAGTTTCTCAACTTTCTGACAGACTTCAATCGTCTTTTGACATGTCTTGATGACTTTCCATTATCCTTAGAACTCGTCACTTTAGCAATCACTGTCTGATTGTCACAGTTCATAAGGATAGCTGGTATTGGTTTCTCAACCACCGGCAAGTCCATCAAGAGTTCACGCAACCATTCTGCCTCAACGGTTGCTGTGTCAAGTGCAGCTAGCTCGGCTTCCATGGTTGACCTCGTCAAAATGGTCTGCTTGCATGACCTCCATGATACCGCACCTCCACCAATAGTAAAGACATAACCACTGGTGGCATAAAGCTCGTCTGCATCAGATATCCAGTTCGAATCACTATATCCTTCAAGTACTGCATGCTGACCAGAATAGTGAATTCCATAACTCATTGTACCTTGCAGGTAGCGCATAACCCGCTCAAGTGCATGCCAATGATCAGTCCCGGGGTTTGACATGAACCTACTCAATTTGCTCACAGCAAACGAGATATCGGGCCTTGTTGCACCAGCAAGATACATGAGTGAACCGACAATCTGAGAGTATCTCAATTGGTCTAAACCAATTCTCTTGTTCTTTCGCAGTGTCACACTGGGATCATAAGGAGTTGGAGAAGGTTTGCACTCAGAGAAGCCAAATCGCTTCAAAACCTTTTCAACATAGTGAGATTGCGAGAGAGTAATCCCACCATCTGCCTTAATCAGCTTGATGTTTAGAATCACATCAGCTTCTCCCAGATCTTTCATATCAAAACTCTTTGATAGAAAAGACTTGACTTCATTGATCACATCAATGTTTGTGCCAAATATCAATATATCATCAACATATAAGCACAATATAACTCCTTCGCCCCCACCACAGCGATAATATACACACCTGTCTGCCTCATTAATGGCAAAGCCTGCAGACGTTAGAGTAGTGTCAAACTTCTCATGCCACTGTTTTGGTGCTTGCTTCAGACCATACAAAGATTTCAATAACTTGCACACCTTGCTTTCTTGACCCTTTACTACAAATCCATCAGGCTGTTCCATATAGATTTCCTCGTCCAGCTCTCCATTAAGAAAAGCTGTCTTTACATCCATCTGATGAACAAGGAGACCATACGAGGCAGCCAAAGAAAGTAGTACTCGAATAGTGGTCATTCTAGCAACAGGTGAGTAAGTATCAAAGAAGTCTTCTCCTTCTTTCTGAGTATAGCCTTTAGCCACAAGCCTAGCCTTGTACTTTTCAATTGTACCATCAGGCTTGAGCTTCTTTTTAAACACCCACTTACAACCCACGGGTTTGCATCCATAGGGTCGATCAGTGACTTCCCACGTACCATTTGAAAGAATAGAGTCCATCTCATTATGAACTGCTTCTTTCCAATCATCTGCATCTGGAGATGCAAATGCTTCTGCAATGGTAGTAGGAGTATCGTCCACAAGGTACACAATGAAATCATTACCAAAGGATTTTTCAACCCTTTGTCTCTTGCTCCTTTTAGGAGCATCATTGTCATCCTCCTCTAGGACAATTTCATGTGGCTGTTCAAAACTCTCAATAGGTGTATTATGTTCAGGAATTATCTCAGAAGAGTATCTAGAATTGCTATGAATGTCTTTCATTGGAAATATATGCTCAAAGAAAGTAGCATCACGTGATTCCATAATAGTATCAACATACACATCAGGAACTTCAGATTTAACTACTAAAAATCTATATGCTATGCTACACGAAGCATATCCAAGAAAGACACAATCCACTGTCCTTGGACCAAGCTTGCGCTTTTTATTAATTAGTACATTGACTTTCGCCATGCACCCCCAAGTGCGCAAGTATGAAAGTGATGGTTTTCTCCCAACCCACTTCTCATAAGGGGTTTTCTCTTCTTTGCCCATAGGAATTCTATTCAGAACATGACATGAAGTCAGGACTGCCTCCCCCCACCATGCCTTAGATAAACCACAAGTGTCTAACATGGCATTCACCAGGTCAGTCAACGTACGGTTTTTCCTTTCAGCAATCCCGTTTGACTCGGGTGAATAGGGAGGAGTCCTCTCATGAATAATGCCATGTTCTGCACAGAAATCGTCAAAGACTTTGGGAAAGAACTCACCACCACGATCTGATCTAAGACGTTTGATCTTTCTCTCTAGTTGGTTTTCAACCTCAGCCTTATAGATTTTAAAGTAGTCTAAAGCCTCATCTTTAGTTTTTAGCAAGTATACATAGCAAAATCTAGACGCATCATCAATCAATGTCATGAAGTATCTCTTACCACCTTTTGTCAACACACCATTCATCTCACAAAGATCAGAATGTATGAGTTCTAGTGGTGCCAGGTGTCTCTCCTCAGCAGCCTTATGAGGCTTTCGAGGTTGCTTCGACTGCACACAACTATGGCACTTAGAACCTTTGACTATGGTGATATTCGGAATTAAACTCATGGTTGCAAGCCGAGACATAGAGCCAAAATTAATATGACACAAACGAGAATGCCAAATACTCGCAAGATCATCAACATTAGCACAAATATGGTTCACAGACTTATTATTGAAATCTAACAAAGAAAAGCGGAACAAGCCTCCGCAATCATAGCCTTTACCAATAAATTGTCCAGACTTGGACACAACTAATTTATTGGACTCTAAAACTACCTTGAACCCATCTCTACATAGAAGGGTTCCGCTAACGAGATTCTTGTGTATAGAAGGGACATGATGCACGTTCTTCAGCTGCACGATCTTTCCCGAAGTAAACTTCAGATCCACCGTGCCAGTGCCATGAACAGAAGCATGTGACCCATTCCCCATTAGCACGGAAGAATCCCGGGCGCCCTGATAAGAAGAGAACAAGTTGATGTCAGAACACACATGAACATTAGCACCAGTATCAAGCCACCAGCTAGGTGATTGAAATACTGAGAAGATGAAAGGTAAATTACCATACCCTTTGTCTTCCTCATTGCTAGCGACCACTGTGTTGACATTGCCCTTTTTGCCACGGCGATCCGCTCGATCGGGACAATCCTTGGCAAAATGACCCGCCTCGCCACATGCGAAACATGTCAATTCAGCCTTGTTCTTCTTCTTCTTGAAGTTGGTAGTTTTGTTGGGCTTGTTAGATTTTGGCTTTCCTTTGCCCTTGTTGTGGTTCTTCTGAACCATGTTGGCGCTGGAGTGGCCCTCGCCTCCTTTAGATCCCGTGTCCTTAGCCCGAGCTTTCTCCTCAACATCCAGAGACGCTATCAGATTTTCAACTGATATCTCCTGTCTCTTATGTTTCAGAGCTGTGGCGAAGTTCCTCCATGTAGAAGGCAACTTTGCAATAATGCATCCGGCCACAAATCGGTCAGGAAGGACTATCTTAAGGTGGTCGAGCTCCTTGGCTATACACTGTATTTCATGAGCTTGCTCTACAATAGAGCGATTATCAACCATCTTATAATCATGAAAGCTCTCCATGATATACAGGTCACTGCCAGCATCTGATGCACCATACTTAGTAGTAAGTGCATCCCACAACTGTTTCCCGTCTGTGTACTGCATATTCGCATCAACCAGACGGTCAACAAGGGCGCTAAGAACGGCTCCCGTGAACATAGTATTGGCATGGTCGTACTCTTTCTCCTGTTCAGGAGTCAGTGGACCCTCAGGTCTGCCTTTACTAACATGGAAGACATTCATAGCAGTAAGCCAGAGCGTGGCCTTGACTTGCCATCTCTTAAAGTGCATACCATTAAACTTTTCTGGCTTCAGCGCGTCGGCAAAAGCAGCCATAGAAAAACTAGGAAATTGTCTACAATAAGGTTTTTGGATTGTTGAAAAATTAGACAAATTCCAAATTAAATTCCGAATATAAATCATGACCAAATCAGAAGAACTGAAATAAAAGCCAAATCAGATGATGCGTACTGATTAGACTTACTGATTGTTGGCGCGCGCCAGGATCAGCTGGGTCGACGAGGTCAGCAGATCACGAGCAGTCGCGTGAAGACGCTTCCCAAAAACCTTATTCGCCCTCTCCCGGTGCAGGATCTAGAAGACGAAGGGTTCCGGAGACCTGCTCTCCTGATCGCAGATGCACCTCTGCGGTCGGGACGAAGGGAACTAAAAGGCGGCTCAGCTATGAAGAGAGGCGAAAGCGAATTGGGATCTGGGATGAATTGGAGGCTGGCTGCCGGGCTCCTTTTATAGGGCCGAGTCCGCGACCCCCGTGCTTATCCACCCACGAAAATCTCGCAATCAGTTGAGATTTTGTAGCCGCGCCCCCGCAAGGCGAGGGGCCGGATTTCGGCGGACCATTCACGCGCATGTCGTGCGCCCTTCGCCCCGCCCCGCCCCGGCCCGGCCAGGCGAGCGAGCGCGCGCGCGCGTGTGGCTCTCCACACTCTCTCCTCTCATCCATGACTTGGTGAGTGAGTGTGGCTTCCATATTTAAGTTAGCTCTACTCCACAAGAGCTAGCAATATGGTGCTATTGGTTCCACCTATCCCTTTGCCATCCACTTATATGGGCTTTTGAGATTTTCCTGGGATTTATTTGAATAACTTAATTGGGTCAAGCCCATAAATCCTAACAGTGAAGGGGTCGCCGTACACCTGCTCGTAGATGGCCATGAACGAGTGGCCCGGGTCCGGGTCCACGTACTGCGAGGCGTTGCCGAAGTGGACGGGCGTCGAGGACGCGTCGCCGGCGACCGTGTAGTTCACCTCGGCGCCCGTCACGCTGTCGATCTCTGGGTTCAGCGACTTCATCCACCCCAGCATGTGGTCGAAGGAGCGGTTCTCCTGGACCAGCACCACTACCGTCTTCATCTTGTCGGCCATGGCGCGGGAAGCAGGAGCAGATATGGAGGATCATATCGATCTCGCTTGCTCGACGGACACACGGGCGGCTGATGGTGGAACTCGAAGAGAATATATATATAGGGGCGCCACCAGTATTACGGGGGATGGTTTAGCTTAACGTTGAGTTGGTGGACGACGACGTGCGGTGCGGAACATGGTAACATGTTAGGTGCAGTTCACGGAATTGTTTAGTTTTCGTTGCGGCAACACGACTCACTCCTCCAAATTTCTATATTATTTTCGTGAAAAGGTAAAACTATTGGAGCATGAAAGAACCATTCAAGCGATATTTTTCTGATTCACACTTTGTGTCGTGTCGATCCAAACATCGCCTATCTAGTCGTGACAATGCCCTGTTGCCCATCCTATCCAAGTTTGAGGCACCGCAATATCAAAAGCTAATAACATATCAAATGATATTACATAAGATACAACTATCACAATACATGGTATCATAGATAATTTTTAGTCCTCTACATAATATTCTCTCAACATACAACTTTCTTCTCTTCCCTCTTAACTCTCTTGTCATAAAATATGTTTATATAGCATCCTTTAAATATGTGTATGTTACTATAGATTGAGAACAAACTAAGACTTTGTTTGAATGTACTACAACTAATAGTTAGATGCTAAAATTAGCTACATAAATTTAAACAAACTATATAATATATAGTTCAATTACTTTTAGCAAATCAGGTAATAGTTAGCCAATTATTTATAGATAGCTAATTTCACTGGTAGTAATTTTTTAGCTAGCTAGGGCCGAGGAAAGCTAATGCTCACACCTTGTCAATTCTTAGCTCGGTTATTTTTCACACCTTGTCATTTGTTCCATCTAACCCTACGACCCTTCCCCAGAACCAGTGTTCCCGCCACACCTTCCCAATCTGTTCGATGGGCATACCCTTCGTCTCCGGCAATAACAGGTACACGAAGGCCGTCATCACGACGATGCAGCCAGCAAAGAAGAAGAAGAGCCAGGCCCTCATCCGGCACAGCATGGCGAGGAACCCCTGCGCGATGAAGATGGTGAACACGAACCCGGACGCCACCGTGATGCTCTGCCCTGCCGACCGGATCTCCAGCGGGAACACCTCGGTGGGCACCAGCCACGTCATGGGGCCCCACGACCAGCTGTACCCCGCCACGTAAACGCCGATGAGGACGAAGAGCGCCGCCGCGTAGCCGCGTGCCATCCCACCCTCGTCGCCCAGCTTGGCCGCCATGACGGCGCCGATCAGGAGCTCGGAGACCAGCATCTGGAGGCTGCCGGCGATCATCAGCGTGCGGCGGCCGAACCGGTCGATGACGAACATGAACACGACCGTCGACGCCGTGTAGACGACCACCGTGACGACCGTGGAGAGCAGCGCCAGGCTCTCGCCCATGCCAACCGTGCGGAGCAGCACCGGCGCGTAGAACCCGATGGCGTTGATCCCGTTAAGCTGCGTGAACGCCGGCATCAGGACGGCGATCGCCAGCTGCGGCCGGTACCTCGGCCGCGAAAGGATGAGCCGCAGGCCACTGTCGCCGCCGCCTCGTGCCGCGTCGTTCGCCGCGACGATGTCGTCCAGCTCCTCGTCGACGGCGGCGGTGTCGTCCGCGCCTCTGATCTTCTGCAGCAGCGCTCGCACCCTGCCACGGTCCTCGCCCTGCTGCACGAGGCTGTTGGGCGTCTCCGGCAGGAAGTAGGCGCCCAGCGTGAAGAGCGCGGCGGGCACGCCGGCTAGGCCCAGCGAGAGCCTCCAGCCCCAGCCGCCGGTGATCTTCTCCGCGCCGTAGTTGATGATGTTCGCGGCGAGGGACCCGAGGCACAGGCTGAGCTGGAAGCCGTTGCTGAATGCTCCTCTGTATCGTGCAGGGGCCATTTCGGACAGGTACAAAAGCACAGCCTGCAAAATTTTCGCCTGGCGGGATCGGTCACCGAATTCCATCTTCAGATTTCAGAGGAATTTGTGGTCGGCGACTCTGACCTGATTCGCGAACCCGAGGCCCACCCCGAGGAGTGCCCTGCCCAAGATGGCCATGTACACGTTGACGGCGCCGCCGCTGACCGCAGCACCGGCGAGGAACGCGGCCCCGCCGATGACCATGGACGGGCGGCGCCCGCGCCTCGCCGTGAACCACGACGAGAGGAGCATCGCGGTGAGCAGGCCGGCGATGTAGAGCGACGACGTGAAGAGCGTCAGGAGCTGGCTGTCGAACTTGCAGTAGTTGCTGACGCGCACGTCGCCCTTCATCCGGCGGTACACGTCCGGGAAGAACTCCTCCAGGAATGACCCCATGGACGACACGCCACCTGCGCCGTGCAAAAAAAATCATGTAATCGATCGACGGGCACTTCCAAAAACCAAAACTTGATGATGTTATAAGTTGTTCGTTCGTCAAATTTAATTTAATTACTTACCGGAGGTTCCGAGGTCGTAGCCGAAGATGGCGCCACCCAAGGCCGCGGTGACGCAGGACAGCACCACGAACACGGTGATCCTGCCGCCGTACTGACGTCCATCGCCGCCACCGGCAGCCATGGTCCACCGCTGCGGTGGTTAGCTTAAGACAAGAGCTCGGTCAGTGAACTTTAGTGGTCATGCCATGCTGTTGGTGTTGAGCTGACCGGCTGTTGCCATCCGGTCAGGCTTTGATGTGCTGCTGATTGCCCTTGTTTGTTAGAACTTGTTTGTTTATGCGTTTGGGTACGAATTTTCCAAGCGGCTCTTGACTTATTTGTCGCAAACAGTTTACACCAAACAGTTTATGCGTTGAGGACATATCTGATGCACATGGAAGGTTGATCCACATGATGTACATATTAAATCATCACCACTAATTTTAGATCTAACGTCTCTAGTTATTTATTTGTAAATTGAATGATCAACTAGAGACGTTAGATCTAAAATGAATGGTGATGATTTAATATGTGCACCATGTGCACCAGATATATTCTCTTATGACATATCTGATGCACATGGAAGGTTGGTGCACATGGTGTACATATTAAATCATCACCACTCATTTTAGATCTAACGTCTCTAGTTGTTTATTTGTAAATTGAATGATCAACTAGAGACGTTAGATCTAAAATGAATGGTGATGATTTAATATGTGCACCATGTGCACCAATCTTTCATGTGCATCAGATATATTCTCTTATGTATTTGGGTGAAAAATATATATGGCTCGGTTTCTGTTTCTATGTCATCGGTTTATCATGCCAGGAGCCACCATCGGTTTATCATGCCAGGAGCGGATTAATCGGCCTTATCAACCTATTTATCGGTTTCGAATTCAAAAATTAGACGAGTTTGCCTTTGCTTCGGATTTGTTGACGAGCGTGAGGAGTGCAAATCTTACACGGGAACACGACTGCGTGTGTGATTAGAAGCGTATCAGTTACCACGTGTTTTGGTGTCGGTCCTTCCTGCGCCTTGAAGAATTGTTTCTACTACATTGTGGATCGGTCATTCAGTTCGTACTGCACTGTTATCAGTTAAAAGTGATTAATAGGCATATTTGGTTTAAAATCGGGAAAAGAAATGTGAGGCCTACATTTACTTAAAACTGACACTATCTATCATACCATTAATGGCGATAGACCACAATAATAAAAAAATACTAAGGGCACCAATTGAGGTCTGTAGGGGGTAAGTAAAAGAAATCAACATGTTTCTACACGATTCTCTATATATATATATATATATTGTCTATATCTCTTGACTTTATGATCTAGCAGCTCTGAGTTGTATTATGTAGTCTCTTAATTGTCTCGTATAGTTAGAAATCCGATCCAATGGTTCAAGGTTGTACACACCCTAATACTATGATTATTTAATGAAGGATATAAAATTAGGCTATTATGTCTATATCCACATCTCTTCTCTACTACTATAATAGCACCAGTTTTCATCGTGGTCATGTAACAAAACTTTAATAAAAACCATTATATTTCTTTGTAATTAACTCAGAGTCCTTGCTCACGCCGCTTCAAATCACGTTCCCTCCCCCTAACGAGTGCACCCTCTACCTGCCCTCGCCTCGCCTGGCCTTCCCCGCGCGAGCCCTCTGATGTCACCCTCTCCCGTCGACCATGATCGGCGTCACACCCGCGCGACCTCTCGAGCTCCTACAAGCCCCTCTACGGTGAGTCCCTTAACCTCCATTTCGACACGCGCATCTGCAGACACACAAGGTCTTCACTCACGCTGCCATCTTCGACCTCTAGAAGCATGAGCGCGCCACCGTCATGTGTTGATGAGTGAGGACTAGGGCGAGGGCACCAGTGGCCAAGTCCTCAATGATGGCAGTGACCATGGCGAGGAGTGTGAAGCCTAGCAAATGTTTGACAAATGCTTCTATGCTCTACCTACTTTAGGTCCTCAGTTGACCATATCAAGGTTAGTGTAATACCCAAAAAGTGTAAAAAAGAATATTAGTTGTTTTACATGTATATGTTTGCCTCCATTTATTATAACATGTGAACAAATACCTCAAAAGTCATTAATTAACTGATGACACCTAAAATAATTTGTGCATCATGCTATGGTTATTGTTTGTGCATTCACTCAAGAAGATAATGATAAAAGGAATATACTAAAGTTGAGATGGGCATTTAACCTAAATTTGGAATCCTAGAAATTTGGAGAAAACAAAGCACTAGTTTTAATAAAATAAATATTTAAAAATAAATAAGTTCACCCATGTCATGTTTAAGTTGGACATGTGATAGGGAAACAAATTCACTATGAAGTTTGAATTTGAATAGGGATTTATTTGGAATTTGAAAACAAAAGGAAAAGAAAACAGGAAATAAAAACATAAAAGAAAAAAGAGAAGAACTCAATTGGGCTCATTCTCTCTGGCTCAGCCCACTTATCCCGCCGCGCAGCCCAGACCCGAGGAGTGGCGCCGACAGCATGGCCCCACTGGGCAGTCTCATCAGTGCGCCTTGTGGCGCCGACGACCGGGCCCCACTCGTCATGCGCGCGCGCTGGAATCGGGAATGAATCGCCAATCTACGGGCCCCCACCGGACAGTCACCGCTCGCGCTCGCTCTTCCACCCCTTCTCTGGCGCGTGGGCCAGCCGTATCAGCCCTCGCCCCTGTCAATGAACTTACCGAGCATGGTGGAACTCGCGAAGCCGCGGACTTCGCGCAAACCGTTGAAGCGCCGACCACGTCTGCGTCCATATAGGGTGACATGACCCCGGGCTCGCCTATTCCTTCTCTTTCTCCTGCTCTCGCAACTACCACCGTAGAGAGAGATCGAGAAGTGAAGCTGGGAGAGAGAGTGCCACCTCGCGGCCGCCGACGGTGGAATCCCTGCTGCGCTTACGCCCCGTCTCTGGATTGCGGTCGGGTAGCGTCGTCGGGGCCCAGGGAAGACGTTCGTGCATCGGCATCGGGTTGGGAGCATCTGGCACCGACAAATTTTACACCGGAGCACCGTCTTCGCCGCAGATCCGCCGTGTGACGACGCTGGGAGGCGTTGCTTCATAATCCGCGGTATGGACTTTCCCTTCCATTTTGTTGACACTCCAATTCGGTTTTCACCAGGTAGCGATGGCGAATTGCGCTCGGGAACGAGCTGGGGCGAAGTACGACAATGGCGTCACTGTCCCTGGTCCATGCGCCGCCGGCGTTTGAACCGTGTCCGGTGCGAGGCGGATTGACCGTTTCATTTTGTCGGCGTTTCAGACCCGCGAAGACCGTCACCCGACCAGTAAATTTGTTGTTGTGTGTCCCTGCCCAGATGGGTTGATGCAAGATGGAACACAAGAGAGAAATGTGGCTTATGTTATCTCGCACCGGGGTGCTCGTAGTAGGGGTTACAAGCATCGCGAGACAGCGAGAGCGAGAGAGAGAGAGAGTGTCCCTGCGTGTCTCTGTCTCAACGTCAATGTATTGTGTCAACGTGTCTCCCCGTCTGTCCTCGACGTCCAACGTCCTCCTCGTCTGTTAGGAAGGCCATGGATATCCCATTTTATAGATACAAGGGGATGCCTAGCTGTACAATGGGGTGTAGCTGTGTGCTAACGTGGCTGGCAAAAAAGCGCCTTGAGCCATGTACACGAGCTAACGTGGCCGTCAGAGAAGTGCCTTGAGCCCTATAGAAGCACAGCTGTCGGCATGGCATGGATCCTGTTGACGTTGTCTTGCTTCCGTAGGAGGTTGAGAGCAATCCGACGTCATGGGCACACGCGGGGAACCATCATTACCTGTTACCGGAGTAACCTTAGATGGGACACTGGTCTTGTTCCTTCATAGCCTGAGGCAGCTAGCTAGTAGTAGGGTAATGATGCATCCCCTGTAGCGTAGTAAGTCTGAGGCCTAGGTCGGGCGAGGCGGAGACTTCTCCTGAGGCCGAGGCTGGGCTCGGGCGAGGTTGTGACTCCTCCCGAGGCCGAGGCTGAGTCCGAGGCCTGGGGTCGGGCGAGGCGGAGATCTTCTTCCAAGGCTGAGGCCGAGGCCTGAGGTCGGGCGAGGCGGAGCTCCCTGTTGCGCCCGAGGCCGAACTCGTGGGAGATCGTGACTCAGTTTTATCCTGGTGGTTGGCACAGTAGCCGGAGTGGGGCGATCAGCGCTGTTTTCCTGTCAGATCGGTCAATAAAGGGGCGAAGTGACTGCGGTCACTTCGACCTTGCTGACTGAGGCATGCGTGTCAGGCGATCCCTGCATTAAATGCGCATGCGATACGGTCGGTTGGTAGGGCGATACGATCTGTGATCCAGGCGAGCCGAGGGTGCGCTCACTGCCTGAGGAGGCCCTCGGGCGAGGCGTGAATCCGCCCGGGACTACTGTTCCCGCCCGAGGCTGAGGATGGGCTCGGATGAGGTTGCGTCCCTTGGTAGATGAGGCCCTGACTTGAACCACGCTTTATCAGCTGTTTATGGTTTGTTCCGAAGATGTTTCCCAGCTGGATTAAGGAGCATTGGGGGTACCCCTAATTACGGTACCCGACAGTAGCCCCCGAGCCTCAAAGGGAGTGCGGGCACTCGCTTGGAGGTTCTGCCGGATTTTTGCAAGGGGACCGGCCCTTCTCGGTTATATTTTGTTCCGGTGGGTGCGCGCGAGCGCACCCACCGGGTGTAGCCCCCGAGGCCTCGGAGGAGTGGTTTTGACCCCTCTGAGGTCTTAATTCTTTTCGCGATGCCTCGGTCGGCCTTGTTGTTCCCTCATGCGGCCTGGCCGTGGCCCGGGTGCACGGTCAGGCTCCGAGTTTTCACGCTGGTTTGTTGACGTGGTCAACGGTTCGGCCGTAGCCTGGTGCGAGAGCAGCCCTCGAGCCTCTGCACGGAGCGAGAGGACGATCAAGGACCGTCTCGACTTTTATTGTATGCCCCTTCGTCGCCTTTCCGCAAGGAGGAAGGGGGGAAAGGGCCATGTTACCCTCGGAAGGCACCGAACATGGTGTTTCCAGTGAGTTGCTACCGGGTGATCCGAGTGGACGCCCGAGCCCCGTTCGATAAGGGTCGACTAGTGGCCCAGAGGCGCGCTCCAAAAGTACCTGCAGGTGATTTGCCAGACCCGGACCCATTCGATAGGGTCCGAGGGCTCGATGCCTTCCTCAGGTGGGATTCCGTTACAAATCGTTCCCGCTGGTCTCGGAAATGTCCTAGGGTACCTCGGGAGTGTAGCCCGAGCCTTGGCCATGTAACAGACGTACCCAGGGTCATCCCTGACTCTGCATGCTCTGGGGCGGTTGTCGAACCCTTTCGAGGGGCCAACCTTCGAACCCCTGATCAGTAAAGGGCTCAGAGCCCGAGTGCTCTGGGCGGTTGCCGAACCCCGGAGGGCGCAACCTTCGAACCCCTGATCAGTACGAGGGCTCGGGGCCCGTTTCCTTCGCTGGGAAGGATCCTTTTTCAAAATACCCCCTTTCCCGGTCCCTGTGGCAAGAGAGAGAGAGAGGGAAAGAAAAAGGACATGAATTTAAATAAGGCGGCGCACCTTTTTTGACGCGGTCATCATGACGGAGGCGAAACGGCGCCCGCTTCTCTTGCCGGAGGTGTCGCTTGCCCTGCCAAGGAGTTAATGCGACGGGACGGGCGATTCACGGGGCGTCTGTTGCGCGTGCGCGAGCCGTTCGAGGAACAGAAAGACCATTTCACCTTCGAGTTTGAATTCTGCGGCGGGTTCGGGCGAAGCCTTGGGTGGATCTCGCCTGGGCCTTTATATACCCGAAAGAGGGGCCGGTGCTGGTTCTTTACCCTGCCATTTGCGCTTGCCTTCTACTTTGGTTTCCGCAACCTAAAAGAGCGGCCAGAGAAAAGGAAACCACCCACCTCATCCCTTCCGCCTCCACCACCTCCGTTCGGTGATGGCTGACAAGGTGACCGTCATTCCGCCGCGCGACCCGTGGCCTTTCTCCACCGTCGCTGTGGAGGATCTAGAGACCCTCGTTGCCGATGGTCTGCTCCGTCCCCTCTTCGATGGGCTGCAGCCGGAGTGGATGGCCCCCTCGAGCGAGGCTGACCTGATTCCGCCGCGGGGGTATGTGCTCAGTTTCATCCCCTTCCATGAGCGGGGGTTTGGAGTGCCAGCGACCCGCTTCATGCGGGCGCTCCTGCACCACTATGGAGTGGAGCTGCATAACTTCAACCCCAACTCTATCGCGCAAGCGGCCATCTTCGCGGCGGTTTGCGAGGGTTTTTTGGGGATTGACCCTCACTGGGACCTGTGGACCCATCTCTTTTCCGTGGAGTTCTTTGCCGCGACGACGGAGGCGAAGAAGGTCCGTATGGTGGTGCGGGCCGGTGGCTGTACCCTCCAGATGAGGTTGGGGCGCGCGCAGCAGTACATCCTTGCCACCCTTGCATCTTCGAACAAGGGGTGGCAGAACCGGTGGTTTTATCTCTGGAACGACGGCGGGATGCTTCCGCCGTTTTCTCAACGAGTGGTGACCGCCGCCGGCACTAACTGGCGCTGGGGGGCCACGCGCGAGAACCAAGAGAAGCTCCAGCCTATTTTTGCAGGCCTTGCAGAAGTTACGAGATGCGGGCCTTACCGTTGCGGGGGTCGTCACCGCTATCCATCGTCGGAGGGTGCTCCCTTTGGCCGAGCGGCGGTTGCGGCTCACGGAGATGAGGCCAGGGGTCGATTCGGAGGACTCGCGGATGTCCCTAACCTCCCTCTCCGCCGACGACCTCCTCAAGCGGGTAACAAATACGGTAGGGAGGCCGGATGCCGGTGCCCTTAGCCAGCCAACGATGCGTCCCAACCGTGGGTATGTGTCCCTGGTAAGTGTCTGATCCTCCTTCTGTTTTGCGCCGAGTTCTCTATGCCTTTGATTCTTACTGTTGGGATTTTTGTTCGTCCCCAGGGGTTGAGGATTTATAAACCCGTCCGGCCACCGGTCCCGGAGGACGCGGCGGACCGAGCCGTGTGGAGGCTTGCCGCGGAGAAGGAGAAGGAGAAGAAGGACACGAAAAAGGCTTGAGCTCGCAAGAGGATGCTAGCTCGGGAAGCCTTGGAGAAGCGTTGTCGGAGGCAGGCGAGGGATGGGCTCCCGAGGGAGTCGTCGCCGAAGACACCTGACGACGACGATGATGATGATGATGACGATGACGACGAAGACGACGACATGGCGGCCCGACTTGGCCTCAGCCCGGACCCGAGGCTGGGCCAGGGGTCGCCGAGCCAGCCTCCAAGTGGGCTGGCACCATCAGTGCCTGGGGCCGGGACACCAAGGTCCCAATCCGAGGAGCGGAGGCAGGCCGAGGGGGTACTTGACCCCTTGGCCAAGATAGTTGTTGTGACTCCGGGGGGTCAGGTCGATCCGCCTGTCTGTAACGCCCTGAATTTGGGGGTAGAATTTTTTCTTCTTTTCTCTCACCAAATTCAGGCGTTACCCTTTTCTTTTTTCTCGTTCCCTCGCTAAACCTTGATCTTTTCCAAAGTTATAGCGGGTTTTGGCTTTAGACCCCGTGTAAAGCAAAACCTTAAAATACTTTATTTTGGATGGTGCACCATGCCGAACCATGCATACTTTTGATTGTTTAAAATTGTAAAAGCATTCATCCAAAGAAAATTAGATTTTAGAAAAAGAAAACCCTTTTCTTTTTCTCTCCCTCTCTCCCTTTCCCATTTCGGCCCAGCCCCCCCCCTTGCGCGTCGGCCCAGCTGGCGGCCCAGCCGCGCCTCCCCCCTCCCCTCCCACGTGGGCCTCCCGGCCGGCCCAGCCGTGCGCCCCTCCTTCCCCCCCCTTTCGGCCCATGGCCGGCCCAGCCGGCCCCCCTCCCTTTTCTTTTTCCAAAAATCCCTCCCGCGGGCCCCGCCCGTCATTCTCTCACCCTCTCTCTCTTCCCCCAAACCCTAACCGTGCCGCCCCTTGCCCTGCGCACCGCCGCCGCCCCTGTGCGCCGCCGCCGCCGCCCCTGCGCGCCGCCCCCTCCGGTGAGGCTTCCCCCCTCTCCTCCCTCCCTCTCCTCCCTCCGGCGCCCTCCCCTCACCCGCGCCGCCCGGCTCGGCCCCCGGCCCGGCCGCTCGCGCCCCCGCGTCGCCCGACTCGGCCACCCCGCCCGCGTCTGGCCGCCCCCGCGCCGCCCGCCCGGCCGACCCCGCCCAGCCCGGCCACCCCGCGCCGCCCGCCCGGCCGCGCCTCGCCCTCCCCCTCCCGTGTCCGGCTCGGCCCCGCCCCCGGCGAGCCCAATCGCGCTCGCTCGGCCCCGCCCTCGCGCCCGCTCCGGCGAGCCGCCCCGCGCCCGCTCCGGTGAGCCGTCCCCCGTCCCCGCCTCGGCGACCTGCCCGCCCGGTTCCCCGGCCCGGCCGCTCGGCCCCTGCGCCCCGCCCCGTCCCTCGGCTCGGCCGGTCGTGGTGGCCCGGCGTCTTCCCGCGGCGCGGCGAGCCCGCCCCCGGCTCGGCCGCCCGCCTCCCGGCGAGCTCGGCCGCCCCTGGCCGGTTCAACCGCCCCGGCCCCGGCTCGGCTGCTCCCGCCCCACCCCGGCCCGGTCGCCCCGTCGTGCCTTGCTCGCGTCGTGTCGGACCCTACGTGGTCTCGAGCTTGGCCCAGCGTGCCTATGGCGCGCGGCTTTGAGCTCAGCTAGCGCTCGGCCCCGACGTGCGCACGGTTAGTCCGTGGTGTGTGTGTGCGGCCTCGCGCGCGTGCCCGCGTAGTGTGCGTGCCTTGGCACGACCCGTCGTGCCTCGTCTACCCCCTAACCCCTCGTCTACCCCCCCCGTCTCCTGTATGCGCTAATCACATTGTTTATATTAATAAGGTAGGAGTCTCAATTTGGAAATTGGTTACGTTAGTTAATTTGTATAGCCAATCGTCTATCTTATTCAATGTTAGTCTACTAAAAGTGATCGCGTTTACATTAGTGCATGTAGCTAATTCTTTTGTTAGAACCAATTGGAACTAGAGCGCGTGACGTCTAGTCATTCGTTTACCCGTAGTGCCCCTCGAGCATAAGCCTTAACCCCTGCGAGACCTTCCCTCGTTTCTTTCTAACCAAGGTAAATCCATTATCGTATGTGGTATTCTATGCATATTTGCTTTACTTGTTCTCTTGTATGGTGTACTGTTGGTTTCCTAATTTCAATGGATGGATGTATGTATGTTTGCACCCGCTTAGAGAACGATCCGGTCGAAGAGCCCGAGGAACTCGCAGGAGAAGCCCCTGAGCAGCAGTCGGTTGGTGGAGGCAAGTGTCCTTTGACCTATCTCTGTCCTATTCATTATCTAATTCACCTCCCGCTTTACACATTTATACCTAAGGATTGACTAGCTTTTGTTATCCATGTCCTTGTTTACCTATTTGGGTTGGATTATTATTGTTTAGCTTTATGCTATTGCTCAAACTCTAATCAATGAACATGATGAGATTATCTATGATACGCTGTTTTCCCTTCTCTTATTATGATGTTGTACTTGTGGCTTTAAGGGGACTCGAGCGGTTTCTCGAGTGCCTCTCCGTAAGGACCTGTTCTATGGATGACCGCCCGGGAAAACAGTGCAACCATGAGGGTGGAATGGGATGCCCTAAGCTGAATAATTAGAGGATCCGGGGTGTAGTTCACTTAGCCGTCGTGCCGTCAATGGGGCTCAGTGTATGCGGCTCGCTCTGCCAAGTTTGGGTTCGCCCCTTGGGGAGGAGTGCGGTGCATTTAGGAAACCTAACGGGTGGCTACAGCCCCGGGGAATCTTTGTAAAGGCTACGTAGTGATGCCCTGCTGGGTCACCTTGGTAGTGATCAATGGAGAGTCATGATCTCCGGGCAGAATGGGAATCACGGCTTGTGGGTAAAGTGCACAACCTCTGCAGAGTGTTATGAAACTGATATATCAGCCGTGCTCGCGGTTATGAGCGGCCAAGGGAGCTCCAGTGATTAGTGGTACTTGATCAGAGATACTTTGGTACAGGTGACTATGAGATTGATGGTTTTGGTTATGACTATGGTGCTGGTAAGTGGTATTCTTTCCGTTTGGAAAGGGTACATCGGGCTAATAACTTGGGTTAAAGCTAAAACCTGGCTTTCTATTAGTAAATAATAATCTGACCAACTAAAAGCAACTGCTTGACTTATCCCCACATAAAGCTAGTCCACTACAGCCAAACAGGATACTTGTTGAGTATGTTGATGTGTACTCACCCTTGCTCTACACACCAAACCCCCCCATCCCCAGGTTGTCAGCATTGCAACCACTACTCAGGCGAAGATGAAGCTGTGGAAGGAGACTTCCAGGAGTTCCAAGACTACGACGAGTTCTAGGCGTGGGTTAGCGGCAACCCCCAGTCGGCTGCCTGTGAAGGCCGCGGTTATCTATGTTTCTTTTCCGCACTTTGATTTATTGTAAGGACTATATGGACGTCTCAGACGTATGATGTAATCGACTATTATTTCCCTTTTAATACTATTTTGAGCACTGTGTGATGATGTCCATGTTATGTAACTGCTGTGTACGTGAATAACTGATCCTGGCACGTACATGGTTCGCATTCGGTTTGCCTTCTAAAACCGGGTGTGACATAAGTGGTATCAAAGCCGTGCTGACTGTAGGACCGCTAGCCTAGAGTAGAATGGTCGTTCTAAGGACTATAGACCTCTGTCCCTGCCTTGACTTTGATATCCCTTCAAAAGTTGGTCATACCGACCAAACCTATGTTCTACTATATATTATACCTTGCTGAAAAATTATGTTTTATTCTAATCCTTCATTTACTTATGATTCATTATTTGCTGGTCATATTAATTCTGTTCTCACCCTTTTGCTTGCGATGTCTTTTGTAGATGGCTCGACTTAGACACACTGCACGAAAGTCAGTCATCCCCTTCTTACCCTCCCGCCTTGCTGAGCGTCCGCTTCGCCGTCCCGTGGCCGGACAGTCCAGCCACTTAGAGAGACTGCACCACCGCCTGCATGAGGAGCAGGAACGTCGACGACAGGAGCAGCGGGGCTCTTCCTTCTCGCTCCAACAGGAGATAGAGTCTGTGAGGAGCTACTCCCTTGTGCTTCCTCTGGAGGCGCCCCCTGCACCATCACTGGGCGCCCCAGCTTCTGGAGTAGGTGCTAGAGGAGACCCAGACGACGGAGGTGGCGACGACAGCTCGAGCCACGACACCGACTTCTCTGCTAACCCTGAGCCGGAAGGATGGGTTGCTCGACCCATCACTCGCGACGCTGCTCGCGGGTGTCACTTCCACGATGCGCTCGACACCCTGCTACGTCGGGCATTTAACCGGCATACTTGGTCCATCGAGTATCGCTGTGTGGTCTACCAGCACAGTCGCGGGGTCTACCCGGACCGCTGGGAGGCAACCTGCTTGGTGCGCCGCCCGGAGAACAGTCTCCAGGGTGCGGAGGCCTGCTCAGAGCACTATTCTATCTCTGAGCGGGACTCAGCTGAGGCAGCCATGCAAGATGCTGCACGGCGTGCGCTTTCGCACTACTGCTCGGTTTTCGGTGGGGTAGCTGACGGCCTTGACCTGAAGTATTACCCCCGCCGTCCATCTGGCAGCACAGGAGGCGTGATTGTCTCACCTGTTGGTGAGGGCAATCCTAGGTTGAGCAGCACAGTCAACCTAGCCGCCGTGCTAAACACGGAGCTGGACCATGCACTAGACGAGCTGAGTAGGGCTCGTGCTGAGATCGCCCTGCTGCGGGCTGAGCGCGCGGAACGTCGTCACCTGGATGATGGTTCCCCCGCTCCCGTCGGGACTCAGTACCCGTACCGCTCACCTCGGCGTGGACACCAGTCTTATGGCAATCCCGACTGCAAGACCAAGATAAATCTAGAACCATAGATCGTTAGAATTGGATCTTGTAATTAATACGAAATATATATACGTAGAAGCTACAGTCTTAGCGTTAGTCTCGGTCTTAGTTAGTCTTAGTTAGACAGGGTAGTTTGTTATATCCTGTGCATCTATGTTTGTCATGATGAACTATGTTTGGTTTGGATCTTTGTAATGACTGTCACCAGAGTGTGGGTATCCCCTGCATTTTGGTTTACCTATTATGTTAATGGAGTTAGTTATATAGTTGGGAAACCTTTTTATTCCACTTTCCTCTTTATCTGAGAAGCTGTGTGGTCTGTGTTGGAGATCAGTGAAGATGTTCATCTGTTCAGTGCTGTTGAAGAATTCTATACTCTTTTCTTATGCTGCAAGATTTGCCAGATCAGTTCTGATGTGTGGTTGCATTCTGCAGATGTCAGAGAACAGGCGCAGAGGAGGAAGGCGTGCTCAGCAGGAGCGAGCCGCTCAATAGGAAGAGGTGCCCCAGCAGCAGCACCTGCCGCCCCCGCCCCCGATGTCTATCGAGCAGATGTTTCTGATGCAGACTCAGGCAGTTCAAGCCATCGGTCAGACTTTGGCCGCCATTCAGCAGCAGCAGCAGCAGGCCCCACCTCAGCCTCAGATGCCTCAGATGCCCAGAGACAAGCGTGCTGAATTCATGAGAGGTCATCCACCAACGTTCGCTCATTCTTCTGACCCCATGGATGCTGAAGACTGGCTGCGCACTGTGGAGCGGGAGTTGCATACCGCTCAGTGCGATGATAGGGAGAAAGTCCTGTATGGTCCCCGTCTGTTGAGAGGAGCAGCCCAATCATGGTGGGAGTCTTACCTCGCCACCCATGCCCACCCTGACGCCATCACCTGGGAAGAGTTCAGAGGTAGTTTTCGTCAGTACCATGTTCCTGCAGGTCTGATGACAGTGAAGAAGGAGGAGTTCCTGGCCCTCAAGCAAGGGCCATCGTCTGTCAGTGAGTACCGGGACAGGTTTCTGCAATTGTCTCGCTATGCTCCTGAAGATGTCAACACCGACGCCAAGCGACAGTACCGTTTCCTGAGAGGCTTGGTTGACCCTCTGCAGTACCAACTGATGAATCACACCTTCCCGACATTTCAGCACCTGATTGACAGAGCAATCATGACAGAGAGGAAGCGTAAGGAGATGGAAGATCGTAAGCGCAAGATCAGTGGACCCCAGCCTGGAAGCAGCAATCGTCCTCGTTTCTCAGGCAATCAACCTCAGCAGTTCAGGCAGAACCAGCGTCCACCTCAGCAGCATCAGCAGTTCCAAAGGCAGTATCCTCAGCACCAGTACCAGAACCGTCAGAGCAATCAGTCAGGAGGTCAGTTTCAGAGGCAGAATCAGCAAGCACCTCGTCTTCCTGCCCCAGCAAACCAGCAGAACAGTCAGGCAGCACCAGCTCAGGTTGGAAATAGAGCATGTTTCCACTGTGGAGAGCAAGGCCATTGGGTGATGCAATGTCCGAAGAAGGCAGCCCAGCAGCAGTCAGGCCCCAATGCCCCAGCAAAGCAGAATGTGCCTCAGCCTGGAGCAGGCAATCGCTCTCAGCCGCGCTATAATCATGGAAGGCTGAACCACTTGGAGGCTAAAGTAGTTCAGGAGACCCCCGGCATGATAGTAGGTATGTTCCCAGTCGACTCCCATATTGCAGAAGTGTTATTTGATACTGGAGCAACGCATTCTTTCATTACTGCATCATGGGTAGAAGCACATAATCTTCCAATTACTACCATGTCAACCCCCATTCAAATTGACTCAGCCGGTGGTAGAATTCGAGCCGATAGCATTTGTTTGAATATAAGTGTGGAAATAAGGGGGATAGCGTTTCCCGCCAACCTTATAGTAATGGGTACTCAGGGAATAGATGTCATCCTAGGGATGAATTGGCTAGATAAGTATCAGACAGTTATCAGTTGTGATAAAAGGACAATCAAGTTGGTGTCCCCACTAGGAGAAGAAGTGGTGACCGAGTTAGTCCTGCCTGAGCCAAAGAAAGGAAGTTGTTATCAGATAGCTGTTGATAGCAGTGAAGCAGACCCGATTGAGAGTATCAAGGTTGTGTCCGAGTTCCCAGATGTGTTTCCAAAGGACTTACCGGGTATGCCACCAGAGCGGAAAGTTGAGTTTGCTATAGAGCTTCTTCCTGGAACCGCCCCTATCTTCAAGAGAGCTTACAGAATATCCGGACTAGAGTTGGTTGAACTTAAGAAGCAGATTGATGAGCTATCAGAGAAAGGTTACATTCGGCCAAGCACCTCGCCTTGGGCCGCCCCTGTCCTATTCGTGGAGAAGAAAGATGGCACCAAAAGGATGTGTATTGATTACCGAGCTCTGAATGAGGTCACGATCAAGAACAAGTATCCCTTGCCCAGAATAGAAGATCTGTTCGACCAGTTGAGAGGAGCCAGTGTGTTCTCCAAGATTGATCTGAGGTCAGGTTATCATCAGCTCAGGATCCGACCTTCGGACATTCCGAAGACGGCATTCATTACCAAGTATGGGTTGTATGAGTTCACAGTGATGTCTTTTGGTTTGACCAATGCGCCAGCGTTCTTCATGAACTTGATGAACAGTGTATTCATGGATTACCTTGATAAGTTTGTGGTGGTATTCATTGATGACATTCTGGTTTATTCTCAAAGCGAAGAAGAGCACGCAGATCATTTGAGGATGGTATTGCAGAGATTGCGAGAGCACCAGTTGTATGCAAAGTTGAGCAAGTGTGAGTTCTGGATCAGTGAAGTCCTGTTCTTGGGTCACATAATCAACAAAGAAGGATTGGCTGTGGATCCGAAGAAAGTGGCAGACATTTTGAACTGGAAAGCGCCAACAGATGCTCGAGGAATCAAGAGTTTCATTCGAATGGCCGGATACTATCGGCGATTCATTGAAGGGTTTTCGAAGATTGCGAAACCAATGACAGTGTTGCTAGGCAACAAAGTTGAGTTCAAGTGGACCCAGAAATGTCAAGAAGCCTTTGAAGCGTTGAAAGAGAAGTTGACTACAGCGCCTGTCCTAGTCTTGCCTGATGTGCACAAGCCTTTCTCGGTATATTGTGATGCTTGTTACATAGGTTTGGGATGTGTGTTGATGCAAGAGGGAAGAGTTGTGGCTTACTCGTCCCGACAGTTGAAGGTTCATGAGAAGAATTACCCAATCCATGATCTAGAGTTGGCAGCAGTGGTTCACGCACTGAAGACATGGAGGCACTACCTGTATGGACAGAAATGTGATGTTTACACAGACCACAAGAGTTTGAAGTACATATTCACCCAGTCAGAGTTGAACATGAGGCAACGAAGATGGTTGGAGTTGATCAAAGACTATGAGTTGGAGATTCATTACCATCCAGGCAAAGCAAACGTAGTGGCAGATGCTTTGAGCAGAAAGAGTCAAGTCAATCTGATGGTCGCTCGTCCGATGCCTTACGAGTTGGCCAAGGAGTTTGACAAGTTGAGTCTCGGATTTCTGAACAATTTGCGAGGAGTCACAGTTGAATTGGAACCTACCTTGGAGCGCGAAATCAAAGAAGCGCAGAAGAATGATGAGAAGATCAGTGAGATCCGGCGACTGATTCTAGATGGCAGAGGCAAAGATTTTCGAGAAGATGCAGAAGGCGTGATATGGTTCAAAGATCGCTTATGTGTTCCCAATGTCCAGTCCATTCGGGAATTGATTCTCAAGGAAGCTCATGAGACAGCCTATTCGATTCATCCTGGCAGTGAGAAGATGTATCAGGATCTGAAGAAGAAATTCTGGTGGTACGGAATGAAGAGGGAAATCGCAGAGCATGTGGCTATGTGCGATACTTGTCGAAGAATTAAGGCAGAGCACCAGAGACCTGTTGGATTGTTGCAACCGTTGCAGATCCCTCAGTGGAAATGGGATGAAATTGGTATGGATTTCATAGTCGGATTGCCTCGCACTCGAGCCGGCTACGATTCCATTTGGGTAGTGGTGGACCGCTTGACCAAGTCAGCCCACTTCATACCTGTCAAGACCAACTATAGCAGTGCCGTATTGGCAGAATTGTATATGTCTCGGATCGTTTGTCTTCATGGTGTGCCAAAGAAGATAGTGTCAGACAGAGGAACGCAGTTCACCTCTCATTTCTGGCAGCAGTTGCATGAAGCCTTGGGCACACATCTAAATTTCAGTTCAGCTTATCACCCGTAGACAGATGGCCAGACCGAAAGGACCAACCAAATTCTTGAGGACATGTTGAGAGCCTGTGCGTTGCAGGATCAGTCCGGATGGGACAAGCGATTGCCTTATGCAGAGTTTTCCTATAACAACAGTTATCAGGACAGTTTGAAGATGTCACCATTTCAGGCGCTCTATGGAAGGAGTTGCAGAACTCCGTTGCAGTGGGATCAGCCTGGAGAGAAGCAAGTGTTTGGGCCAGACATTTTGCTTGAAGCTGAAGAAAACATCAAGATGGTCCGAGAGAATCTGAAGATAGCGCAATCGAGGCAGCGAAGCTATGCAGACACAAGGAGAAGAGAGCTGAGTTTCGAAGTCGGAGACTTTGTCTATCTGAAAGTGTCACCGATCAGAGGAGTCAAGAGGTTCGGAGTCAAAGGCAAGCTAGCACCCCGCTACATTGGTCCGTATCAGATTCTTGCAAGACGTGGAGAAGTGGCATATCAGCTCAGTTTGCCCGAGAATTTGTCTGCTGTGCATGATGTCTTTCATGTGTCTCAGTTGAAGAAGTGCTTGCGTGTACCAGAAGAGCAGTTGCCAGTGGAAGGTCTTGAAGTCCAGGAGGACTTGACCTACGTTGAGAAGCCAGTGCAGATCCTTGAGGTTGCAGACAGAGTCACCCGAAGGAAGACCATCAGAATGTGCAAGGTCAAATGGAATCATCACTCTGAGGAAGAAGCAACCTGGGAGCGTGAAGATGATCTGATGGCTAAATACCCTGAGCTCTTTGCTAGCCAACCCTGAATCTTGAGGGCGAGATTCTTTTAAGGGGGATAGGTTTGTAACGCCCTGAAATTGGGGGTAGAATTTTTTCTTCTTTTCTCTCACCAAATTCAGGCGTTACCCTTTTCTTTTTTCTCGTTCCCTCGCTAAACCTTGATCTTTTCCAAAGTTATAGCGGGTTTTGGCTTTAGACCCCGTGTAAAGCAAAACCTTAAAATACTTTATTTTGGATGGTGCACCATGCCGAACCATGCATACTTTTGATTGTTTAAAATTGTAAAAGCATTCATCCAAAGAAAATTAGATTTTAGAAAAAGAAAACCCTTTTCTTTTTCTCTCCCTCTCTCCCTTTCCCATTTCGGCCCAGCCCCCCCCTTGCGCGCCGGCCCAGCTGGCGGCCCAGCCGCGCCTCCCCCCTCCCCTCCCGCGTGGGCCTCCCGGCCGGCCCAGCCGTGCGCCCCCCCTTCCCCCCTTTCGGCCCATGGCCGGCCCAGCCGCCCCCCTCCCTTTTCTTTTTCCAAAAATCCCTCCCGCGGGCCCCGCCCGTCATTCTCTCACCCTCTCTCTCTTCCCCCAAACCCTAACCGCGCCGCCCCTTGCCCTGCGCGCCGCCGCCGCCCCTGTGCGCCGCCGCCGCCGCCCCTGCGCGCCGCCCCCCTCCGGTGAGGCTTCCCCCCTCTCCTCCCTCCCTCTCCTCCCTCCGGCGCCCTCCCCTCACCCGCGCCACCCGGCTCGGCCCCCGGCCCGGCCGCTCGCGCCCCCGCGTCGCGCGGCTCGGCCACCCCGCCCGCGTCTGGCCGCCCCCGCGCCGCCCGCCCGGCCGACCCAGCCCGGCCCGGCCACCCCGCGCCGCCCGCCCGGCCGCGCCCCGCCCTCCCCCTCCCGTGTCCGGCTCGGCCCCGCCCTCGCGCTCGCTCCGGCGAGCCGCGCCCGCTCGGCCCCGCTTCGGTGAGCCGTCCCCCGTCCCCGCCTCGGTGACCCGCCCGCCCGGTTCCCCGGCCCGGCCGCTCGGCCCCTGCGCCCCGCCTCGCCCCTGGCCGGTTCAACCGCCCCGGCCCCGGCTCGGCTGCTCCCGCCCCGCCCCGGCCCGGTCGCCCCGCCGTGCCTTGCTCGCGTCGTGTCGGCCCCTGCGTGGTCTCGAGCTTGGCCCAGCGTGCCTATGGCGCGCGGCTTTGAGCTCAGCTAGCGCTCGGCCCCGACGTGCGCACGGTTAGTCCGTGGTGTGTGTGTGCGGCCTCGCGCGCGTGCCCGCCTAGTGCGCGTGCCTTGGCACGACCCGTCGTGCCTCGTCTACCCCCTAACCCCTCGTCTACCCCCCCCCCCCCCCCGCCGTCTCCTGTATGCGCTAATCACATTGTTTATATTAATAAGGTAGGAGTCTCAATTTGGAAATTGGTTACGTTAGTTAATTTGTATAGCCAATCGTCTATCTTATTCAATGTTAGTCTACTAAAAGTGATCACGTTTACATTAGTGCATGTAGCTAATTCTTTTGTTAGAACCAATTGGAACTAGAGCGCGTGACGTCTAGTCATTCGTTTACCCGTAGTGCCCCTCGAGCATAAGCCTTAACCCCTGCGAGACCTTCCCTCGTTTCTTTCTAACCAAGGTAAATCCATTATCGTATGTGGTATTCTATGCATATTTGCTTTACTTGTTCTCTTGTATGGTGTACTGTTGGTTTCCTAATTTCAATGGATGGATGTATGTATGTTTGCACCCGCTTAGAGAACGATCCGGTCGAAGAGCCCGAGGAACTCGCAGGAGAAGCCCCTGAGCAGCAGTCGGTTGGTGGAGGCAAGTGTCCTTTGACCTATCTCTGTCCTATTCATTATCTAATTCACCTCCCGCTTTACACATTTATACCTAAGGATTGACTAGCTTTTGTTATCCATGTCCTTGTTTACCTATTTGGGTTGGATTATTATTGTTTAGCTTTATGCTATTGCTCAAACTCTAATCAATGAACATGATGAGATTATCTATGATACGTTGTTTTCCCTTCTCTTATTATGATGTTGTACTTGTGGCTTTAAGGGGACTCAAGCGGTTTCTCGAGTGCCTCTCCGTAAGGACCTGTTCTATGGATGACCGCCCGGGAAAACAGTGCAACCATGAGGGTGGAATGGGATGCCCTAAGCTGAATAATTAGAGGATCCGGGGTGTAGTTGATAGTCGCCTAGAGGGGGGGGGGGTGAATAGGGCGAAACTGAAATTTACAAATATAAACACAACTACAAGCCGGGTTAGCGTTAGAAATATAAATGAGTCCGAGAGAGAGGGCGCAAAACAAATCCCAAGCGAATAAGCAAGAGAGACACGGAGATTTGTTTTACCGAGGTTCGGTTCTTGCAAACCTACTCCCCGTTGAGGAGGCCACAAAGGCCGGGTCTCTTTCAACCCTTCCCTCTCTCAAACGGTCCCTCGGACCGAGTGAGCTTCTCTTCTCTAATCAAAGCCGGGAACAAAACTTCCCCGCAAGGGCCACCACACAATTGGTGCCTCTTGCCTTGATTACAATGGAGTTTTGATCACAAGAACAAGTGAGAAAGAAAAGAAGCAATCCAAGCGCAAGAGCTCAAATGAACACGGCAAATCACTCTCTCTAGTCACTAGGGTTTTGTGTGGAATTGGAGAGGATTTGATCTCTTTGAATGTGTCTAGAATTGAATGCCTAGCTCTTGTAAGTGGTTGAGAAGTGGAAAACTTGGATGCAATGAATGGTGGGGTGGTTGGGGTATTTATAGCCCCAACCACCAAAAGTGACCGTTGCTGGGAGCTCTCTGTTCGATGGCACACCGGACAGTCCGGTGCACACCGGACAGTCTGGTGCCCCCTGCCACGTCATCGTTGCCGTTGGATTCTGACCGTTGGAGTTCTGACATGTGGCCCCGCCTGGATGTCCGGTGTACACCGGACATGAACTGTTCATTGTCCGGTGCATCGGTATGGGCGCGCTTGCCGACTGCGCGCGCAGAGCGCGCATTAAATGCGCTTGCAGGTGACCGTTGGCGCGGAAGTAGCCGTTGCTCCGTGGTTCACCGGACAGTCCGGTGCACACCGGACAGTCCGGTGAATTTTAGCGGAGCGGCTGCCGCGCGAACCCGAGGCTGGCGAGTTCCGGAGGCCGCGGTTCGTTGGCGCACCGGACATGTCCGGTGCACACCGGACAGTCCGGTGAATTATAGCGCGCCAGCCTCCGCGAATTCCCGAGGGCGAAGGGTTGAAGTCGAAGTCCTCTGGCGAAGGGTAGAAAACGAAGTCTACGGGCGCACCGGACACTGTCCGGTGCACACCGGACAATCCGGTGCCTCCAGCCAGAGGTGCCCTCGGTTGCCTTATTGCTCCTTTGTTGAATCCAACACTTGGTCTTTTTATTGGCTAGATGTGAACCTTTTGCACCTGTATAACTTATACACTAGAGCAAACTAGTCAGTCCAATATTTGTGTTGGGCAATTCAACCACCAAAATTATTTAGGAACTAGGTGTAAGCCTAATTCCCTTTCAATCTCCCCCTTTTTGGTGATTGATGCCAACACAAACCAAAGCAAATATAGAAGTGCATAATTGAACTAGTTTACATAATGTAAGTGCAAAGGTTACTTGGAATTGAGCCAATATAACTACTTACAGGATATGCAAGGAATGTTTCTTTCTTATATAACATTTTGGACCACGTTTGCACCACATGTTTTGTTTTTGCAAATTCTTTTTGTAAATCCATTTCAAAGATCTTTTGCAAATAGTCAAAGGTACATGAATAAGAGTTTGCAAAGCATTTTCAAGATTTGAAATTGTCTCCCCCTATTTCAAATGCTTTTCCTTTGACTAAACAAAACTCCCTCTAAAAGAGATCCACCTCTTAGTGTTCAAGAGGGTTTTGATATACCATTTTTGAAATACTACTTTCTCCCCCTTTTGAACATAATAGGATACCAAATGATAAAGACTTTTGGAAAGCACTAAGTTTTTGAATTTGGTGGTGGTGGTGCGGTCCTTTTGCTTTGGGCTCATTTCTCCCCCTTTTTGGCATGAATCGCCAAAAACGGAATCATTAGAGCCCTCGAAGTGCAATCTTCCCCTTTGGTCATAAATAAGTGAGTTAAGATTATACCAAAGACGAAGTCCTTTTGCGTTTGAGCTTTTACTCTCTCCCCCAAGGATGAAGTCCTTTTCCTTGATGCTCATTTCTCCCCCAAAGAAGAGAGAGTTGCTCGGAGTGGTGGCGAAGTATGAGTTACGGAGTGGAAGCCTTTGTCTTCGCCGAAGACTCCAATTCCCTTTCAATATACCTATGACTTGGTTTGAAATAAACTTGAAAACACATTAGTCATAGCATATAAAAGAGATATGATCAAAGGTATTCAAAAGAGCTATGTGTGCAAGCTTAGCAAAAGAAATTTCTAGAATCAAGAGTATTGAGCTCATGCCTAAGTCTGGTAAAAGATTGTTCATCAAGTGGCTTGGTAAAGATATCGGCTAATTGATCTTTAGTATTAATGTAAGAAATCTCGATATCCCCCTTTTGTTGGTGATCCCTAAGAAAATGATACTGAATGGCTATGTGCTTAGTGCGGCTATGCTCGACGGGATTGTCGGCCATTTTAATTGCACTCTCATTATCACATAGCAAAGGGACTTTGGTTAATTTGTAACCGTAGTCCCG
This sequence comes from Zea mays, assembly GCF_902167145.1. Lineage (NCBI taxonomy): Eukaryota > Viridiplantae > Streptophyta > Magnoliopsida > Poales > Poaceae > Zea > Zea mays. The sequence continues at coordinate 244,727,311 of NC_050096.1, read as the reverse complement.
CAGGGTTTGCCTTATCCAAAGCAATTGCGCGCAACAATGTCCTGCGGCAATGTACTCGGCTTCGGCGGTGGAAAGAGCGACCGAATTTTGCTTCTTTGAAGCCCAAGACACCAAGGATCTTCCCAAGAACTGGCAAGTCCCCGATGTGCTCTTCCTATTGATTTTGCACCCCGCCCAATCGGCATCCGAATAACCAAGTAAATCAAATGTGGATCCCCAAGGGTACCAAAGCCCAAACTTAGGGGTATAAGCCAAATATCTCAAGATTCGTTTTACGGCCGTAAGGTGGGATTCCTTAGGGTCGGATTGGAATCTTGCACACATGCATACGGAAAGCATAATATCCGGTCGAGATGCACATAAATAGAGTAAAGAACCTATCATCGACCGGTATACCTTTTGATCCACGGACTTACCTCCCGTGTCGAGGTCGAGATGCCCATTAGTTCCCATGGGTGTCTTGATGGGTTTGGCATCCTTCATCCCAAACTTAGCAAGAATGTCTTGAGTGTACTTCGTTTGGCTAATGAAGGTGCCCTCTTGGAGTTGCTTGACTTGGAATCCTAGAAAATACTTCAACTCCCCCATCATCGACATCTCGAATTTCTGTGTCATGATCCTACTAAACTCTTCACATGTAGACTCGTTAGTAGACCCAAATATAATATCATCAACATAAATTTGGCATACAAACAAGTCATTTTCAAGAGTTTTAGTAAAGAGTGTAGGATCGGCCTTGCCGACTTTGAAGCCATTAGCAATAAGGAAATCTCTAAGGCATTCATACCATGCTCTTGGGGCTTGCTTGAGCCCATAAAGCGCCTTAGAGAGCCTATAGACATGATTAGGATACTCACTGTCTTCAAAGCCGGGAGGTTGCTCAACATAGACCTCTTCCTTGATTGGTCCGTTGAGGAAAGCACTTTTCACGTCCATTTGATAGAGCTTAAAGCCATGGTAAGTAGCATAGGCCAATAATATGCGAATTGACTCAAGCCTAGCTACGGGTGCATAGGTTTCACCAAAATCCAAACCTTCGACTTGTGAATACCCTTTGGCCACGAGTCGAGCTTTGTTCCTTGTCACCACACCATGCTCATCTTGCTTGTTGCGGAAGACCCATTTGGTTCCTACAACATTTTGGTTAGGACGTGGAACTAAATGCCAGACCTCATTCCTCGTGAAATTGTTGAGCTCCTCTTGCATCGCCACCACCCAATCCGAATCTTGGAGAGCTTCCTCTACCCTGTGTGGCTCAATAGAGGAAACAAAAGAGTAATGTTCACAAAAATGAGCAACCCGAGATCGAGTAGTTACCCCCTTATGAATGTCGCCGAGGATGGTGTCGACGGGGTGATCTCGTTGGATTGCTTGGTGGACTCTTGGGTGTGGCGGTCTTGGTTCTTCCTCATCCTCCTTTTCTTGATCATTTGTATCTCCCCCTTGATCATTGCTATCATCTTGAGGTGGCTCGTCTTCTTGATTTTGCTCTTCATCATTTTGAGCCTCATCCTCATTTTGAGTTGGTGGAGATGCTTGCATGGAGGAGGATGGTTGATCTTGTGTACTTGGAGGCTCTTCGGATTCCTTAGGACACACATCCCCGATGGACATGTTCCTTAGCGCGATGCATGGAGCCTGTTCTTCACCTATCTCATCAAGATCAACTTGCTCTACTTGAGAGCCGTTAGTTTCATCAAACACAACGTCACAAGAGACTTCAACTAGTCCAGTGGACTTGTTAAAGACCCTATATGCCCTTGTGTTTGAGTCATAACCAAGTAAAAAGCCTTCTACAGTTTTAGGAGCAAATTTAGATTTTCTACCTCTTTTAATAAGAATGAAGCATTTGCTACCAAAAACTCTAAAATATGAAATGTTGGGCTTTTTACCGGTTAGGAGTTCATATGATGTCTTCTTGAGGATTCGGTGAAGATATAACCGGTTGATGGCGTAGCAGGCGGTGTTGACCGCTTCGGCCCAAAACCGGTCCGGTGTCTTGTACTCATCAAGCATGGTTCTTGCCATGTCCAATAGTGTTCGATTCTTCCTCTCCACTACACCATTTTGTTGTGGCGTGTAGGGAGAGGAGAACTCATGCTTGATGCCCTCCTCCTCAAGGAAGCCTTCAATTTGAGAGTTCTTGAACTCCGTCCCGTTGTCGCTTCTTATTTTCTTGATCCTTAAGCCGAACTCATTTTGAGCTCGTCTCAAGAATCCCTTTAAGGTCTCTTGGGTTTGAGATTTTTCCTGTAAAAAGAATACCCAAGTGAAGCGAGAATAATCATCCACAATAACTAGACAGTACTTACTCCCGCCGATGCTTATGTAAGCGATCGGGCCGAATAGATCCATGTGTAGGAGCTCCAGTGGCCTGTCAGTCGTCATTATGTTCTTGTGTGGATGATGAGTGCCAACTTGCTTCCCTGCTTGGCATGCGCTACAAATCCTGTCTTTCTCAAAATGAACATTGGTTAGTCCTAAAATGTGCTCTCCCTTTAGAAGCTTATGAAGATTCTTCATCCCAACATGGGCTAGTCGGCGGTGCCAGAGCCAACCCATGTTAGTCTTAGCAATTAAACATGTGTCGAGCTCAGCTCTATCAAAATCTACTAAGTATAGCTGACCCTCTAACACACCCTTAAATGCTATTGAATCATCACTTCTTCTAAAGACAGTGACACCTATATCAGTAAAAAGACAGTTGTAGCCCATTTGACATAATTGGGAAACAGAAAGCAAGTTGTAATCTAATGAATCAACAAGAAAAACATTGGAAATGGAATGGTCAGGTGAAATAGCAATTTTACCCAAACCTTTGACCAACCCTTGATTTCCATCCCCGAATGTGATAGCTCGTTGGGGATCTTTGTTTTTCTCATATGAGGAGAACATCCTTTTCTCCCCGGTCATGTGGTTTGTGCACCCGCTGTCGAGTATCCAACTTGAGCCCCCGGATGCATAAACCTACAAAACAAATTTAGTTCTTGACTTTAGGTACCCAAACTGTTTTGGGTCCTTTGGCATTAGATACAAGAACTTTGGGTACCCAAACACAAGTCTTGGAATCCTTGTGTTTGCCCCCAACAAATTTGGCAACTACTTTGCCGGATTTGCTAGTAAGCACATAAGATGCATCAAAAGTTTTAAATGAAATGGCATGATCATTTGATGCATTAGGAATTTTCTTCTTAGGCAACTTAGCATGGGTTGGTTGCCTAGAGCTAGATGTCTCACCCTTATACATATAAGCATGATTAGGGCCAGAGTGAGACTTCCTAGAATGAATCTTTCTAATTTTGCTCTCAGGATAGCCGGCAGGGTACAAAATGTAACCCTCGTTATCCTGAGGCATGGGAGCCTTGCCCTTAACAAAGTTAGATAAGTTCTTTGGAGGAGCATTAAGTTTGACATTGGCTCCCCTTTGGAAGCCAATGCCATCCTTAATGCCAGGGCGTCTCCCATTATAAAGCATGCTACGAGCAAATTTAAATTTCTCATTTTCTAGATTGTGCTCGGCAATTTTAGCATCTAATTTTGCTATATGATCATTTTGTTGTTTAATTAAAGCCATATGATCAAGAATAGCATTAACATCAATATCTCTACATCTAGTGCAAATAGAAACATGCTCAAGATTAGATGTAGAGGGTTTGCAAGATTTAAGTTCTACAACCTTAGCATGCAACATTTCATTCTTAGTTCTAAGGTCGGAAATAGTAGCATTGCAAACATTAAAATCTTTAGCCTTAGCAATTAAATTTTCATTCTCTAATCTAAGGCTAGCAAGAGATGCATTCAATTCATCAATCTTAGCAAGCAAGTCAACGTTATCATCTCTAAGATTGGGAATTGAAACATTACAAACATGTGAATCAACCTTAGCATTTAAAATAGCATTTTCATTTCTAAGGTTGTCAATCATCTCACGGCAAGTGCTTAGCTCACTAGACAGTTTTTCACATTTTTCAACTTGTAGAGCGTAAGCATTTTTAACCTTAACATGTTTCTTATTCTCCTTGATTAGGAAGTCCTCTTGGGAGTCCAAGAGATCATCCTTTTCATGGATGGCACTAATTAGTTCATTTAATTTTTCCTTTTGTTCCATGTTAAGGTTAGCAAAAAGAATGCGCAAGTTATCCTCCTCATTTTTATCATCATCCTCATCACTAGATGTTTCATATTTAGTGGAGGACCTTGATTTTACCTTCTTTTTGCCGTCCTTGGCCATGAGACACTTGTGGCCGACGTTGGGGAAGAGAAGGCCCTTGGTGACGGCGATGTTGGCGGCGTCCTCGTCGGAGGAGGAGTCGCTTGAGCTTTCGTCGGAGTCCCACTCCCGACAAACATGGGCATCGCCGCCCTTCTTCTTGTAATACTTCTTCTTCTCCTTTCTTCTTCCCTTCTTGTCGTCGCCCCTGTCACTGTCACTAGACATAGGACATTTTGCAATAAAGTGACCGGGCTTACCACACTTGTAGCAAACCTTCTTGGAACGGGGTTTGTAGTCCTTCCCCTTCCGTTGCTTGAGAATTTGCCGAAAGCTTTTGATGATTAGGGCCATCTCCTCGTTGTCGAGCTTGGAGGCGTCAATTGGTTGTCTACTTGGTGTAGACTCCTCCTTCTTCTCCTCCGTTGCCTTGAAGGCCACCGGTTGCGCCTCGGAGGTGGAAGGCTCGTCAAGCTCGTTGATCTTCTTGGAGCCCTTAATCATGCATTCAAAACTCACAAAATTCCCGATAACTTCCTCGGGGGTCATTAGTGGATATCTAGGATTCCCACGAATTAATTGTACTTGAGTGGGGTTAAGGAAAATAAGAGCTCTTAGAATAACCTTAACCACTTCGTGGTCATCCCATTTTGTGCTCCCGAGGTTGCGCACTTGGTTCACCAAGGTCTTGAGCCGGTTGTACATGTCTTGTGGCTCCTCCCCTTGGCGAAGACGGAAGCGACCGAGCTCCCCCTCGATCGTTTCCCGCTTGGTGATCTTGGTGAGTTCATCACCCTCGTGCGCCGTCTTGAGTAGGTCCCAAATCTCCTTGGCGTTCTTCAATCCTTGTACTTTGTTGTATTCCTCCTTGCTTAGGGAGGCAAGGAGGATGGTTGCGGCTTGGGAGTTGAAGTGCTCGATTTGGGCCACTTCGTCCGTGTCATAGTCCTCATCCCCTATTGATGGTACCTGTACACCATACTCAACAACATCCCATATTCTTTTGTGGAGAGAGGTTAGATGAAATCGCATCAAATTACTCCACATAGCATAATCTTCACCATTAAAAGTTGGTGGTTTGCCTAATGGGACGGAAAGTAAAGGTGTATGTTTAGGAATGCGAGGGTAGCGTAGGGGGATCTTACTATACTTCTTGCGCTCTTGGCGCTTAGAAGTGACGGAGGGCGCATCGGAGTCGGAGGTCGATGTTGATGAAGTGTCGGTCTCGTAGTAGACCACCTTCCTCATCCTCTTGTGCTTGTCGCCTTTCCGATGCGGCTTGTGGGAAGAAGATTTTTCCTTCTTCTCTTTGTGGTGAGAAGAAGATTTCTTCTCCTTCCCTTTGTTGGAGGAGCTCTTCTTCTTCTCCCTCCTTTTGGTGCGGGACTCTTCCGATGAAGTGCTCCCGTAGCTTGTAGTGGGCTTTTCGCCGGTCTCCATCTCCTTCTTGGCGTGATCTCCCGACATCACTTCGAGCGGTTAGGCTCTAATGAAGCACCGGGCTTTGATACCAATTGATAGTCGCCTAGAGGGGGGGGTGAATAGGGCGAAACTGAAATTTACAAATATAAACACAACTACAAGCCGGGTTAGCGTTAGAAATATAAATGAGTCCGAGAGAGAGGGCGCAAAACAAATCCCAAGCGAATAAGCAAGAGAGACACGGAGATTTGTTTTACCGAGGTTCGGTTCTTGCAAACCTACTCCCCGTTGAGGAGGCCACAAAGGCCGGGTCTCTTTCAACCCTTCCCTCTCTCAAACGGTCCCTCGGACCGAGTGAGCTTCTCTTCTCTAATCAAAGCCGGGAACAAAACTTCCCCGCAAGGGCCACCACACAATTGGTGCCTCTTGCCTTGATTACAATGGAGTTTTGATCACAAGAACAAGTGAGAAAGAAAAGAAGCAATCCAAGCGCAAGAGCTCAAATGAACACGGCAAATCACTCTCTCTAGTCACTAGGGTTTTGTGTGGAATTGGAGAGGATTTGATCTCTTTGAATGTGTCTAGAATTGAATGCCTAGCTCTTGTAAGTGGTTGAGAAGTGGAAAACTTGGATGCAATGAATGGTGGGGTGGTTGGGGTATTTATAGCCCCAACCACCAAAAGTGACTGTTGCTGGGAGCTCTCTGTTCGATGGCACACCGGACAGTCCGGTGCACACCGGACAGTCCGGTGCCCCCTGCCACGTCATCGTTGCCGTTGGATTCTGACCGTTGGAGTTCTGACATGTGGCCCCGCCTGGATGTCCGGTGTACACCGGACATGAACTGTTCATTGTCCGGTGCATCGGTATGGGCGCGCCTGCCGACTGCGCGCGCAGAGCGCGCATTAAATGCGCTTGCAGGTGACCGTTGGCGCGGAAGTAGCCGTTGCTCCGTGGTTCACCGGACAGTCCGGTGCACACCGGACAGTCCGGTGAATTTTAGCGGAGCGGCTGCCGCGCGAACCCGAGGCTGGCGAGTTCCGGAGGCCGCGGTTCGTTGGCGCACCGGACATGTCCGGTGCACACCGGACAGTCCGGTGAATTATAGCGCGCCAGCCTCCGCGAATTCCCGAGGGCGAAGGGTTGAAGTCGAAGTCCTCTGGCGAAGGGTAGAAAACGAAGTCTACGGGCGCACCGGACACTGTCCGGTGCACACCGGACAATCCGGTGCCTCCAGCCAGAGGTGCCCTCGGTTGCCTTATTGCTCCTTTGTTGAATCCAACACTTGGTCTTTTTATTGGCTAGATGTGAACCTTTTGCACCTGTATAACTTATACACTAGAGCAAACTAGTCAGTCCAATATTTGTGTTGGGCAATTCAACCACCAAAATTATTTAGGAACTAGGTGTAAGCCTAATTCCCTTTCAGTAGTTCACTTAGTCGTCGTGCCGTCAATGGGGCTCGGTGTATGCGGCTCGCTCTGCCAAGTTTGGGTTCGCCCCTTGGGGAGGAGTGCGGTGCATTTAGGAAACCTAACGGGTGGCTACAGCCCCGGGGAATCTTTGTAAAGGCTACGTAGTGATGCCCTGCTGGGTCACCTTGGTAGTGATCAATGGAGAGTCATGATCTCCGGGCAGAATGGGAATCACGGCTTGTGGGTAAAGTGCACAACCTCTGCAGAGTGTTATGAAACTGATATATCAGCCGTGCTCGCGGTTATGAGCGGCCAAGGGAGCTCCAGTGATTAGTGGTACTTGATCAGAGATACTTTGGTACAGGTGACTATGAGATTGATGGTTCTGGTTATGACTATGGTGCTGGTAAGTGGTATTCTTTCCGTTTGGAAAGGGTACATCGGGCTAATAACTTGGGTTAAAGCTAAAACCTGGCTTTCTATTAGTAAATAATAATCTGACCAACTAAAATCAAGTGCTTGACTTATCCCCACATAAAGCTAGTCCACTACAGCCAAACATGATACTTGCTGAGTATGTTGATGTGTACTCACCCTTGCTCTACACACCAAACCCCCCCTCCATCCCCAGGTTGTCAGCATTGCAACCACTGCTCAGGCGAAGATGAAGCTGTGGAAGGAGACTTCCAGGAGTTCCAAGACTACGACGAGTTATAGGCGTGGGTTAGCGGCAACCCCCAGTCGGCTGCCTGTGAAGGCCGCGGTTATCTACGTTTCTTTTCCGCACTTTGATTTATTGTAAGGACTATATGGACGTCTCAGACGTATGATGTAATCGACTATTATTTCCCTTTTAATACTATTTTGAGCACTGTGTGATGATGTCCATGTTATGTAACTGCTGTGTACGTGAATAACTGATCCTGGCACGTACATGGTTCGCATTCGGTTTGCCTTCTAAAACCGGGTGTGACACTGTCCCCCAAGAGCAGGTGCCCGCGCTGGCTGCACAGGAGGCCGGTCCCTTGGCCGTCGTGACGACGCCTGGGCAGGCCGCTCCCTCGGCGCCTCGGGCGTCCGAGGCGGGAACGGTGCCGAAGCCGGCGGTGGGGCAACCCTCGGCAGCGCCTGCGGGGATAGGGGCCCGAGGGGCCTCCCCACAGGCACGATTGGCCTTGGTCCAGAGCGGGTAAGTATCTGAGGATACCCCTGTTTCGGTTTTTTCACTATGTGTCTTAAACTTGTTGTCTCTCTCTTTCAGCAAGCGTAGGCAGGGCTTGGCTGGTCTGGCCCCCACGAAGGCCCTTAAGACGAAGCCGGCTTTGGCGGCCGGTGTTGCGGCGCGCCACGCCGGTTGGTTAGTCTCCGCACAAGGTGCTCTCCAGCGGAGGGCCCAGGCGGCACGAGTTGCCATGGGGCAAGCCTCCCAGGCTGACCCCCATGTTGGAGCGACCATCACGCCGGGGGAGACTGCTGACGCGGCCGTGGCCCCGGGCCCGGCTGACTTATTGCTGGTGTCGGCGTCGACTCCTGCCGGGGTCATCGCTGATTCGCCCGTGGAGCCGCCCGTCGCCGCCGACGTCAGGACGATTGAGGCGCTGCCGCCCGTGGTCATCCCCGACCTCTCCGTTCTCGGCAAGAGGAGGGGGCGGCCGTCGTTGCCGAGGTCAGTGATCGGAGGCCTGCCATCTTAGCCGAGGAGGGGCCCAGTACGTCGACGGTGGTGGTGCCCGATGCATCGGCTGCAGGGGGACCCGACGCCTTGGTCGAGGGGCGCGCAGAGCCGTGGCCCGTCTTGGGGAGCAGCGGCCTTATCCCCGCGTAGCTCGACCCCAGTGAGTGGGGTGGGCAGCCGCTCCTGTTCTGGAGCCGCGCGACCTCGGACTCGGAACCCCTCCTTTCCCTCAACGACGAGCTGGAGGAGAGGTCTCGGGATAATTTCCGTGAGTATACCGAGGCGGCGATGAGGTCGCTTCGGTCGACCATGGAGATCCTTTCCAGGGACGTTCCAGGGTCTTCCAGGTAAGGACTTAGACGTACACCTTGCGTGACCAAGGCATTCTTCGTAATATCCTGTTTTTCCTCCTTAGGAACTTGCGGACGTGAGCACCGCCAAGTCGCTATTCATCTGTCGTGAGAGCGATGTCTGGGATTCGCTGCGGTCCCAGCGAGCCATGCTTATCGAGGCCAATGAGCGCCTCGCCCATCGGAGCGCCGAGGTGGCGGATCTTCGGCTGCTATGCGATGAGCTGAAGTCAGAGGCGGTGTCGGCACGAGTGGAGGCTTTATCGGCCCGGGAGCAGGTGGCTTCCTAGGCCGAGGAGATGCGGCAGCGGCAGCTGGAGCTTGGCCAGGCTATCGGCGAGCGGGACCAATCTCGGAGCCAAGCTGCCGAGGCCGTGAGCCGGGCTGAGGCCCTTAGGGGTCAGCTGGCTGAGGCTACGGAGCGGTTAGCCGAGGCGTCCGTTCGGGCCGGGACCCTTGCGGAGAGCCTGGCCGAGGTCATCGGGTCCGCCTAGTCCGCCCAAGCCAAGGCCTCGCAACAGCGTGCCCAGGCCAAAGGTATGTTTTGCTCGCTTTGTGACTTTGTTTTTGTCTCCATTCTTCATCTTGCATCTGAAGAATGTTGTCCTACTATCTGCAGGGTTCGAGACGGCTCTTGATGAGTCTGTCAAGAACTGCAAGGCGCTTGCCGAGGCGGCTAAGCAGAAGGAGGCCGAGCGCGCGGCCATGTCCGAGGCCATCTCGGCTTTCTGCCAGGCCTTTGGCCTCGAGGGTGTCCCCTCGAGTAGCTCCCCCCAGAGTCATCTGCGGGCCTTGGGCGGCCATGTGCGCAACAGACTCCGCGGGGTGCTGCACCAAGGCGTCAGGCGGGCCTTCGCCGTGCTCGCTTCCCACTACGATGTGGATCTGGAGCGGGTTAGCGAGGGGTACTATTTACCCGACGAAGAGGAGGCTACCTTAGCCGAGGTCCAGAGGCTTGACGCGACTGTCGAGGGCTCGAGTGTGGCGCTGGCTTCCTCCTTTGAGGTGGAGGTCCTTCCGCCCGTGTTGCCGCCTGGGGCCGGGCCAGATTCTGCCGAGGGTGGAAATGACGCCGAGCGTGCTGCTCCTCCCCCTGCCGATGTCTGAACCTGCAAGAACAGTTTGCTTGAAGTATGCGTATGTTTTTTGCAGCCGCTGAGGCCTAAACATTTTAACGCCAGATTATAAAGCTGTGTTTTCCTCTCGTTTCGTGTATTAGGACTTGTTCGGTAGCAGAATCGCTTATCCGAGCGTGAGTCACTTTTCGCGGAAGGTGATGGGTGAGGTATCTGTATCCCGGAGGCGTAGGAGTCCCTTGGCTCGGTCGGCCTTGCCACTTACGTGTTCTCCCGTCGTTTTTAGGATTCTGTTATCGATGTAGTCGAAAAGGCACGAAAGTTGTTCTGGCAGAGAAGTTTTCAAGCGTTAGGACTTGTTCGGTAGCAGAATCACTTATCCGAGCGTGAGCTACCTTTCGCGGAAGGTGATGAGTGAGGTATCCGTATCCCGGAGGCGTAGGAGTCCCTCGGCTCGATCGGCCTTGCCGTTCAAGGTCTCTCTCGCTCGTCTTTAGGATTCTGTTATCGATGCAGTCGAAAAGCGCGAAAGATGTTCTGGCAAAAGACTTTTCCGAGGAAAATTTTGACGCAGAGGGGGTTCCCCCCTTCTAGCCCCCGAGGGAGGGTCGGGCTTTTCCGAGGCAAGGCTGATCCTTCCTTGATGGTTAGACTTTATTTATGCATGTAAAGAAAGCAAGGTGCATGAACGACTTGAAACATTTTAAGGGTAAAAGCGACGTAGCTGTTGGATGTTCCAAGCGTTGTTGTAGACCTTGCCTTGATTGTTGGCCAGCTTGTACATCCTGGGCTTCAAAATCTTGGCGATGATGAAGGGCCCTTCCTAGGGAGGAGTAAGCTTGTGGCACCCTCGGGCGTCTTGTCGCAGCCGAAGTACCAAGTCTCCCACTTGGAAGCCTAGGGCCCGAACCCTTCGGGCGTGGTAGCATCGCAGGGACTGCTGATACCGCGCCGAGTGTAGTAAGGCCACGTCCCGAGCCTCTTCCAGCTGGTCCAACGAATCTTCTCGGTTGATCTGGTTGCTTTGGTCATCGTAAGCCTTTGTCCTCGGGGAACCGTATTCTAAGTCCATGGGTAGGATGACCTCGGCCCCATAGACTAGAAAGAACGGCGAGAAACCCGTGGCCCAGCTCGGCGTCGTCCTCAGGCTCCAAACCACCGAGGGTAGCTCTTTTATCCACCACTTGCCGAACTTATTGAGGTCGTTGTAGATCCTCGGCTTTAGTCCCTGCAAAATCATACCGTTGACGCGCTCCACCTGCCCATTTGTCATTGGGTGAGCTACAGAGGCCCAGTCCACACGGATGTGGTGGTCTTCGCAGAAGTCCAGGAAGTTCTTCCCAGTGAACTGCGTGCCATTGTCGGTGATGATGGAGTTTGGGACCCCAAAGCGATGGATAATATTTGTGAAGACCGCCACCGCCTGCTCGGACCCGATGCTGGTTAGGGGTCGGACCTCGATCCACTTGGAGAATTTGTCGATGGCGACCAGCAGGTGCTTGAAGCCCCCGGGTGCCTTCTACAAGGGACCGACGAGGTCCAGACCCCATACGGAAAATGGCCAAGTGATGGGTATTGTTTGTAGGGTCTGAGCGGGCAGGTGTGTCTGTCTCGCGTAGAATTGACACCCTCGGCAGGAGCGTACAATCCTAGTGGCGTCGGCCACTGCGGTCGGCCAGTAGAAACCTTGTCGGAAAGCGTTTCCGACGAGGGTCCGAGGTGCTGCATGGTGACCGCAAGCCCCCGAGTGTATTTCTAGTAACAGCTCTTGTCCTTGGGCGACAGATATGCATCGTTGGAGAATGCCTGAGGGGCTGCGGTGGTATAACTCTTTTTTGTCACCCAGCAAAACGAATGACTTGGCACGCCGAGCCAGTCGCCGAGCTTTGGCCTTGTCGAGGGGCATCTCTCCTCGGAGGAGATATTGTAGGTACGGGGTCTACCAGTGTTGGTTTGGCGCAATCCTATTCTGCTCTCCCTCGATGCGCAAGGCCTCACCTTCGACGGCCGAGGGTACCTCGGGCTGAGCCGAGGTCTTGTCGGGTTCGGGCGCGTCGTCGAGTTTGACGGATGGTTGATATATGTCCCTGGAGAAGACGTTCGGGGGAACCGTCGTCCTCCCCGAGGCTATTTTCGCTAGCTCATCCGTGGTCTCGTTGTACTATCGAGCAACATGGTTGAGTTCCAGCCCGTGGAACTTATCTTCCAGGCGCCGAACTTCGTCGCAATAGGCGTCCATTTTTCGATTGCGGCAGTGGGAGTTTTTCATTACTTGGTCAATGACAAGCTGCGAGTCGCCACGAGCGTCGAGGCGCCGAACCCCTAGCTCGACGGTGATGCGCAACCCATTAAGCAAAGCCTCGTACTTAGCCACGTTGTTTGATGCCGGAAAATGGAGGCGCAGCACGTAGCGCACATGTTTCCTAAGGGGTGAGATGAAGAGCAAGCCAGCACCTGCTCCTGTTTTCATCAGCGACCCATCGAAGTACATGGTCCAAAGTTCGGCCTAGATTGGAGCTATCGGCAATTGGGTGTCGATCCATTCAGCCACGAAGTCCGCCAAGACTTGGGATTTTATGGCCATTCGAGGAGTGAATGAGATCGTTTCGCCCATGAGTTCCACTGCCCATTTTGCTATCCTACCCGAGGCCTCTCGGCACGGGATGATCTCTCCCAGGGGGAAGGATGACACCACAGTCACCGGATGAGACTCGAAGTAGTGTCACAATTTTCGCCGCGTCAGAATTACTGCGTACAGTAGCTTCTGGATTTGTGGGTAGCGGATCTTGGTCTCGGATAGCACCTCGCTAATGAAGTGGACCGGCCTCTGGACGAGCAGTGCATGCCCCTCTTCTCGTCTCTCGACTACGATCGCGGCGCTGACCACCTGAGTGGTTGCGGCTACATAGATCAAGAGGGCTTCTCCCGCAGCGGGGGGCACCAAGATGGGCGCATTTGTAAGGAGTGTCGTTAAGTTTCCGAGGGCTTCCTCGGCCTCGGGGGTCCAAGTGAAGCGCTCGTCCTTCCTTAAGAGGCGGTACAAGGGCAACCCTTTCTCGCCAAGGCGCGAGATGAAGCGGCTCAGAGCCGCAAGGCATCCCATGACTCTTTGTACTCCTTTCAAATCTTTGATGGGTCCCATGTTGGTGATGGCTGCGATTTTCTCCGGGTTGGCCTCGATGCCTCTTTCGGAGACGATGAACCCTAGGAGCATGCATCAGGGGACTCCGAAGACACACTTTTCGGGATTGAGTTTTATGCCTTTTGCGCTCAGGCACCCAAAAGTCACTTCGAGGTCGGAGAGGAGGTCGGAGGCTTTCCTTGTCTTGACAACGATGTCATCGACGTAAGCCTTGACCGTTCTGCCGATGTGTTCTCCGAACACATGGTTCATGCACCTTTGGTAGGTTGCACTTGCATTCCTCAAGCCAAATGGCATAGTAGTATAACAATACATGCCAAAGAGTGTGATGAAAGAAGTCACGAGCTGGTCGGATTCTTTCATCTTGATTTGGTGATAACCTGAATAGGCGTCGAGGAATGACAGGGTTTCGCACCCAGCAGTGGAGTCCACAATTTGATCGATGTAAGGCAGAGGGTAGGGAACCTTTGGACATGCTTTGTTTAGACCAGTGTAGTCTACGCACATCCTCCATTTCCCACCTTTTTTCTTTACAAGCACAGGGTTAGCTAACCATTCGGGATGGAATACCTCTTTGATGAACCCTGCAGCCATCAGCTTGTGGACCTCCTCGCCTATGGCCCTGTGCTTCTCTTCATCAAAGCAGCGCAGGTGCTGCTTCATGGGTCGGGCACCAGCTCGGATATCCAGCGAGTGCTCGGCGACATACCTCGGTATGCCTGGCATGTCCGAGGGACTCCACGCAAAAATTTCGGCATTTGCGCGGAAAAAGTCGACGAGCACTGCTTTCTATTTGGGGTCGAGCTTGGAGCCGATCCTGACTTGCTTGCAGGCGTCGTTGCTGGGGTCAAGGGCGACGGACTTAACCGCCTTGGCCGGTTCGAAGTTGCCGGCGTGGCGCTTCGCATCAGGCGCCTCCTTGGAGAGGCAATCCAGGTCGGCGATGAGGGCCTCGGACTCGGCGATGGCCTCAGCGCACTCCACGCATTCCACATCGCACTCGTAAGTGTGGCGGTACGTGGATCCGACGATGATGATTCCCTTGGGGCCCGACATCTTGAGCTTGAGGTACGTGTAGTTGGGGACGGCCATGAACTTGGCGTAGCACGGTCTTCCCAGCACCGCATGATAGGTTCCTCGGAACCCGACCACCTCGAACGTGAGGGTTTCCCTGCGGAAGTTGGAGGGAGTTCCGAAGCAGACGGGCAAATCAAGTTGCCCAAGGGGCAAGACGCGCTTACCAGGGACGATCCCGTGAAAGGGTGCTGCACCGGCCCTGATCGTGGACAGATCTATCTCCAAGAGCCCTAGGGTCTCGGCGTAGATGATGTTGAGGCTGCTGCCTCCATCCATGAGGACCTTGGTGAGCCTAGCGTTGTCGATGACGGGGTCGACGACGAGCGGGTACCTTCCTAGGCTCGGCACATAGTCGGGGTGGTCACCTTGGTCAAAGGTGATGGGCTTGTCGGACCAGTCTAGGTAGACTGGCGCCGCTACCTTCATCGAGCAGACCTCCCGGTGCTCCTGCTTGCGGTGCCGAGCCGAGGCGTTCGCCACCTGTCCGCCGTATATCATGAAGCAGTCGCGGACCTCCGGGAACTCCTCATCCTTGTCACCCCCCTTCTTGTTGTTGCCTTGGTCCTTGCCACCTTCTGCCGAGGGTCCCGCCTTGATGAAGTAGCGCCAGAGCATGTCGCACTCCTCAAGGGTGTGCTTGACGGGACCCCTGTGATAGGGGCACGACTCCTTGAGCATCTTGTCGAATGTGTTGACTCCTCCGGGAGGCTTCCAAGGATTCCTGTGCTCGGCAGCAGCGACGAGATCTGCGTCAATGGCATCGCGTGTTGCTTGCGCCTTCTTTTTCGAGCCACGTTGGACGGACGCCTCGGGGGCGTCTTCCTTCTGTCTTCCTGACCAGAGGCGAAATTGGTGGCGATGTCCATCAATTCGCTCGCCTTGGTGGGAGTCTTGCACCCCAGTTTGCTCACCAGGTCCCAGCACGTGGTGCCGGCGAGGAATGCCCCGATGACGTCCGAGTCGGTGATGTTGGGCAGCTCGGTGCGCTGCTTTGAAAACCGCTGGATGTACTCTCGTAGGGATTCCCCTGTCTGTTGGCGGCAGCTTCGGAGATCCCATGAGTTCCCAGGGCGCACGTACGTACCTTGGAAGTTTCCCGCGAAGGCCTTGACCAGGTCGTCCCAGTCGGAGATCTGCGCAGGAGGCAGATGCTCCAGCCATGCTCGGGCAGCATCAGAGAGGAAAAGGGGGAGGTTGCGGATGATGAGGTTGTCGTCATTCGTCCCTCCCAACTGGCATGCCAGTCGGTAATCCGCAAGCCACAACTCCGGCCTTGTCTCCCCTGAGTACTTGGTGATGGTAGTCGGGGCTCGGAACCGGGTCGGGAACAGCGCCTGTCGTATGGCCCGGCTGAAGTCCCTCGGACCTGGCGGTTCGGGCGAGGGGCTCCGGTCCTCCTCATTGTCGTAGCATCCTCCGCGCCTGGGGTGGTAGCCTCGGCGCACCTTCTCCTCGAGGCGGGCTCGACGGTCGCGGCGGTGGTGCTCGTCGCCGAGGCGATCCGGGGCTGCAGGCGTCCCATCCCGTGTGCGCCCGGTGCGGACCGAGACCTCCCGCATGAGTCGGGTGGACGTTGTGCGATGCTCCGAGGGGCACCCTTGCCTTTGGGAGGCAGAGCTCTCGGCTTGTCGGACCGCTGCGTTTTCCAGGAGACCATTGAGTTCGCCCTGGATGCGCCGCCCCTCGGTTGTGGATGGCTCCGGCATTGCTCGGAGTAGCATTGCCGCTGCAGCTAGATTCTGGCCGACCCCACTGAAGGCCAGGGGCAGCCCTACCCTGGCATCGTCAACGATACGGCGCTGGACGTCTTGGGCCCGATGAGGCGCTCCTCCAGCAAGTGCTCGGCCTGCCCACTCCTGCTCGATGTTTTGTCGGAGCTGCACAGGCTGCCCTGCTTCTTTGTCGAGCTTGGCCTGCATCTCGCGGAATTGCTCGAGCTGTGTGTCCTGACCCCCCGCAGGGACTGGGACCACAGCTAGCTCCCACGGGATGTCAACGCGAGACGCAGGCACGAGGGCGTTGTCATCTTGCGGCATGTCGAGGTGGTTGTCCTCGCCGTGATCCCCCTGATCGATGTGGAAACACTCGCGGCTTGGGTCGCAACCCTCGTCGCCAAGGCTATGGCCATCGTCAGAGCAGCCGGAGAGGCAGCAGTCACATGCGGACATGAAGTCTTGCATGGCACTGGGATCACTAAGTCCGGAGAAATCTCAACCGAAGTCGAAGTCGTTGTCTTCCTCAGAACCCGTGGGTCCAGAGGTTGAGACGGCCATCAGTCGGTCCCAAGATGACCACATATGGTACCCTGGAAGGTCAGGGTATGCCCTTGCGAAAGCGCTCACCGAAGCGGGGTCGCTTGGTGGATCGAAGCTGAATCTAAAAGGGATAGGGTGGAAACAGACGGTACCTCTTGGTCGATGGACGGTGGCGAAGTTGCGTCGGGGACGGACTGCACCGTTATCTCAGGTACGAGGCTAACGCCCAGCAAGTCCTTTGTGAGGGTGCTGGCGTCATCAGTCCGCTCGGGGTTGCCACGTAGCGGGGAAGCGACACCCGTCGTTGTCTCAGGTGCGAGGACAACACCCGACATAGCCCCCGCAGGGGTGCCGGCGTCGTTGACTCGCTCTGGCCCGACAGCCGATGAGGTGTCGCCTCCTGCATGGCCACAGTTGCCCCGTCTCATCCTCCTCCGGCGAGGAGGGTGGCGGGGCAAACCCGAGTGTTCCTCTTCTGCCACGGGGGGAAGTCGT
The DNA here is from genome assembly GCF_902167145.1 of Zea mays. Lineage (NCBI taxonomy): Eukaryota > Viridiplantae > Streptophyta > Magnoliopsida > Poales > Poaceae > Zea > Zea mays. Next base: position 244,710,193 of record NC_050096.1, on the reverse strand, counting down.
CGTCGAGTTCGCCGCTGCCGGGCGAGCCGACGAGCGTTGTTGCTGTCGCGCTGCGGGGGGAGGAGTACCATGTCGTAGCTGCCGTCAAGGGACATGAACTCGAGACCCCCGAAGCGGAGCACCGTCCCCGGCTGAAGAGGCTGCTGGAGGCTACCCATCTGGAACTCAATGGAAAAGTGTTCGTTAACACGCAGCGAGCCCCTACCTGGCGCGCCAACTGTCGGCGTTTCGGACCCGCGAGGACCGTCACCCGACCAGTAAATTTGTTGTTGCGTGTCCCTGACCAGATAGGTTGATGCAAGATGGAACACAAGAGGGAAATGTGGCTTATGTTATCTCGCACCGGGGTGCTCGTAGTAGGGGTTACAAGCGTCGCGAGACAGCAAGGGCGAGAGCGAGAGAGAGAGAGAGAGAGAGAGAGAGAGAGAGAGAGAGAGAGCGTGTGTCCCTGCGTGTCTCTGTCTCAACGTCAACGTATTGTGTCAACGTGTCTCCCCGTCTGTCCTCGACGTCCAACGTCCTCCTCGTCTGTTAGGAAGGCCCTGGATATCCCCTTTTATAGATACAGGGGGATGCCCAGCTGTACAATGGGGTGTAGCTGTGTGCTAACGTGGCTGGCAAAAAAGCGCCTTGAGCCCTGTACACGAGCTAACGTGGCCGTCAGAGAAGTGCCTTGAGCCCTATAGAAGCACAGCTGTCGGCGTGGCATGGATCCTGCTGACGTTGTCTTGCTTCCGTAGGAGGTTGAGAGCAATCCGACGTCATGGGCACACGCGGGGAACCATCATTACCTGTTACCAGAGTAACCTTAGATGGGACACCGATCTTGTTCCTTCATAGCCTAAGGCAGCTAGCTTGGAGTAGGGTAATGATGCATCCCCTGTAGCGTAGTAAGTCTGAGGCCCAGGTCGGGCGAGGCGGAGACTTCTCCTGAGGCCGAGGCTGGGCTCGGGCGAGGTTGTGACTCCTCCCGAGGCCGAGGCTGAGTCCGAGGCCTGGGGTCGGGCGAGGCGGAGATCTTCTTCCGAGGCTGAGGCCGAGGCCGAGGCCTGAGGTCGGGCGAGGCGGAGCTCCCTGTTGCGCCCGAGGCCGAACTCGTGGGAGATCGTGACTCAGTTTTATCCTAGTGGTTGGCACAGTAGCCGGAGCGGGGCGATCATCGCTGTTTTCCTGTCAGATCGGTCAGTAAAGGGGCGAAGTGACTGCGGTCACTTCGACCTTGCCGACTGACGCGCGCGTGTCAGGCGATCTCCGCATTAAATGTGCATGCGATACGGTCGGTTGGTAGGGCGATACGATCTGGGCTCCAGGCGAGCCGAGGGTGCGCTCACTGCCTGAGGAGGCCCTCGGGCGAGGCGTGAATCCGCCCGGGACTACTGTTCCCGCCCGAGGCCGAGGCTGGGCTCGGATGAGGTTGCGTCTCTTGGTAGACGAGGCCCTGACTTGAACCGCGCTTTATAAGATGTTTATGGTTTGTTCCGAAGATGTTTCCCAGCCGGATTAAGGAGCATTGGGGGTACCCCTAATTATGGTACCCGACACATTCAATCTAGACGGTTAGGATTAGAAACGGGAACACCCCTTCGTCCAATAGAACTGTGACCTTAGATTTGTGATCCGAGGGCTGCAAACGTGTTAGGTTAATTTAAATCCAGGTTGTACATCTTAAATCGTACGATCTGCATAGAATATTGGTTTATTTACACCTAAGATCTAATCAAGGCCGCACACTTGTGATCGGACGGATGTAGACTCCTGATACCCTTTGGCTTGGCTGATTAATAAATAAGCCCATGCGATTCTTTAAATAGAACCCGCCGTCCACAGCGACAGTGACCTGAGTCTAGGGATTTTTATAGGATAGCCACTGGACTTTCTGGAATTAGATGCGCAGTCCAGAGAGTTATAAAATCAGGGAAAAGTAATTAGCAAAGGATTTTTAATGTAAAAATAAATCCTAGGACTTATTTAATTCATAGAAAATCCATATTTAGTTCAAATTAATCCATTCCAGTTCCTATAATTTTGTAATATTATTGTTTATCATCTAGTGTCTCTATTTTGACATGAAAACCATATTAAAATGTATCTCTTAATTAATCCTATATCAAATACATAAAACCTTCAGAAATTCATAACTTAAAATCTATAACTCCAAAATTAATGATTCAGGATCTTATTTTAATGTGTAGATTTTTATTATGTATTTTGTTTACATGTTTGGTGTGATATTAATTTTTTGCTATACTATGTATGTTTGTATTGATGCGAGTAGACGAGGAAGCTACTGAGGATCCTGGTGTTCAGCAGATAGAAGTTGCTGAGCAGGAGCTCATTGAAGGCAAGTTGTGCCCTTGATCACTTCATTTTATCAGTCATGTTCTTATTAATCATAATGATCTGCATAGGTTAATTTTTATGAGATCCTTTAGGTTACCCTAGTTTGATTATCTTTATACCTTGATTCCACTAAACTTTTTGGGTAGTACTTGCTATTGCTTTATGTGGTTTTGGGTATGAAGATACATTATTCTTGATCACACTTTTATTATCAGTTTATTATTATTGTTCATGTTAAGATCATTATGTTAATGAGAACATGGAGCGACCACCCGGGAAAACAGTGCTACCACAAGAGTTCACAACGATTGACTGAACGAACAGATATTATAAAATGACATAATTCCACCATATGGAGACCAAATAAGAGAAAGTTTGTGAGCTCAAGTTTCTAAAATAAGTCACATGAAGTCAAACTTATAAAAAAGATAGAAGTCAGACATCAATAAAAACTGGATGTGCTCCATATAAATTATACTAATTCATAGCAATTACTAACGTTTAAAACCAACAAATAACCTTTTCATTTTACTGTTAGTGTGACAATCATTGTTGTTCCATCCAATTCAGCAACCTCAAACATCATGGAGTCCATTGCGCCAATGTGATCTACAAAACGACCTAATGTTTGCAAGAGCCAAGAACGTCGTGTCGTGCTTGGGTTGTAGCCTCGGCCCGTTGTGCTGGTCCGTCCCGACACGATTATATTATTTTATTTTACAAAAGAACGTATATACATATATACAATTTATATTTAATATTAAAAATATCTGAGCATGATGTTATATTGGTTAGACGATTTCACCCAGTGTCTACTACCCTCCTTCCATCAGAGCATGGATTAAACTCACTTTCTATATTTTTTTAATATTTTACGCTGATTGTGTCCCAGCCTCCTACCTCCCCACGAAACTTCATCATACCTATATCGCCTCTCGCATCCTAGCGCTTGTGTCGCTCGCATCCCACCTCCGCCGTCGGAAGTCCGGAACCACCACGGCACCACCCCGTGCACCAGAACCAGTCGAAGATCCCCCCCTCCCCCCCCCCCCCCCCCCCCTCTGACCCTCTCCAGCCGTCAGAGGCGGCCTCCCCTCTCCTCGTTGTTCAGTCTGCAATCCTCCTCGTCCCCGCGCTCGAAGGTGTTCGCTGCTCCCCGACGACGCAGCCAAGTCGTCTAGAATTAACCTGTAGGTGAAACCTGTCTATGTCCAAATTAAATGAATGGTAAATACTATGTAGATTATGCATAATCCTATGATATTTTGTTTGCCTTTCAAGATGAATCAAAATAAAATAAAAAAATACTTGCCGTAGGAGCAGTAGATCCTCCTCTTTAGGCGATGACAACTCAAATCAATTCGGGCGCATACTGTCTTCCTTCGGACTGCTTGTTGATTTCGCCCACGTTGACTCGCGATGGTGCTACACGTTCCAAAGTAGACCAAAGATGTGGTTTACAAAATAATAAAAGAAATTATCGGCTAAGAGTGGTCAGTGATAAAGTCGCCCTATCTATTGCTTCCCTTGGTTTTCAAGTTTTATGGATCGACAAGCAACACATAATCTCCATCTAAATCATCCAGTCACACAGATACGTAAACATAAAAAAAAAACATTGCATAATCACAATGCCCACATTTCCAGAAACGCGCTAGTACGACGATTGTTGCTTACTCACTTTGCTGAAAAGCTCGATCGCGGGCCGGCCGTGGAGACAGGCGAAGCTGGCTCGCCGAACACATTCCCCCAATCCCCGCAGGAGGCCTCGCTCCCCTGCCCCCCGCGGACGTGCGAGCACCCGGCGCGCATGTATAGTACAGCTCGAGGAGGAGCGCGCAGGAGGCAGCTCGAGGAGGAGCGTGCAGGAGGCAGCTCGAGGAAGGAGCGCGCATCGTCCACAGGATCTCCTCCGGCTTTGGCGTCCACGCTTACTCCTTCTCCCGACGGGAGGGAGTACCCAGTCGACCTGGTCGAAGAAGCCGATGCCGCACCGCCCGTCTCCCTCCAACTGCCCGCCGAATCATGCGCTCCGTCAATGACGGCGTCGTACGCACCACCCGTCCCCCTCCAATCGCCCGCCGAATCGTGCATGCGCTCCGTCAATGACGGCGTCGTACGCACACTCCCTCACTCCACCCGTCCCCCTCCAACTGCCCCTGGCTAATCTTGCGCGCCGCCGAATCGGCGTAACAAACTCCGTCAATGGCGGCTTCGGGCACCACCCCTCCCCGCATGCACGATCTCATCCGCCCCCGCCCGCCCCGGAACCACCCCCGCTGACACTGTGCGCGAGGAATAAATGGCGAGAACGCGCGCGCAGACGCGGGACGGAGGGAGAGGTACGCACATCGAAAACCACCGATTCACTCCATCGTCCGCCGAGGCGCTCGCGCACGTCGAGAAGCACGCACGGCATCTATCTCATCTCTTCTCCTATCTTATACTCTATTTCAAATTCACTCATAAACGGTCTAAATCTTCTCTTTTATATAATCTGCAGCAGGCAGCCTTAAGGCCGAGGCATCCACGTTTCTGGAGGTCAGTATCTTGTTCATGTGTGTGATTTATGATTAAATCTTTAAGAAATACGAACTCACAACCACAATTATGATATCATCACTTCCCTTGTGAAATCAGGACCATGTCATTCTCTGGAGTATCCTTCGTTGGAAACAGCTATCTGCCGCCATCATCTGCCCCTCCCACACACGTCTATTCCGGCGGCTACCATCTGCTCGTGGTCAATGGCTACTCGCGCACAAAGCAGGACACCCCCAACGGCAGCTGCCTACGGTCAAACCCGTTCAAGATCGGAGGCCATCGTTGGACCATCGAGTGCTACCCTAACGGCTACGAACAGGAGAACAGCGACTACATATCCTTTTATCTCGTTCTTGACGATTTCAACGTCGTCGAGCCTGTCGTGGCGCAGTATGCGTTTAGCTTCTTTGGCCAGGTTCAGCCGTCAGAGTCATCGTTGTTGCTCGCCGCCGGTGCAAGGGGACCGTACCGTTTCTCTAGCACGGACGCATTCAGCTTCCCCTATTTGATGAATAGACAGCAGTTCGAGAAATCGAAGCATCTCAGGGACGACAGTTTCACTATCAGGTGTGACGTGGCCATCGTCAAGAATGTCAACATCGGGGAAGCGGCCGCCGCCAGGCGGTTCGTTACCGTGCCTCCTCCTTCCATTCTGCACCACCTCGGCAATCTCCTCCTGTCGCAGGTGGGCGCCGACGTGACATTTCAGGTCGGCGGCGAGAAGTTCATGGCGCACCGGTGCGTGTTTGCCGCCCGCTCCGCTGTCTTCAGGGCCGAGCTCTTTGGCTCCATGAAGGAGGGGGCGGCAGACACCGTGGTGCACATCCATGACATGGACGCCAAGGTATTCAGGCTGTTGCTCGGTTTCATGTACACCGATCATGTGCCGGACATTGAAGAGGAGGAGGAAGAAGAAGAAGAGTATATGTGGCAGGACCTGCTTGTGGCTGCAGATAGATATGACATCCCGAGGCTTCGACTGATCTGTGAGTACATGATGTGCTCATACATCGACACGGATACGGTGGCAGATATGCTTGAGCTTGCTGACAAGCACCGGTGCAATGGACTGAAGGATGCATGCTTGGATTTCCTCAACTCTCCGCCAAATCTGCAGCAAGTAATGGCGGCTGGCGACCTAGATGATCTCGCTATCAGCTGTCCTGCTGTCCTTATAGAACTTATCGCCAAGCTTACGTCGTCTCTTAAGCTTGATAAATGATAATATGGTTGTAGGTTTTAGTTTATGAAAAAAAATCATTTTTTATTTTACATTGAGAGATCATTGGATTACGAATTTACGGTGTCAAATTATAATTCTATGCATGCAAACTCGCAAACCCGCACCTAGAGAGATGTTATTGTTTTTTTTTTGCAGTTCATGTTTATATTTTTTTAGAGGGAGGGTATAAGTTCATGTTTATGTTGACCCTACTAGGACTGGAGCAAGTGATTGCTGACGTAAAAGATATCAAATAAGAAAACTAAAGTACAAACAATGTGTTTTAATCATTCTCTCACTGTCTTAGTTACACGGTGCCTCAGTTATTTTTAATGCTAGTGTCAGTTTCATGTGTTGCGTTTTGTTTGTATGCGAATTGGACGAAATTGCTAGCTTAGCCGTGTTCGTTTTCTTTTTCTGAAATTTTCAGATTCGACCATGCATGATTTCAGCACCCTGTTCCAGTTCAAATTGGTTAAACTTTTAATTGGATTTGTCATTAGTGTTTTAAATCTCTGTCTAAGTCTTTTAGCTGTTGTTCTCCACGGCTAAGCGTAGTTATAATCAGAGATAACTGCAGCTAAGCCATTTGCCTTTTTTTTGAAAAAAAAAACACATAAAAAAGAGTGAACTGGTCACCATACTCTTCTGCATCCACACAAAGGTCATTTTTCTGGTCTGATAAATTTAGATCCTGCTAAAATGTGGCTCATTTAGTCGTTGTCTCCAAATTTCTCTGTCTATTAGCTGCTATGATTTCTTAGTGCTAAGATTCAATCTTTGTTGAACAGCCGTCTTGCTCTCAGTATTATTTTACTACTACTACTACTAGGATAGAATGGTAGATACATGAAAGACCCAACCACATGTTGGAATTAGTAACGCTCCAATCAGAGACATGGTTAGAAGATGCATACTCTCGGAACTGCAAGGGAGGTCGACTTTTGTCTTAGACCCCGTTTATTTCGTTGAAATTGAATTCCATTTTAATAATTATAATTTAGACAATACTAATTAAGTTCATATATTTATATATGTAATATATTTGTATATTATTCTAAATAATATGAGAGAGATAGTTGTATACTACATTTATGTTATAGCGAAGCAAGTAGAAGAGTGTGCTACAAGTTGTGCAACGGAAAAATAGCATGTAAATCTATAGAATCAATTTCCATCTTTCACCCCATGAATTTGAGATAGGCTTATATAATAACTTTGAAAAGTGGTGGAATGTCACATTCTAAAAAATAGCATATTCCATTAGTAAGATTTCAATTTCTCAAAATGAAAGGAAACAAACGGGACCTTAATGAATTCTGAGGCCTGTAACAGGCAAGGTGCTATCCAGTAGGGTGCACTTGTAAGAATACACCTATGTAAGTTTGACTATAAAGTCGCGGTCTATGAGATGTGGATAATCTCAAATAAACTCACTAAAAGACACGACAGCATGACCATAACGCTCCAATAAGAGGCATGGCTTTAAGCGACCTAGTATCAGTGATGCATATAGGTGAAACCTACTTACACAAGACTAGCAATTTAAGGCTTTATCCATTGCAAAGTCGTGAGGAGGTGAATCATGTAATGCAAGGTAAAGCTCAACCCATATCGGGTCTGCACTGTAAAGCTGATATATGAAAGTGTAGAGATTGAGTCAATTGGAGACCTTGGCTTTGGTGGGGATGTTGGACATTGCACTCAAGCGAAAATCCAAATCAAACATTACACAAACATCACCATCACATCGTTGTTATTATAAACATAATATTATAAAGAGCTTTATCGTCTAATCGCAAAATCGAACTTATTACAATATGACCTATAGAACTAGAGTAGCCTGGTGATAGATCATGATTCTCCATAGTGAATCCTCTTACGGGGCGAGGACACAGCTATGGCAGGGACTTGGGCTTCGGGTGGATTCCTTCCTTCGAGCTAAGCTTCGAGGGCTGCAATCCTGGCATATGCTTCTTCAAGTTCTCCATGTACCCTTCAAAGATCTAGGGTAGCGCTGTCCAGGTCAGTGTAAAACCTGCCACCACACCTACAAGGGTGTTGAGGCGATCTTCCCCAGCTTCACCTGGAACAACACTGGTCTGGCTTTCTCCACGAAGACATAGAGGAAGATGCATGTACCTCGTATCATGCAACTATTGTCGATAAGTGTGGCTGAGAGACCATAGAGCTCGCCTAGCAGCATTGCTGACCGAAGCAGCGTAGGTAGATAGCGGCGTTAGGGACTCATGGGCTGATAGAGTTCTGAAACCCCTATCTCCTGCATCCATCACCCTAATATGCATGCGAGTGATGTAGTAGCAAGCCCGAGGCTCAGACACTCGCCTTATGTCATATAGAGGTCAGACGTAGGTTCCTAGCACATGCAGTACATCCTGCAGCAAGTTTGGGAAGTGTCATGTCTCGAACATTGAAGTGTAATGCTCAATGACAGGCCATATCCCAACAAAGTTGTTCTCCTGCTCATCGTTGGCTTCCTCATTGTTGTTTTCCTCCTCCTCTTCTTATTCTCCTTCATAGGGATGGCAATTTTACCCGTGGGTTCGGATATCCGTCGGATATCCGACCCGTCGGGTACAGGTTCGGGCACAAAATTTGACCCGTGGGTCTTACCCGTACCCGACCCGATTTTATTATGGGTTGGGTATGGATTTGATTTCTTACCCGCGGGTACCCGATGGATATCCGAAAATAGTGATTTTAGATTTTCAACCTACCAGTACGCTAGCTAGCCATCCACCCTCGACAACTCATCCTACTGCCATCCCTCCCTGTCTGCTGATACTTCTGATCTGGTTCTAGTACTAGTGCTAGTACGTTTGATAAAGTGCCAGTACGTAGTACCAGTGCTATCTAGTACAAGTACTTGAGCTAAGAGAGTGTTAATACACCAGACGACTATGCTAGCTACTCTCCGATTTTGACGAGTTGGAAGTTTATTAACAAAAAACATTAGCAACACATGTCCAGGGCTACAACTACATGACTGCACTGTGCAATAACATTATGTGCCTCCGATGATCATGGCGATGTGCGACGCTCAGAACTGCACTAGACTTCATTTAGGGAGAATGCACCAAGCTGCTATACCAGACGGATACCCGATATCCGCCCGATACCCGATGGGTACGGGCACGGGTACAAAATTTTACCCATGGGTATAGTCATGGGCGGATATGGATAATCCCCGCGGGTATGGTCACGGGCGGGTATTTACTCTACCCGATCCGAACCCGACCCATTGCCATCCCTACTCCTTCATCTTCTCCACCATCACCAGAATCATCTGGATCGTCGCCTCCAGGAGCAGGGGCTTAAGCTACTGGTGCTGGCGGTGCTGAAGATCAAGCTCCAGCAATAAAGGCTTGTGACTCCGACATTAGGTGGGTGTCGCCAGAATCTCCTCTGAGTTGTCCTCTATAATCACTCCAATCTCCACACGAAGGTGATGGAGATCCACAGGGACTTCCTCTACTACCACTGGGTAGACAGGAGCCTGTCATGGTAGAGGGATATAGTTGGTGTTCACACGGGTGGTCTAGATAGTACACACCATCTACAAGAGAAAATGTTCATCGGCAAAGTCTTCTTCATCACCTCTGATGAAAATATTAGCAATGGGTGAGCTCACTTATGGTCGGGGCTCAGCAAGTGGGAGGAGTAATGCAAGTTTAACAAGGTAGGCTATGGTTAAGTGAGAGCACCTAGAGGGGGGTGAATAGGTGATCCTGTAAAATTCAACACTAAATAGCCCAAACCTGGTTATGAAATGTTAGTAAGATTAAAGCCAAGTTGCTATAGCGAGAACTCTTCACTTGATTGTTCCTTTAGAATGAGTATTGAACTTTAGAACAATGGCACGAGTGATTTAGCAAGAGCTCTATAGAAGAAACCAATCACAAAGAAAAGCAACACAAGAGACACGTGATTTTATCCCGTGGTTCGGCCAAGTATAACACTTGCCTACTTCCATGTTGTGGCGTCCCAATGGACGGGGGTTGCACTCAACCTCTTTCAAGTGATCCAATGATCCACTTGAATACCACGGTTTTCTTTCTTATAGTTGTTTTCCCGTTTGTGAGGAATCTCCACAAGTTGGAGCCTCTCACCCATACAAAGTTGATCACAACAAAAGCATAAGAGTAAGGGAGGGAAAGAAACACACGCAAGAATCGCAGCAATCACACGCACACAAGTCAAGACGTGAGCACAAAAACACGGCGCAGGGAGTTTACAACTCAAGAAGTGCTCAAATCTCAAACACGATGATCCCATTGCGTGGTTGCGGAGTCTAGGCGTCTTAGGATGTTCAATGGAGGCTTGGTGTTGTGCTCCATGCGCCTAGGGGTCCCTTTTATAGCCCCAAGGCAGCTAGGAGCCGTTGGAATTCCATTTGTAAGGCAATTCTTGCCTTCTGCTGGTTGGCGCACCGGACAGTTCGGTGCGCCACCTGACATGAACAGTGCCTGATTCCTTTGCTTTTCTGGCGAAGCTGACCGTTGAGCCTTCAGTCCCCTTGGCGCACCGGACACTGTCCGGTGCGGCCTAGTGACCGTTGGCTCGGCCACGTGTCGCCCGCTGATCGCGCAGCCGACCGTTGGCGCGGGGCGCTGATGGTTGGGCACATTTCCCTTTCAATCTCCCCCTTTTTGGTGATTTATGCCAACACATTAAAAAGTAACTAAAAGTGCAACATCATTCTCAAAGAGTGCAAATTGAAGACCAATTAATCTCACATAGGATTTGGCATGTTTGGATCACTTTTGCCACCACTTGGTTTATTTTCACAAAACAAATTATTTTTCCTGTCTCTAAGTCAAAACACACTTGTTTTATCAAATCAAGAGATCTATCATGAGTAAATTTGATCAAATGTCACAAACTCCCCCTTTTTCCATAATGAAAATTCTCCCCCGTAAGAGAACAATTTGTGCAAAAAAGAGTTTTGATCAAGTACAAAACTTCTAAATCTAACATTTTTGAAATCTCACAAGTTGTTGGCTGATCCATTTGTTTTGGCATTAATTTCTCCCCCTTTGGCATTAAGCACCAAAATGGGAGACCTTTTTGGCCCTTTAACCTCATTGCTTCACCAAAATGTCAAATAAGAGCAAAAAAGTCAATGAGAGTACAACAAAGAACTTAGGACAAGATACATTTTACCGGAATGCAGTGGAAGCTCTTTCTATGTCCAAGTTCACTTTTCCCTTTCAATATCCCTTTAAAACTATTTCAAGAGCACTCAATAAACAAGTTAGTCTCAAGGGAGTCAAGTTGTAGCACGTCCTCCCCCTAAACATGTGCATCATTTGCATAGGAACTTGTGAGGTCCAGGGATGACTTGTACAACTTGAGCACCACATATAAGCAATTAAAGATAGTAAAGCTTAAAGTAACATGATCAAAGGCATAGAACACATGTATGCTATAGATCAATCCAAGTTACGTGAATCTAAGACATTTAGCTCACTACGCAACCTGCAAAACCTTTTCTCATCTAAAGGCTTGATGAAGATATCGGCTAGCTAGTTCTCGGTGCTAATATGATATATATTGATATATCCCCTTTGTTAGTGGTCTCTCAAGAAGTGATGCTGGATGTCTATGTGTTTAGTGCGGCTGTGTTCAACAGGATTATCCGCCAAGCGGATTGCACTCTCATTATCACATAAGAGTGGGACTTCGCTCATATTGTAGCCAAAGTCCCGGAGGGTTTGCCTCATCCAAAGTAGTTGCACGCAACACTGTCCTATGGCAACATACTTGTGGCAGAACCACCCGAATTATTCCAACTTAAGTGCCCAAGTCCCGCCTTAGAGGCAAGGCCGCACTTAAACCAGAATAAATCGTCAGTTCCTCGGATCTAGTCCGATAAAGCCACTAACAGGATCAAGTACCACATACTCACTCGAAGGTGAGGCACAGAGAAAATTCAATAAAGCATAAAACCATCAATTAAATAAGTACTTAATATTATTACATCATCATCGGAGTTTTGCAAAAGTAGTAACCATTTTTCTCGATGTAGCGGAAATTAGCTAACGGTAAAGAAGGGAGGATGGGGAAGCCTGGCCCATCACTCCTCATGCTCCTCTCCTGCTGAGGTAGGGTCCCACTCGACTGTCCAACCCGGCGGCAAGGTGGATGGCCAAGTCACTCCAACAACCATATTCTCCAGAGTACCTGTAAAAAGTGTGCCACAAGCAAGGCTGAGTATACTAATATTCAGCTAGACTTACCCGGTGTGAGGAGTCTACTCCTCTACCTCTAGATATGCAGCTATTTGGCTGAGGGGTTTTGTTTGCCAAAAGCACTAGCTGAGTCTAAAATCAAGTTTTAACTTTGCAAGTTTTAGTATGATCCTTTTTAAACTAGATGAGTACCTAGCTATTCATACATGGTATCAAACATTTTATCAATCATCATCTTTTGCCAGTCACCTTATTCCACTCCTTACTCAATCAGTACAAGGGATCAAGTAGTCTCATTAGCTGCGAGAAGCAGACGATTTGAATCGAGTTTTAACCTTGCAAGGTAAACCTAAACACACGACATGGTGAGGCACTCTATCCCCACACACATCAATCGTCCCCATCGATTCCCTGGCAACAGAAAGAGGCTCATCGCCTTGGCGTACAATGCCTTATTGACCCCGACTACCGTCGTGCAGTGATCGCACTTGTACCCACTATAACCGGAATGGGAGACCACGTCTCAGGTCACGTGAGGAGGTCAATCCGCGGGCAGGTTCACTCAGGTACTAGGCTTGCCGATTTACCATATTTTCTCGGCATTTGTTTAGTACATTCAAACGCTTGACACATGTACCACACATTAATCCTTATTCCAATTTTCGTCTCGTAGACAACGCATCCCCATGGATCTGTGTCCATAGACCATAATCATTCCGTTATCAAAATGGATACAACCAATTTCTGACCTCGCGCGAGTGCTAGAAAAATCACTCGACTTCTACTGAGATCCTTAATTAGCAAAGCAGCTACTCGACCTAGCATACTAGTATCCATCTCAAAAGTAATTCTAAGTTCATGCAACTAGGGTTTCAGGCAACTCCTACACTTAAGTGCACAGTACAAACCTACAAACATTAAGTGTAGTAAAATAGCATATATAAACGGTTATGCATAAAACCGGGGCTTGCCTTCAAAAGCTGGGGCAGGGAGATCCTCAGTGGCAGGCTCTGGTGCTGGCTCCTGGACTCCCTCCTGAGCAACTCCTTGCCCCGGAATGAGTAAGTACTCTCCATCAGCGAGGTTACAATCTATCGAATACAATGAATAAGATACATGTATGTTAATGATATGCAAATTTAGTAAACACGATGTATGGTGAAGCAATATTAAGGCAGTGGGTAAACTAGGGTTTCTTTATCGTACGAAGTTCTTATTGGTGAATACTTAGTGGATTAAGAATTTAGTTATTTCATTAAAGTTTTAGTGGACACTTAGGGAGGTCTGGTTGTAGGGATGTGTGTAACATTATTCCCTTCCACTAATCTCCCTTTTCATTTTTTATTTATGCCCTTAAGGTGGGTTTGAACTACCATAATGATTTAAAAATTTCCAAAAATGTTGTAAAAATTACAGTGGGTTAACATTGGTCACTGTAGTCTATTATACAAATTTGAGGTTAAGAATAATTAGGATAAACTCTAGGAAAAAATAACAAAAGTGAGGATAGATGGTTACTTTGTACTACAACTCTCATTTGGGCGGGGATTCTGCACTAAAAGTTATTTTTGCTGGCATCTATGGGTAATAACATGCTTCTGTGCCAAAAATCACAGAAGGTGACTTAATGGTTACTTAGTTGTGATTTTCTAAAGTTTAATGCCAAAAAGACACTTATAACTAACTTGTTATTTGAAAAATATCAAACAACAGAACTTGTATTTTTCCTAGATTCATACTAGCATAATAGTAGTTATTCCTATGGTTGGGGTGGTTCCTCCTTAGGATTATTTTTCTAGAATTTTTCTAAGTTCTTACTGTTTTTATTAAATAAAAAGTGGTGCATTTTCTTTGTACTAAATGAGGGTTCAACAAAAAAAATTATGAACTACATCACCTAAGCAAGCTAGGAAAAATATGGTTGCCCTATGGTCCTCATTTTAAATTCCTTTTTTCATTTTCTTAAGGTCTGGGCCAATACAAGTTTTAATGGTTAATCTTCCCTTAACCTAGTATACTTGGGAGTTTAATATTTTTTAAACAGTGTAGTTACCAGTTAAGTATGTCTCCAATTTTTCTCAGCCCTAGTCAAAAGTATTTTTATTTTTCCTCTGTTTATTAAGGTTTGGGTAGTATACTTGTTTGAATCCAAACTCTACAAAGCTTTTGCTAAAACCATGGTGTTTATCATTTTTGCTGGGTAGTTCATAATATCTAGGTCCTAGCAAAATTGGTTTAACAACTTTTGGTTGAACAAAACTCAGTGTATGAATTTTTCTAGTTCTCTGCTTATTTAAAAAGGATAAATCTTAAAGTTTAAAGGAAAAAGGCTTTGCACCGAGGTCCCTGGGTTCTTCCTTAACTAAACCGTTCAAATCGTGCCCCTGGGGAACTGTTCATCAGAATCACTAACATTTCCAAAAACCCCCTGGCTTTTCCCTTTCTTAACCCGCACTCCCTCCTCACCGGAACAGTAACCGTAGAGATAAAAAGCGGTGGCGCGGCTTACCGGCGGTGGGAGAGGTCCGGTGGAGGGTTGGGTGAGGTCCAGGAGCTCCGAGGGATTGGATGGGGTGGAGGAGGGCTGGAGTGGCCGGTCCACGGTGGTCGGGGCTCGGGCGGCCGCTGGCACGCCGTGCGCAGAGCGAGCTCCGGTGAACTTGCGCTTGGGCGGGGCTGAGAGCGAGCGAGGGTGTACGGTCAAGGCCTTGGTCGGCTTTATAGGCGCGGGCGTGGGTGATAGTCGCCTAGAGGGGGGGTGAATAGGGCGAAACTGAAATTTACAAATATAAACACAACTACAAGCCGGGTTAGCGTTAGAAATAAAACCGAGTCCGTGAGAGAGGGTGGAAAACAAATCGCAAGCAAATGAAGAGTGTGACACGCGGATTTGTTTTACCGAGGTTCGGTTCTCTCAAACCTACTCCCCGTTGAGGAGGCCACAAAGGCCGAGTCTCTTTCAACCCTTCCCTCTCTCAAACGGTCCTTCCGACCGAGTGAGCTTCTCTTCTCAAATCAAAGTCGGGAACAAAACTTCCCCGCAAGGGCCACCACACAATTGGTGCCTCTTGCCTTGATTACAATGGAGTTTTGATCTCAAGAACAAGTGAGAAAGAAAAGAAGCAATCCAAGCGCAAGAGCTCAAAAGAACACGGCAAATCTCTCTCGCTAATCACTAAAGACTTGTGTGGAGGTGGAGAGGATTTGATCTCTTTGATGTGTCTAGAATTGAATGCCTAGCTCTTGTAAGTGGTTGAGAAGTGGAAAAACTTGGATACCATGAATGGTGGGGTGGTTGGGGTATTTATAGCCCCAACCACCAACTTGACCGTTGGTGGAGGCTGTCTGATCGATGGTGCACCGGACAGTCCGGTGCACACCGGACATGTCCGGTGCCCCAGCCATGTCACCAGTTCCGTTGGATTCCGACCGTTGGAGCTCCTGACTTGTGGGCCCGCCTGGATGTCCGGTGCACACCGGACAAGTACTGTTCATTGTCCGGTGCGCCAGTATGGGCGCGCCTGACTTCTGCGCGCGCTGCGCGGGCATTAAATGCAGCACAGGTAGCCGTTGGCGCCGAAATAGCCGTTGCTCCGCTGTTGCACCGGACAGTCCGGTGTACACCGGACAGTCCGGTGAATTATAGCGGAGCGGCTGAAGTGAAAACCCGAGGCTGGCGAGTTCCTGAGGCGGCTCTCCCTTGGAGCACCGGACACTGTCCGGTGTACACCGGACAGTCCGGTGAATTATAGCGGAGTCGCTCTGGAAATTCCCAAAGGTTGCGAGTTCGAGTTGGAGTCCTCTGGTGCACCGGACACTGTCCGGTGGCACACCGGACAGTCCGGTGCGCCCTACCAGAGGTGCCTTCGGTTGGCCCATGCTCTTTTGTTGAACCCAACACTTGGTCTTTTTATTGGCTAAGTGTGAACCTATTACACCTGTATAACTTATATACTAGAGCAAACTAGTTAGTCCAATTATTTGTGTTGTGCAATTCAACCACCAAAATTATTTAGGAACTAGGTGTAAGCCTAATTCCCTTTCAATCTCCCCCTTTTTGGTGATTGATGCCAACACAAACCAAAGCAAATATAGAAGTGCATAATTGAACTAGTTTGCATAATGTAAGTGCAAAGGTTGCTTGAAATTGAGCCAATATAAATACTTACAAGATATGCATGGATTGTTTCTTTCTTATATAACATTTTGGACCACACTTGCACCACATGTTTTGTTTTTGCAAACTCTTTTGTAAATCCTTTTCAAAGTTCTTATGCAAATAGTCAAAGGTAAATGAATAAGATTTTGCAAAGCATTTTCAAGATTTTGAAATTTACTCCCCTGTTTCAAATGCTTCTCCTTTGATTAAACAAAACCCCCCCTTAATGAAATCCTCCTCTTAGTGTTTAAGAGGGTTTTGATATATCATCTTTGAAATACTACTTTTTCCTCCTTTTGAACACAATAGGATACCAATTGATAAAATTCTTTGAAAACACGAAGTTTTTGAAATTGGTGGTGGTGCGGTCCTTTTGCTTTGGGCTCTTACTTTCTCCCCCTTTGGCATGAATCGCCAAAAACGGAATCATTAGAGCCCTCGAAGTACTTTTGCTCTCTCCCCTTTGGTCATAAATGAGCGAGTTAAGATTATACCAAAGATGAAGTCCTTTTGCTCTCTCCCCCTGGGATGGAGAGTGGCTTGACGGCGAAGGATGAGTTACGGAGTGGAAGCCTTTGTCTTCGCCGAAAACTCCAATTTCCTTTCAATACACCTATGACTTGGTTTGAAATAGACTTGAAAACACATTAGTCACAGCACATGAAAGAGACATGATCAAAGGTATATAAATGAGCTATGTGTGCAATTTAACAAAAGAAATTGCGTGAATCAAGAATATTGAGCTCATGCCTAAGTTTGGTAAAGGTTTGTTCATCAAGAGGCTTGGTAAAGATATCGGCTAATTGATCTTTAGTGTTAATGTAAGAAATCTCGATATCCCCCTTTTGTTGGTGATCCCTAAGAAAATGATACCGAATGGCTATGTGTTTAGTGCGGCTGTGCTCGACGGGATTGTCAGCCATTTTGATTGCACTCTCATTATCACATAGCAAAGGGACTTTGGTTAATTTGTAACTGTAGTCCCGCAGGGTTTGCCTCATCCAAAGCAATTGCGCGCAACAGTGGCCTGCAGCAATGTACTCGGCTTCGGCGGTGGAAAGAGCGACTGAATTTTGCTTCTTTGAAGCCCAAGACACCAAGGATCTTCCCAAGAACTGGCAAGTCCCCGATGTGCTCTTCCTATTTATCTTACACCCCGCCCAATCGGCATCCGAATAACCAATCAAATCAAATGTGGATCCCCGAGGGTACCAAAGCCCAAACTTAGGAGTATAAGCAAAATATCTCAAGATTCGTTTTACGGCCGTAAGGTGGGATTCCTTAGGGTCGGATTGAAATCTTGCACACATACAAACGGAAAGCATAATGTCCGGTCGAGATGCACATAAATAGAGTAATGAACCTATCATCGACCAGTATACCTTTTGATCCACGGACTTACCTCCCGTGTCGAGGTCGAGATGCCCATTGGTTCCCATGGGTGTCTTGATGGGCTTGGCATCCTTCATCCCAAACTTGTTTAGAATGTCTTGAGTATACTTAGTTTGGCTAATGAAGGTGCCCTCTTGGAGTTGCTTCACTTGAAATCCTAAGAAATACTTCAACTCCCCCATCATAGACATCTCGAACTTTTGTGTCATGATCCTACTAAATTCTTCACATGTAGACTCATTAGTAGACCCAAATATAATATCATCAACATAAATTTGGCATACAAATAAGTCATGTTCAAGAGTTTTAGTGAATAAAGTAGGATCGACCTTTCCGACTTTGAAGCCATTAGCAATAAGGAAATCCCTAAGGCATTCATACCATGCTCTTGGGGCTTGCTTGAGCCCATAAAGTGCCTTAGAGAGCTTATAGACATGGTTAGGATACTCACTGTCTTCAAAGCCGGGAGGTTGCTCAACATAGACCTCCTCCTTGATCGGTCCGTTGAGGAAGGCACTCTTCACGTCCATTTGGTAGAGCTTGAAGCCATGGTAAGTAGCATAGGCCAATAATATACGAATTGACTCAAGCCTAGCTACGGGTGCATAGGTTTCACCAAAATCCAAACCTTCGACTTGTGAATACCCCTTGGCCACGAGTCGAGCTTTGTTCCTTGTCACCACACCATGCTCGTCTTGTTTGTTGCGGAAGACCCACTTGGTTCCTACAACATTTTGGTTAGGACGTGGAACCAAATGCCATACCTCGTTCCTCATGAAATTGTTGAGCTCCTCTTGCATCGCCATCACCCAATCCGAATCTTGTAGTGCTTCCTCTACCCTGTGTGGCTCAATAGAGGAAACAAAAGAGTAATGCTCACAAAAATGGGCAACACGAGATCGAGCGGTTACCCCCTTATGAATGTCGCCGAGGATGGTGTCGACGGGGTGATCTCGTTGGATTGCTTGGTGGACTCTTGGGTGTGGCGGCCTTGGTTCTTTATCATCCTCCTTTTCTTGATCATTTGCATCTCCCCCTTGATCATTGTCATCATCTTGAGGTGGCTCATCTTCTTGATCTTGCTCTTCATCAACTTGAGCCTCATCCTCATTTTGAGTTGGTGGAGATGCTTGCGTGGCGGAGGACGGTTGATCTTGTGTTTTTGGAGGCTCTTCGGATTCCTTAGGACACACATCCCCGATGGACATGTTCCTTAGCACGATGCACGGAGCCTCTTCATCACCTATCTCATCAAGATCAACTTGCTCTACTTGAGAGCCGTTAGTCTCATCAAACACAACGTCACATGAGACTTCAACTAGTCCAGTGGACTTGTTAAAGACTCTATATGCCCTTGTGTTTGAGTCATATCCTAGTAAAAAGCCTTCTACAGTTTTAGGAGCAAATTTAGATTTTCTACCTCTTTTAACAAGAATAAAGCATTTGCTACCAAAAACTCTAAAATATGAAATATTGGGCTTTTTACCGGTTAGGAGTTCATAAGATGTCTTCTTGAGGATTCGGTGAAGATATAACCGGTTGATGGCGTAGCAGGCGGTGTTGACCGCCTCGGCCCAAAACCGATCCGGTGTCTTGTACTCATCAAGCATGGTTCTTGCCATGTCCAATAGAGTTCGATTCTTCCTCTCCACTACACCATTTTGTTGTGGGGTGTAGGGAGAAGAGAACTCATGCTTGATGCCCTCCTCCTCAAGGAAGTCTTCAATTTGAGAGTTCTTGAACTCCGTCCCGTTGTCGCTTCTAATTTTCTTGATCCTTAAGCCGAACTCATTTTGAGCCCGTCTCAAGAATCCCTTTAAGGTTTCTTGGGTTTGAGATTTTTCCTGTAAAAAGAATACCCAAGTGAAGCGAGAATAATCATCCACTATTACAAGACAATACTTACTTCCGCCGATGCTTATGTAAGCAATCGGGCCGAATAGATCCATGTGTAGGAGCTCCAGTGGCCTGTCGGTCGTCATGATGTTCTTGTGTGGATGATGGGCTCCGACTTGCTTCCCTGCCTGGCATGCGCTACAAATCCTGTCTTTCTCAAAATGAACATTTGTTAATCCTAAAATGTGTTCTCCCTTTAGAAGCTTATGAAGATTCTTCATCCCAACATGGGCTAGTCGACGATGCCAGAGCCAACCCATGTTAGTCTTAGCAATTAAGCATGTGTCGAGTTCAGCTTTATCAAAATCTACTAAGTATAGCTGACCCTCTAACACACCCTTAAATGCTATTGAATCATCACTTCTTCTAAAGACAGTGACACCTACATCAGTAAAGAGACAGTTGTAGCCCATTTTGCATAATTGAGATACAGAAAACAAATTGTAGTCTAATGAATCTACAAGAAAAACATTTGAAATAGAATGGTCAGGAGATATAGCAATTTTACCAAGACCTTTGACCAAACCTTGATTTCCATCCCCGAATGTGATCGCTCTTTGGGGATCTTGGTTTTTCTCATATGAGGAGAACATCTTTTTCTCCCCTGTCATGTGGTTTGTGCACCCGCTGTCGAGTATCCAACTTGAGCCCCCGGATGCATAAACCTACAAAACAAATTTAGTTCTTGACTTTAGGTACCCAAACGGTTTTGGGTCCTTTGGCATTAGAAACAAGAACTTTGGGTACCCAAACACAAGTCTTTGATCCCTTGTGTTTGCCCCCAACAAACTTGGCAACTACCTTGCCGGATTTGTTAGTCAAAACATAAGATGCATCAAAAGTCTTAAATGAAATGGCATGTTCATTTGATGCATTAGGAATTTTCTTCTTAGGCAACTTAGCACGGGTTGGTTGCCTAGAGCTAGATGTCTCACTCTTATACATAAAAGCATGGTTAGAACCAGAGTGAGACTTCCTAGAATGAATTTTCCTAATTTTGTCCTCGGGATAACCGGCAGGGTATAAAATGTAACCCTCGTTATCCTGAGGCATGGGAGCCTTGCCCTTAACAAAGTTGGACAATCTTTTAGGAGGGGCACTAAGTTTAACATTGTCTCCCCTTTGGAAGCCAATGCCATCCTTGATGCCAGGGCGTCTCCCATTATAAAGCATACTTCTAGCAAATTTAAATTTTTCATTCTCTAAGTTATGCTCGGCAATTTTAGTATCTAATTTTGCTATATGATCATTTTGTTGTTTAATTAAAGTCATGTGATCATGAATACCATTAATATCAACATCTCTACATCTGGTACAAATGGAAACATGCTCAACACTAGATGTAGAGGGTTTGCATGAATTAAGTTCAACAATCTTAGCACGCAAGATATTATTATTATCTCTAAGATCGGAAATTGTAACATTGCAAACATCTAGTTCTTTAGCCTTAGCAATTAAATTTTCATTTTCTACTCTAAGGCTAGCAAGAGAAATGTTCAATTCTTCAATCCTAGCAAGCAAATCATCATTATTATCTCTAGGATCGAAAATTGAAACATTACAAACATGTGAATCAACCTTAGCATTTAAACTAGCATTTTCATTCCTAAGGTTGTCAATCATCTCACGGCAAGTGCTTAGCTCACTAGATAGTTTTTGACATTTTTCTACTTCTAGAGCATAAGCATTTTTAACCTTAACATGTTTCTTGTTTTCTTTAATTAGAAAATCCTCTTGGGAATCCAAAAGGTCATCTTTTTCATGAATAGCACTAATCAATTCATTTAATTTTTCTTTTTGCTCCATGTTAAGATTGGCAAAGAGGATACGCAAATTATCCTCCTCATCACTAGCATTATCATCACTGGAAGACTCATATTTAGTGGAGGAGTTAGATTTAACCTTCTTCCGTTTGCCATCCTTTGCCATGAGGCACTTGTGGCCGACGTTGGGGAAGAGAAGTCCTTTGGTGACGGCGATGTTGGCGGCGTCCTCGTCGTCGAAGGAGTCGCTAGAGCTTTCGTCGGAGTCCCACTCCCGACAAACATGGGCATTGCCGCCCTTCTTCTTGTAGTACCTCTTCTTCTCCTTTCTTCTCCCCTTCTTGTCGTCGCCCCTGTCACTGTCACTTGATAATGGACATTTAGCTATAAAGTGACCGGTCTTACCACACTTGTAGCAAACCTTCTTGGAGCGGGACTTGTAATCTTTCCCTCTCCTTTGCTTGAGGATCTGGCGGAAGCTCTTGATGACGAGTGCCATTTCCTCATTGTCGAGCTTGGAGGCGTCGATTGGTTGTCGACTTGGTGTAGACTCCTCCTTCTTTTCTTCCGTCGCCTTGAATGCGACGGGTTGAGCTTCCGACGTGGAGGGATCATCAAGCTCGTTGATCTTCCTCGAGCCTTCGATCATGCACTCAAAACTTACAAAATTCCCGATAACTTCCTCGGGGGTCATTTTAGTATATCTAGGATTACCACGAATTAATTGAACTTGAGTGGGGTTAAGGAAAATGAGAGATCTTAGAATAACCTTAACCATTTCGTGGTCGTCCCACTTCTTGCTCCCGAGGTTGCGCACTTGGTTCACCAAGGTCTTGAGCCGGTTGTACATGTGTTGTGGCTCTTCCCCTTTGTGAAGCCGGAATCGACCGAGCTCCCCCTCGATCGTTTCCTGCTTGGTGATCTTTGTGAGCTCATCTCCCTCGTGCGCGGTTTTGAGCACATCCCAAACCTCCTTGGCGCTTTTCAACCCTTGAACTTTGTTATACTCCTCTCTACTTAAAGAGGCGAGGAGTATTGTTGTTGCTTGAGAGTTGAAGTGCTCGATTTGGGCCACCTCATCCTCATCATAGTCTTCATCCCCTACGGACGGTATCTGTGCACCAAACTCAACAACATCCCATATACTTTTGTGGAGCGAGGTTAGATGAAATCGCATTAGATCACTCCACCTAGCATAATCTTGACCATCAAAAGTTGGTGGTTTGCCTAATGGGACGGAAAGTAAAGGTGTATGTTTAGAAATGCGAGGGTAGCGTAGGGGGATCTTACTATACTTCTTGCGCTCTTGGCGCTTAGAAGTGACGGATGCCGCGTCGGAGCCGGAGGTAGATGTTGATGAAGTGTCGGTCTCGTAATAGACCACTTTCCTCATCCTCTTGTGCTTGTCCCCACTCCGATGCGGCTTGTGAGAAGAAGATTTCTCCTTCTTCTCTTTGTGGTGAGAAGAAGATTTCTTCTCCTTCCCTTTGTTGGAGGAGCTCTTCTTCTTCTCCTTCCTCTTGGTGCGGGACTCTTCTGATGAAGTGCTCCCGTGGCTTGTAGTGGGCTTTTCGCTGGTCTCCATCTCCTTCTTGGCGTGATCTCCCGACATCACTTCGAGCGGTTAGGCTCTAATGAAGCACCGAGGCTCTGATACCAATTGATAGTCGCCTAGAGGGGGGGTGAATAGGGCGAAACTGAAATTTACAAATATAAACACAACTACAAGCCGGGTTAGCGTTAGAAATAAAACCGAGTCCGTGAGAGAGGGTGGAAAACAAATCGCAAGCAAATGAAGAGTGTGACACGCGGATTTGTTTTACCGAGGTTCGGTTCTCTCAAACCTACTCCCCGTTGAGGAGGCCACAAAGGCCGGGTCTCTTTCAACCCTTCCCTCTCTCAAACGGTCCTTCCGACCGAGTGAGCTTCTCTTCTCAAATCAAAGTCGGGAACAAAACTTCCCCGCAAGGGCCACCACACAATTGGTGCCTCTTGCCTTGATTACAATGGAGTTTTGATCTCAAGAACAAGTGAGAAAGAAAAGAAGCAATCCAAGCGCAAGAGCTCAAAAGAACACGGCAAATCTCTCTCGCTAATCACTAAAGACTTGTGTGGAGGTGGAGAGGATTTGATCTCTTTGATGTGTCTAGAATTGAATGCCTAGCTCTTGTAAGTGGTTGAGAAGTGGAAAAACTTGGATACCATGAATGGTGGGGTGGTTGGGGTATTTATAGCCCCAACCACCAACTTGACCGTTGGTGGAGGCTGTCTGATCGATGGTGCACCGGACAGTCCGGTGCACACCGGACATGTCCGGTGCCCCAGCCATGTCACCAGTTCCGTTGGATTTCGACCGTTGGAGCTCCTAACTTGTGGGCCCGCCTGGATGTCCGGTGCACACTGGACAAGTACTGTTCATTGTCCGGTGCGCCAGTATGGGCGCGCCTGACTTCTGCGCGCGCTGCGCGGGCATTAAATGCAGCGCAGGTAGCCGTTGGCGCCGAAATAGCCGTTGCTCCGCTGTTGCACCGGACAGTCCGGTGTACACCGGACAGTCCGGTGAATTATAGCGGAGCGGCTGAAGTGAAAACCCGAGGCTGGCGAGTTCCTGAGGCGGCTCTCCCTTGGAGCACCGGACACTGTCCGGTGTACACCGGACAGTCCGGTGAATTATAGCGGAGTCGCTCTGGAAATTCCCGAAGGTGGCGAGTTCGAGTTGGAGTCCTCTGGTGCACCGGACACTGTCCGGTGGTGCACCGGACACTGTCCGGTGGCACACCGGACAGTCCGGTGCGCCCTACCAGAGGTGCCTTCGGTTGGCCCATGCTCTTTTGTTGAACCCAACACTTGGTCTTTTTATTGGCTAAGTGTGAACCTATTACACCTGTATAACTTATATACTAGAGCAAACTAGTTAGTCCAATTATTTGTGTTGTGCAATTCAACCACCAAAATTATTTAGGAACTAGGTGTAAGCCTAATTCCCTTTCAGTGGGCGCGGGCGCAGGGTCAGGTGTCGCGCGGCGCGCGCGGGGCCGAGCGCCGGGGCATGCTCTAGCATTGCCAGGGCGCGTCGACCACGTGGCTGTTTCTTTCTGCCCAAGTTCTAGCTCTTGCTGAGCAGCCAAACGTGTGAATCTTGCCATAAGACTTTTGTGAGATCTCTTCTCTGTACCTAGGGATACCTAGTTCATGTGAGTTCCAAGGGAAGATCGAGTCTGGTTTGGGAGATATGGAGGCACCAAGTCAGGGTTGTCAGCACTATTCAACCCGAGACGAAACTTGTGTCAAACCGTGTTGTCGGGTACCATAATTAGGGATACCCCAACACTCCTAAACACGGTTGGTAACCACCCTCAGCACAAATCGCAAAGACTGATGGGCGCGGTTCAGGTCAAGGCCTCGTCTACCAAGGGACACAATCTCGCCTCGCCTGAGGGCCTCCCCAGGCGGTGGGCGCACCCTCGACTCGCCCGAAGCCCAACTCGGGCAGGCTTCGTTGCAAAGCAACCTTGGCCAAATCGCCTCACCAACCGACCGTATCGCATGCACATTTAATGCGGGGATCGCCTGACACCTTATCCTGACACGCGTGCCTCAGTCGGCAAGGTCGAAGTGACCGCAGTCACTTCGCCCTTTCACTGACCGACCTGACAGGAAAACAGCGCCGCTTGCCCCACTCCGACTGCTGTGCCACCCGCTAGGGTGAGACTGACAACAGCCGAGTTCATCCTTGGGCGCAACAGGAAGCTCTGCCTCGCCCGACCTTAGGCCTCGGCCTCGGAAGGAGGTCTCCGCCTCGCCCGACCCCAGGGCTCGGCCTCAGCCTCAGCCTCGGGAGGAATCGCGTCCTCGCCCGACCCCGGCCTCGGCCTCAGGAGAAGTCTCTGCCTCGCCCGACCTTGGGCTCGGACCGACCGCGCCACAGGGGATACATCATTACCCTACCCTAGCTAGCTCAGGCTACGAGGGAACAAGACCGACGTCCCATCTGGCTCGCCCCGGTAATAGGTAATGATGGTTCCCCGCGTGCGACCATGACGTCGGTGGTTCTTAGCCCCCTACGGAAGCAAGGAGACGTCAGCAGGATCCCAGCAGCATCGACAGCTGTGCTTCTACAGGGCTCAGGCACTTCTCCGACGGCCACGTTATCGCGTACACAGGGCTCAAGCACTTCTCCGACAGCCACGTTGGCATGTACACAGGGCTCAGGCACTCCTCTGCCAGACATGTTAGCACATAGCTACACCCCCCATTGTACATCTGGACCTTCTCCTTGCATCTATAAAAGGGAGGTCCAGGGCCTTCCTGCGGGAGGGTCGCGTGGGGGAACGAGCTAACGAACAGGCTCTCTCTCTCTCTCTCTCGCGACGCTTGTAACCCCTACTATGAGCACACCCCTGGTGCAAGATAATACAAGCCACATTCCCCCTTGTGTTCCATCTTGCGCCAACCCATCTGGGCAGGGGCACGCAGCGACAAATTTACTGGTCGGTCCAAACACCCCCCTGGGTCCGAAACGCCGACAGTTGGCGCGCCAGGTAGGGGCCTTCTGCGTGTTAACGAACACCTTCCCGTTGAGTTCCAGATGGGTAGTCTTCAGCAACCTCTTCAGCCCGGGACGGTGCTCCGCTTCGGGAGTCTCGAGTTCATGTCCCTCGACGGAAGCTACGACATGGTACTCCCCCCGCAGCGCGACAGCAACAACGACGGTCGTCAGCTTGCTCGGCGGCGGCGAACTCGATGACGTCTTCCCCCCGTGGCGGAAGAGCAGCATCCGGGTTTGTCCCGCCACCCTCCTCGCCGCAGGAGGAGGTGACGGGGCAACCGTGGCCAGGCAGGAAGTGGCACCTCGTCGGCTGTCGGTCCGGAGCGAGTCAACGACGCCAGCACCCCAGCGCGGGACATGTCGGGTGTTGTCCTCACACCTGAGACAACGACGGATGTCGTTTCCCCGCGACGTGCCAACCCCAAGCGGACTGATGACGCCAGCACTCTCGCGAAGGACTTGCTGGGCGTTAGCCTCGTACCTGAGATGACGGTGCAATCCACCCCGACGCGACTTCACCACCATCCATCAATCAAGAGGTACCGTCCGTTTTCTACCCTGTGCCTTTTAGATTCAGCTTCGATCCACCAAGCAACCCCGCTTCGGTGAGCGCTTTCGTAAAGGCATATCCTAACCTTCTGGGGTACCATATGAGGTCATCTTGGGACCGACTGACGGCCATCTCAACCTACGGGCCCCCGGGTTCAGAGGAAGAAGACGACCCTGACTCTGGTTGGGATTTCTCCGGGCTCCGTGATCCCAGTGCCATGTGAGACTTCATGACCGCATGTGACTACTGCCTCTCCGGTTGCTCTGATGATGGCCACAACCTTGACGACGAGGGTTGTGGCCCAAGTCGCGAATGTTTCCACGTCGATCTAGGGGATCGCGATGAAGGCAACCACCTCGGTATGCTGGAGGATGACGACCCCCCTAGGCCTGCTTCTCGCGTTGACATCCCGCGGGAGCTAGCTGTGGTCCTAGTCCCTGCGGGGGGTCAGGACACACAGCTCGAGCAAATCCGCGAGATGCAGGCAAAACTCGACGAGGAAGCAGGGCAACTTGTGCAGCTCCGGCAAAACATCGAGCAGGAGTGGGCAGGCCGAGCACTCACCGGAGAAGCGCATCATCGGGCCCGGGACGTCCCGTGCCGTATCATTGACGATGCCAGGGCAAGGCTGCCCCCGGCCTCCAGCGGGGTCGGCCAGAATATAGCTGCAGCAGCAATGCTACTCCGAGCAATGCCGAAGCTGTCCACCACCGAGGGGCGGTGTATCCAGGGAGAACTCAAGAATCTCCTGGAGGATGCCGCGGTCCGACGGGTCGAAAGTTCTGCCTCCCGAAGGCAAGGGTGCCCCCAGAGCATCGCGCAACGACTTCTCGACTCATGCGGGAGGCCTCGGTCCACACCGGGCGCACGCGGGACAGGACGCCTGCAGCCCCAGATCGCCTCGGCAACGAGCACCGCCGCCGCGACCATCGAGCCCGCCTCGAAGAGAAGGTGCACCGAGGCTACCACCCCAGGCGTGGAGGACGCTACGACAGTGAGGAGGATTGGAGCCCCTCGCTTGAACCGCCAGGGCCGAGGGTCTTCAGCCGGGCCATACGACGGGCACCGTTCCCGACCCAGTTCCGAGCCCCGACTACCATCACCAAGTACTCGGGGGAAACAAGGCCAGAGTTGTGGCTTGCGGACTACCGGCTGGCATGCCAGCTGGGAGGAACGGACGACGACAACCTCATCATCCGCAACCTCCCCCTGACGCCGCCCGGGCCTGGCTGGAGCATCTGCCTCCTGCGCAGATCTCCAACTGAGACGACCTGGTCAAGGCCTTCGCTGGAAACTTCCAGGGCACATACGTACGCCCTGGGAACTCCTGGGATCTCCGAAGATGCCGCCAGCAGCCAGGGGAATCCATGCGGGAATACATCCGATGATTTTCGAAATAGCGCACCGAGCTGCCCAACATCACCGACTCGGATGTCATCGGGGCATTCCTCGCCGGCACCACTTGCCGCGACCTAGTGAGCAAACTGGGGCGCAAGACTCCCACCAAGGCGAGTGAATTGATGGACATCACCACCAAGTTCACCTCTGGTCAGGAGGCGGTCGAAGCCATCTTCCGGAAGGACAAATAGCCTCAGGGACGGCAGCAGGAAGACGTCCCCGAGGCGTCCGCCTAGCGTGGCACGAAGAAGAAGGCCAAGATGAAGTCGCAAGCGAAGCGCGACGCCGCCGACGCAGATCTTGTCGCTGCTGCCGAGCACAGGAACCCTCGAAAGCCTCCCGGAGGGGCCAACCTGTTCGACAAGATGCTCAAGGTGTCGTGCCCCTATCACCAGGGTCCCATCAAGCACACCCTTGAGGAATGCATCATGCTTCGGCACTACTTCCATAAAGCCAGGTCCCTGGCGGGAGATGGCAAAGGCCAAGACAACAACAAGAAGGAGGGCGACAAGGCAGAGGAGTTCCCCGAGGTCCATGGCTGCTTCATGATCTACGGTGGGCAAGTGGCGAACGCCTCGGCTCGGCACCGCAAGCAGGAGCGCCGGGAGGTCTGCTCGGTGAAGGTGGCGGCGGCAGTCTACCTCGACTGGTCTGACAAGCCCATCACCTTCGACCAAGGCGACCACCCCGACTGCGTGCCGAGCCCAGGAAGGTACCCGCTCGTTGTCGACCCCGTCATCGGCAACGCCAGGCTCACCAAGGTCCTCATGGACGGAGGCAGCAACCTCAACATCATCTACGCCGAGACCCTCGGGCTCTTGGGGATCGATCTGTCCACAATCCGGGCCGGTGCGGTGCCCTTTCACAGGATCATCCCCGGGAAGCGCGTCCTGCCCCTTAGACAACTCGACTTGCCCGTCTGCTTTGGAACTCCCTCCAACTTCCAAAAGGAAACCCTCACGTTCGAGGTGGTCGAGTTTCGAGGAACCTACCACGCGGTGCTGGGGAGACCGTGCTACGCCAAGTTCATGGTCGTCCCCAACTACACATACCTCAAGCTCAAGATGCCAGGCCCCAACGGGGTCATCACTGTCGGATCCACGTACCACCACGCGTACAAATGCAACATGGAATGCGTGGAGTACGCTGAGGCCCTCGCTGAGTCCAAGGCCCTCATCGCCGACCTAGAGTGCCTCTCCAAGGAAGTGCCTGATACGAAGCACCACGCCGGCAACTTCGAACCAGCTGAGGCGGTTAAGTGCGTCCCTCTCGACCCCCGCAACGACGCCGACAAGAAGGTCCGAATCGGCTCTGAGCTCGACCCCAAATAGGAAGCAGTGCTTGTCGACTTTCTCTGCACAAATGCCAAAATTTTTGCGTGGAGTCCCTCGGACATGCCGGGCATACCGAGGGATGTCGCCGAGCACTCGCTGGATATCCGAGCTGGAGCCCGACCCTTGAAGCAGCACCTGCGTCGCTTTGACGAAGAGAAGCGCAGGGCCATAGGCGAGGAGGTCCACAAGCTGATGGCTGCAGGGTTCATCAAAGAGGTATTCCATCCTGAATGGTTAGCTAACCCTGTGCTTGTGAAAAAGAAAGGTGGGAAATGGAGGATGTGCGTCGACTACACCGGGTTGAATAAAGCATGTCCGAAGGTTCCCTACCCTCTGCCTCACATCGATCAAATTGTGGACTCCACTGCTGGGTGCGAAACCCTGTCATTCCTCGACGCCTATTCAGGTTATCACCAAATCAAGATGAAAGAGTCCGACCAGCTCGCGAATTCTTTCATCACACCTTTTGGCATGTATTGCTATATTACTATGCCATTTGGCTTGAGGAATGCAGGTGCGACATACCAAAGGTGCATGAACCACGTGTTCGGAGAGCACATCGGCCGAACGGTCGAGGCTTATGTCGATGACATCGTTGTTAAGACAAGGAAAGCCTCTGACCTCCTCTCTGACCTTGAAACGACATTCAAGTGTCTGAGAGCGAAAGACGTGAAACTCAATCCCGAGAAGTGTGTCTTCGGAGTACCCCGAGGCATGCTCTTGGGGTTCATCGTCTCCGAGCGGGTCATCGAGGCCAACCTGGAGAAAATCGTGGCCATCACCAACATGGGACCGATCAAAGATTTGAAAGGAGTACAGAGGGTCATGGGATGCCTTGCGGCTCTGAGCCGCTTCATCTCGCGCCTTGGCGAGAGAGGGCTACCCTTGTACTACCTCTTAAGGAAGGCCGAGCGCTTCACTTGGACCCCCGAGGCTGAAGAAGCCCTCGGAAACCTTAAGGCACTCCTTACCAATGCGCCCATCTTGGTGCCCCCCACTGCGGGAGAAGCCCTCTTGATCTACGTAGCCGCAACCACTCAGGTGGTCAGCGCCGCGATCGTAGTCGAGAGACGAGAAGAAGGGCATGCACTGCTCATCTAGAGGCCGGTTTACTTCATCAGTGAGGTACTATCCAAGACCAAGATCCGCTACCCGCAAATCCAGAAGCTACTGTACGCAGTAATTCTGACGCGGCGAAAGCTGCGACACTACTTCGAGTCTCATCCGGTGACTGTGGTGTCATCCTTCCCCCTGGGGGAGGTCATCCAGTGCCGAGAGGCCTCGGGTAGGATAGCAAAGTGGGCAGTGGAGCTCATGGGCGAAACACTCTCATTCATCCCTCGGAAGGCCATAAAATCCCAAGTCTTGGCGGATTTCCTGGCGGAATGGGTCGACACCCAATTGCCGACAGCTCCAATCCAGCCCGAACTTTGGACCATGTACTTCGATGGGTCGCTGATAAAAACAGGAGTAGGTGTTGGACTGCTCGTCATCTTACCCCTTGGGAAACATGTGCTCTACGTGCTGCGCCTCCATTTTCTGGCGTCAAATAATGTGGCAGAGTACGAGGCTCTGGTTAATGGGTTTTGCATCGCCATCGAGCTAGGGGTTCGGTGCCTCGACGCTCGTGGCAACTCACAGCTTGTCATTGACCAAGTCATGAAGGACTCCCACTGCCGCGACCGGAAGATGGAGGCCTACGGCGACGAAGTTCGGCGCCTAGAAGACAAGTTCTACGGGCTGGAACTCAACCATATCGCTCGACGGTACAACGAGACTGCGGATGTGTTGGAACTTGCTCTCAGCAGCAAGGAGGCCAACAAGGGTGAACAGTGGTGACAACAGGGTTACGTGCTCGGGGGCAATAGCTCTGTTAATCTAGCCACTCACGGGCACTGTGCGGGGGTATTTATAGGTATCTGAGTGCCCAGCGCCTTGTGCTAAGGACGCATGTGCCCTCAGACACCTAGTTTGTCCCCAGAATATTCCCATAAAGCAGGGTTACAAGCTGTAATTACAAGAATGCCTTTACAAACTAGGCCCGTTACACAAAGGCGGCCACGCGGGGCCCGTTACAATGGGCCAGATCACACGTGGGCCTCAGAGCAGGACGAGGCCGTGCTGCGGGGAGACGTCACCGCAGGCCTTCGTCTGGTGCTGAATGAAGCGAAGGGTGTCCCTGCCCGTTTTGTCTTTGTCAGACCAGCGACTGCGGCGAAAGGCGACGAGCGAAGGGTGGCGTCTTTGCCTTCGCCCCAACATTTGCCCTCCGAGGGACCAGTTCGACAAAGTCACCTGGTGCCGAAGACGTCGCTAGATGGCGGAGACGCTGCCCTCGCTCGAAGTGGTTCCGCGGGGGTTTTCGATGTGATCGTTGATGGACGGCGTACTGTTGGATTGCGGGTTTCCCGAAGCGCCGCGCCCTGTCGGATTGCGGGTTTCCCGAAGAGCCGCGCCCTGCCTATAAAAGGGGGCGGGGCCCGGTGCTTTTTGAACTTTGCCTTCCGCGCTCCGCGAAAACCCTAGCCGCCCGCCGTCTTGCTGCTCGTCTGCCCGCCGTGCTCTTGATCGCCGGAGATCTGGCTCGAGTGAAGTAGACCGCCCGCCGCCGCCGACGGTACGTAGCAATGCCGTCCTCTTCTTCTTCCGCCGACACCACGCCGCCGGCGGCCGCCTCGTCTGAGGAGACGTTGAGTAGCTTGATGGTGGAGGAGTTGCGCGCCGGCGACTCTGTTGATTTTGGTGTGTCACGGATGACGTCAGCCCGCGTCGAAGATATGCAGCGGTTGGGCTACTTTGGCGGCGGAGTTGCTCGTGCTCCGGGGACGGAGGAAGTCCCCGAGCCGGAGGGTGAGTTGGTCGTTTTCGAGGCGTTCTTCGCCGCCGGTCTCTGCTTGCCTGCGCACCGGTTTGTTGGCGAAGTCCTGCGTAGATTCAACGTTCAAATACATCAGCTGACACCGAATGCCATGGTGGCGCTGGCGAAGTATGTCTGGGCGACGACTTCGTACGGCGGACAGCCGTCGGTTGAAGTTTTTGCGAAGAATTATTGTTTGCATTGGCAGAAGAGGATGGTTGGGGACGGAGTTGCCCAGTTCGGGTCATGCACATTCACGCCGAAGACCGGCAAGACCACAATGCCAGTAGTGGAGTTGGTTCCGTGCGCCCGCAACAAGTGGGGCAATTGGAATGAATTTTGGTTTTACGTTGCTGAGGGTGCTGTCGAAGACCATGAGGGACTCCCCGTGTCTGAGATGTGCTCTCATTATTACTCTGCGTATCCGCCCTTTGAAGTGGCAGAAGAGGATGCAGACGAAGGGGCCCTTCGGTGCGCCGCCGGTCAGAGCAGTGGGCGTGATTTAGTTGAAGAGTTCGTGGCGTACGGGGTCTGGCCCTTGGCGCACGACTGGGCGTTGGGCGAAGTGTGCCCTCGCCAGATGCCTTTACACGGAGGAAGGGTGGTGCGAAGTCCTGCCTTCGCACTGAATTTGCGAAACCGCGACCCGGCCGCCTTTGTGCGTGATGCGAAGGACTTGGCGGTGCGGCTCGTGGGACGTTACGTGCCGAGGACGGAAGGCCAGCGCAGCTTTGATATCCGCGGGTCAAATGACCGTTTGAACAGGGTCTTCGAATTAAATCAATTGCCGTACGATGGCTATCCCGGTCAAGACGAAGCGGACCGCCGTGGGAAGAAACCGGCGGTGGAGGCTAGAGACGACCCTGCGCCGGCGGCCGCCCCTTCCTCGAAAAAGAGAAAATTAGGTACTGCGATGGGAGGACTTGGGGTGTCTGACAGTTTTGCTAGAGAGTTGATGAGGACGTGTGCGGCCCCGGGGGAAAGGATGTCTTCGCCCGAGCTCCGGGAGTCTTCGGCTCGGATGCTGAGGGTTACCGGGGGCTGCTGGCCTAGAAATGTTCCTATCCCCTGCGCGGCTGAGGAGGACTGTTTTACATCTCGTATGGTTCATCGGTGGAGAGTTTTTCCTTACGAGCGAAATATCGGTGCTGTTGTGTGGGCAGTGATGGACAAGGATCGCCAAGGGGCGGCGCAAAAACGCCAGGCGGCGGTCAGGCTGCATGAAGCTAGGCCGAAGCGGCAGCGGGGGGCTGCGAAGGCTGCGGCCCCGGCGGAGGCAAGCCGCCGCTGGCGGCGAAGGCGGGCGCCGCTGCACCTAGCAAGGCGCCGGAGGCGACGGCGGGCGCCGGAGGCTCCAAGTCAACGAGGGTGGTGCCGCCGGCCAGCGGAGTGGCGGAGGCTTCGAAGGCGGCCCAAGCGTTGCCGTTGTCGGGCAAACGTGTTGCCGACTTCGGCACCGATATTACTGTGGACGACTATCTTGGTGGTAAGTCGCTGGCCTATTATTGTTGTTATTATTATTATTATTATTATTTTTTTAAATTTGTTGACGCGTTGCAGGACTGGACGAGGGCCAGCTTGCTATAGCTGCGCCTGGCGCGGCGATCGCGACGGCCGTCATAGTGTCGAAGGCGAGGGGCGAGGCGCTTGGCGCAGAAGGCGAGGTGTCGGCCCTCGCGTTGGTCAGGGACGAGGCGGGCGTCGCGACCCGCCAGCTGAAGGGAGTGACGGAGGCGTTGAGTCAGGCGACGGAGGCGCTGAGTCAGGTCCGCTGAGCTATACTCTCTCCCTGCCTTTTTTTTACGTCAATGGCCTTACGTGTGCTCTGCAGGTGGCTGACTTCGCCAGCCGTACTGCATCGGGGGCCCTCACGGCAGCCGTGTCCGCCGAAGTCGAGAGACTTCGGACACAACATGCTGACGCTGTCCGTGAGAAATCGGCCTCCGACAGCAAGTGCCGTAAGCTGATGGACAGGGTGGCCGCCCTGGAGAGGGAGAAGGCCGACCTCCGGCGCCAACTGGCGGCGGAGAGGAGGGAGGCAAACGAGGCCATCGCTAAAGAGCAGGCTGCGCAGGCGGAGGCCAAACTGGCGCGGGCGGAGGGCAACCTTGCCAAGGAGCTCGCCGAACATCTGCAAGAGCGGATTACCGCCCTGGAGAGCCACGCGAAGTGGGCCGAGGCCGCGATGCGTGCGGAGGCTGAACGGACGCGCGCTCAGCTTATGGATACATATCGCGAGCTGGGCGCGCGGACCGGCGACTTCGAGGTGCCGGACCGAGAGCCCGGGCTTCGTTGTCTGCAATGGGTGCAGGAGGAGCTGCAGGAACTCCCCACTGTTGTGGGGGGGGTTGATGTCGTACGCCTCCCTGGTCACCTGCGAGGGGGCGATGAACGCACTCTCCCGCGAAGGGTGCCGGCACTTCGAGGTCTTCGACCAGGCAGATGAAGATTTTGAGCGAGATGTCTATAAGGTCGAAGACCCCGTTGTGAAGGAATCTGCCGGGGCCCTCTACGACCGGATGTGGGGTCTGCATGGTTGTCAGGTGGTCAGGGAGCGGGCCGAGACTGCGAGGGCTCAGGTAACGTTGTTGTTTGTTTGGCGTTTGCTGTATGCGGGCTGTGCGTGTGTTTGCTGAATTTGTGTGTCTTGTCCTAGGCGGAGCGCGGCGAGCGGGTGGACGACTTCGGGGCTCTGAACAGCGCGCTGCCAGACCCGGAGCCGACCCCGGAGACCGCAGCGATCGCGACGGCTGCCTCCTCATCCGCTGCGGCCGGCGAAGACCTGCCCCCGAAGGTGGCCGAAGGCGCCCCTGATGCCCCCGCAGCTGCTGTGCCGAGTGCTGAAGATCCCGCGGCGGTGGCGGCGGAAACAATGGCGGAGGCAACGGCGGAACCAACGGCGGAGGCTCCCGCAGCGTCAGGGCCCTCGCAGGTGGCGTAGTGGTTGTTTAGGGTTGGGGAATTTTTGGATGCTGTGCTGAATTTTGGCTGCTGCGCAGGTTCAAGATTTTGGGCCTGCGCACGCAACCGCTGCTACTGAGTTTTTGGCGGCTTCGACCGCGGAAGGTGGGAATGAATATGGTGGGTTTGTATCTGAGTTTTTTGATTTTACCGACTCCGGGAGCTCGGTTGAGTGGACTGAGGAGTCGTCGGAGGAGGACTTGGATTATTTTGCGGCCTTGGACGTGGTTGCGGCGGAGGCTTCGCCACACGCCGCGGACGCGCCAGACGTCCCAGGCCCTAGCACCGGGCACCACCGACGAAGGGCGGTTGCAAAACGTAGGGTTAGCGCGGAGGAGGGGGCTCGGCTTCGTG
This sequence comes from Zea mays, assembly GCF_902167145.1. Taxonomy (NCBI): domain Eukaryota; kingdom Viridiplantae; phylum Streptophyta; class Magnoliopsida; order Poales; family Poaceae; genus Zea; species Zea mays. The sequence goes on along the minus strand of NC_050096.1, from coordinate 244,674,662 downwards.
TGAGTAGGGCTGGTCGGCAGGAACTGTTGTCTTTGCCGGCCGCTGCGAGTACAGGGGAAGGGGAACTGCAAAGTCTTTTTGCGGGTGAGGAGCTTAGGATAATGTTATTTAATTATAGAGAGATGGGAATTATTCCTAAGGTTGAGCCGATGTAGAGTGTGGTGCCCTCGCTTGTATATGTTTAGAGGTTTGTACGATGAAGTTGTGTGCCCTCGCGTGCCTGTGCCTGCGAGGACGTTGTGTGCCTTTGTCTGGTATGGTTGGTTATGCTGTGTTGTTGTGATTATAGTCGTTCTTAGCATGGATGGTTTGATGCTATCGTTTCTGCTTTTGTTGTGCTAGTCCGGCTGCACCCTTAGGCGACTTCTGCGCGGATAGTCTTCGTGATAGACTTCGGGTTTTTCGCACTTGTTGTGCTTAGTCCGGCTGCACCCTTAGGCGACTTCTGCGCGGATAGTCTTCGCGATAGACTTCGGGTTTTTCGCACTTGTTGTGCTTAGTCCGGCTGCACCCTTAGGCGACTTCTGCGCGGATAGTCTTCGCGATAGACATCGGATTTTTTCGCACTTGTTGTGCTTAGTCCGGCTGCACCCTTAGGCGACTTCTGCGCGGATAGTCTTCGCGGTAGACATCGGATTTTTTCGCACTTGTTGTGCTTAGTCCGGCTGCACCCTTAGGCGACTTCTGCGCGGATAGTCTTCGCGGTAGACATCGGATTTTTTCGCACTTGTTGTGCTTAGTCCGGCTGCACCCTTAGGCGACTTCTGCGCGGATAGTCTTCGCGGTAGATATCGGATTTTTTCGCACTTGTTGTGCTTAGTCCGGCTGCACCCTTAGGCGACTTCTGCGCGGATAGTCTTCGCGATAGACATCGGATTTTTTCGCACTTGTTGTGCTTAGTCCGGCTGCACCCTTAGGCGACTTCTGCGCGGATTCGTCGCACGCGAGGGTGGCTAGCGCTTAGCCTCGCGGTGACCTCGAATCGGTCGAATGCCGAAGACCGTTGTCGCGGTCTTTTTTCGACACATGTTTTTGCGGGGGATTTTTCTCACATATATTACATGGCTCCGCCTCGTTAAAAACCTCACCCCCCGGGAGGAAAAGAGTGCGGGCCGGTACAAGATTGTTTGCGGCGAATTACAAGGGCGAAATCAGCCCTAAATGGGTCAAACAAAAAATTTGCGAAGGTTGTCGATGTTCCAGGAGTGCTCCAGGTCCTCGCCATTTGGCGTTGTGAGCCTGTAAGCGCTGGGGGAAGCTTTTGACTTGACTATGAAGGGGCCCTCCCACTTGGGCTCCAACTTGCCCTTGGACTCCGTCCGAGCTGTTCGGACGAGTACGAGGTCCCCCTCGCTGAACTCCCTCGGGATGACTGCGTGGTCGCGCCATGCTTTGGTCTGGGCTTGGTATTTGTTTAGGGCCTGTAGGGCGAAGACCCGGTCTCCGTCAATGAGATCTTTTGAAGTTGGCTCGTCCACGTCGGGGACGGCTGACAGAACTGTACGCGGGGACCCATGCTTTATTTCTTGCGGGGTCATTGCCTCCGATCCGTATAGAAGGCGGAAAGGAGTGAACCCGGTCGCCCTGCACTCAGTTGTGTTTAGCGCCCAGACTGCCTCCGGTAATAAATCGGTCCATCTGCCTTTTTTCTCATCGAGGAGCATCTTTTTGACAGCTGTGAAGATTTTCCCATTGGCACGCTCCACGACCCCGTTGGACTGAGGATGATAGACTGAAGCGAAGGCAAGCTTGGTGCCGATGGAGAAACAAAAATCCTTGAAATCTTGGTTGTCGAACTGCTTGCCGTTGTCAACTGTTAGCTCGGACGGTACTCCGAAGCGGCAAACGATGTTCTGCCAGAAGAATTTTTGGGCAGTCTTTGATGTGATTGTGGAAACAGCCCTCGCTTCAATCCATTTGGTGAAGTATTCGACGGCTACGAAGGCGAACTTAAGGTTCCCCTGAGCGGTGGGCAGGGGCCCGACAATGTCCAGGCCCCAGCGCTGGAGAGGCCATGTATGGGCAATCAGCTTTGTATATTGCGAGGGGTTGCCTGACCGAGGAGAGAACTTCTGGCAGGCTTCGCAGGACCTTGTGACCCGATTTGCGGCGCAGATCATTGCGGGCCAGTAAAACCCTTGTCGGATCACCTTGGCAGCCAGGGCCCTTGGCCCTGCGTGCGAGCCGCACGTGCCACTGTGGACTTCGCGTAGGATCTGCATGCCTTCGGTTTCGGTGACACATTTAAGCATTGGCTGACTGACCCCTTTCTTGTATAATTGGCCCTCAATCAGTGCGAAGTCCCGGCTTCGATGTCTGAGGCGCTTTGCCTCACTGACGTCAGTTGGATGATAGTATCCCTATAGGAACAGGGTTATTGGTGCTCGCCAGTCTTCGGTCATGATTAGGTTGACTATACGGTGGCCCTCGCTATCATTAGTTATTTGGAGCCCTTCGGGGCACCGGACGGCTGGCGTGCCGATGGTGTGAAAGAACACGTCGGAGGGTAGGGGCTCGCCCCTGGCGGCGGCCTTGGCTAATGCATCGGCCTCCTCGTTCTTGGCCCTATCCACATGCTACAAGGTGAATCCCTTGAACTGTCTCTCGAGACTTCGGATAGCCGCGAGGTATTGCATGAGCGCGGGGTCCTTTGCTGCATAGTCTTTCTCGATCTGGCCGGCAACTATCTTGGAGTCTGTCTTGATGATACATGTGGTGACTCCGAGGGCCCTTAGCTTGCGGAGGCCGAGGATAACCGCTTCATACTCTGCGATGTTGTTTGTGCATCTGTCGGATTCCAGAGCGAAGCTGAGGCGTGCTGCATATCTGTGTTTGACTCCGGTTGGTGAGGTGACGATTGCAGCGGCGCCTGCCCCCGCATGGCACCATGGGCCGTCGCAATGGATGGTCCAGACCTTTTCTGTGGACGGGTTCGGCTGTGCTACTAGCCCAGTCCAGTCGACGACGAAGTCTGCCAGGACTTGCGACTTGATGGCTGTCCTGGGCTCGAAGCTGATGTGGTAGCCGGAGAGTTCGGCTGCCCACTTGGCAATCCTCACCGATGCCTCTGGGTTTCTGAATAGTTCGCCGAGCCCCCTGTCAGAGGTGACTCGGACCTTGAATGCTTCAAAGTAATGGCGCAGTTTGCGCGAGGACATAACAACTGCGTAGGCGATCTTCTCCAGCTCTGTCATGTTGCATTTGGACGGTGTCAGGACTTCGGAGACATAGTAAATAGGGCACTGTCTGACTATGCCTTCAACAGTCTGCTCCTGCACTAGTGCCGCGCTGACCGCGTGCGGCGAAGCCGCGACATAGAGCAATAGGGGGAGCGAGGAGTCGGGGCTTGTGAGGATGGCCAGCTCCGATAAGTACTGTTTTAATGAGGCGAAGGCCGCTGCTTGCTCCGGCCCGCAAGCGAAGTCTTTCGCACCGCGAAGTGTTTTGAGGAAGGGGAGACTTCGCTCGGCGGATCTGGAGATGAATCTGTTGAGAGCGGCCAATCTGCCTGTCAGACGCTGGACGTCCCTGACGGACTGCGGAGGCGACATGTCGATGATGGCCTAGATCTTGGTTGGGTTGGCCTCGATGCCGCGGTGTGACATCAGGTAACCCAATATCTTGCCCTGGCGAACACCGAAGACGCACTTTTCCGGGTTCAGGCGGAGTCGTGCATCTCGCATGTTCGCGAATGTCTCGGCGAGGTCGGCGAGGTGGTCCTCCTTATTCTTGCTGGCGACGACGATGTCGTCCACATATGTAAATATGTTTCTACCGACCTGCCCTTCGAGTACTGTTTTGGTGAGTCTGGAGAAGGTGGACCCCGCATTCTTGAGTCCCTCCGGCATCCTGATGAAGCAATAAGTGCCGAAGGGTGTTATAAAGCTGGTGCTAGCCTTGTCTTCCTCCTTCATGTATATCTGGTGATAGCCGGAGAAGCAGTCGAGGAGTGACATGACCTCGCATCCGGCTGAGCTATCGACTATTTTGTCGATCCGCGGCAACGGGAAATTGTCCTTCGGGCAGGCCTTATTGAGACTGGTGAAGTCTATGCACATTCGCCATTTCCCGCTTTTTTTCTGCACCATTACGACATTGGAGAGCCACGTGGGGTAAGCCACTGGCTCGATGAATTTAGCTTCTAGGAGGCGGTGCACTTCCGCCTTGGCGGCCTCTGTCTTTTCGTCGGACATTTTGCGGAGCCTTTGCTTTTTTGGTCGCACCGAAGGGTCAATTCCCAAGCCGTGCTCAATTATGGATCGGCTGACTCCGACCAGGTCTAGGGCGGACCAGGCGAAGACATCTTTATTCTTGGCCAGGCAGCAGAGAAGCTTCTCTTCTTCATGTGACGTAAGGTCTTCGCTGATAGTGACTGTCTGCTTGGGCGTGGCCTGATCAAGGGGAACCGTCTTGGTTCCGTCTTGGCTCTGCAACTGTGCCTTCTCGTGCTGCTTGTCGGTTGGGCTGGCGGGCGCAGGGACCTCGCGCTGGGTCGAGAGACAGTGTACGTTCCTCTGACCAGGCACGAAGTCCCGCTCTATGTTGCGCGCCGTCTGCTGGTTGCCGTAGATCGTGATAGCGCCTAGCGGACCTGGTATCTTCATACATAGGTACAGTCCGTGGATGGCAGCTTCGAACTTATTGATGGAGCCCCGGCCCATGATGGCGTTGTACGGATATACCATGTCGACAATGTCGAAGGTTACTTGCTCACTTCGGGCATTGGGTGCTACACCGAAGGAGAGGGGAAGCTCTATTTTGCCAACGGGAAAGGTGCCTTTGCCGCCGAAGCCATACAACGGATTGTCCGAAGGCTTGAGCAGGCTGTGGCTTATACCCATGCGGTCGAAGGCGTGGAGGAAGATGATGTCCGCCTGACTGCCGTTGTCGACTAGGACTTTGTGTAGGTCCCAGCCTGCCACGCTGCAATTGATGACCATAGCGTCGATGTGGGGGGCGCTGCGCAGGTCGACGTCTCGTGCATCGAAGGTTAGCGGTATGTGGGACCACTTCGTCTGCACGACTGGGCCGGTGACCGCGACATGGTTGATGCTGCGGTAGTGGTCCCGCTTCTGCCGCTTGGTGTCGAAGTCAGTGCTGGACCCCCCTGTTATCATGTGAATGACTCCGCGATATGGTTGATCGGCGAAGTCTTCCTGCTTTGGGGCATGGGGGATGTTTTGGTGTTGCTGGTGTGGTGGTGGGGGTGGAGGAGGTACGATTTGTACTTCCTGATGGTGTTGGTAAGCGTGGTGCGGTGGATGCGGAGCGGGAGCGTGGATATATGGTGGAGGGGGTGGCTGGTAATTATGCGCGACAATTCTGGGATTGTCGGCTGGCTGCGCCCGCGCCATTCTGTCTCTGGTGGCCTTCGTTTCGGGGCAGTCTTTGGTTTGGTGGGCGCAGTCTTCGCCGTGGAAAAGGCAGTAGAACCGGCGCGGCTGCTACGCGCGCCCTCGGCCCCTGCCACGAGTTCCGTTTCCGCGGCCTTGCGGGGGATATTCCTGGCGACGAGGGGGTCAGCAGCAGGCTGCTGGTTGGCGATGTTGTGCACTTGCTGTTGACTGCGGCCATCTCGACCGGAGTCTGGTTGCGGAGTCCTCGTCCATGTGCGGCTGGACTGCGGGGCATCTTTGGGCTTCCGCTGGGACTCAACTTTGCGCTGGTGGAGCTCTTCGGATTTGGCATATTTTTCAAAGAGCTGATATAGCTCCTGAAGGTTCTTGGGTGGATCTCTGATACAGTGGCTGTAGAGGACGCCGGCCCGAAGGCCACTGATGGCGTAGTGGATAGCGATCTGATCATCGACGGAGGGCAGCTGTGACTTGAGTGTTAAGAATTTGCGGTAATACTCCCGCAGAGTCTCCTTTTCCAGCTGTTTGCAGAGCGAGAGCTCGGCCAAAGCGTCGGTGTCTGGACGGTACCCTTGGAAGTTGAGAAGGAACTTGTCCCTGAGACTTCTCCACGAATCAATGGACAGCGGAGGCAATCTGGTGAACCAGGTGAGTGCTGGGCCCTCTAGGGCGATGATGAAAGACTTCGCCATTGTGGCGTCGTCCCCTCCGGCGGATGCAACAGCGACTTGATAACTCATTATGTATTGCGCTGGATCGGTGCTGCCGTTGTACTTGGGATATGCCCCTGCTCGGAAGTTAGCTGGCCAAGGCGTCACTTGCAGGTGTGGCGCCAGGGGACTTCGCTCGTCGAGGTAGTTGACCCCTTGGAATGGCGCGCTGTGCTGGAAGGCGTAGTCATGCTGGGGGAAACGTGGCTTCTCCGGCTGTGCCCGGTGTTGCAGGGGTGGGCCATGCTGCAGGCCGAGGTGGCCTTCGCGCGTGTCTTCCGGTTGTGCACGCTGCTGGAGGGGTGGCTCTTGTTGTAGACCGAGGTGGCCTTCGCGCTGCATCAGCGCGATCTCGCGCTCGAGGTCTTGGGCCTTCTGCTCCTCGTCGCGTATCATTTGCCGCACCTTGGCTAGTGCGGACACACGCTGGCACTTGGCTTCCAGTATCTCTTTCTGCCTCTAGAGATTGCGGTTCTTGAGGCGCAGGGCGCGCAGCTGTAACTGTTCTTCTGTTGAGACGCCGAGGACCTCGCCGTCCTCGGTGAGATCCACGCCCTCCAGTGGGGCGAAGCCTGGGGGCGGCTGCGATTGTCCTTCGGGCCCGCAGGTGCGGAAGGTGTCGTCTTCGCAGGTGCGGGGAATATTGTCTTCAGTGGGCTCTTGGTGGGTGGATTGGGTGAGGGCGAGGGCCTTGCCCTTTCTTGCGGCCAGCAGTGCTGCCTTCGCAGCCTCGTCAGCCTTCGGGTTAGCTCTCTTGGGTGCCATCGCGGGTGGTCTTGTCGTAGCACGAACGGTGGGCGCCAAATGTTGGAACTTGCTCTCAGCAGCAAGGAGGCCAACAAGGGTGAACAGTGGTGACAACAGGGTTACGTGCTCGGGGGCAATAGCTCTGTTAATCTAGCCACTCACGGGCACTGTGCGGGGGTATTTATAGGTATCTGAGTGCCGGTTCGTGCCCCACGGTGGGCGCCAAATGTTGGAACTTGCTCTCAGCAGCAAGGAGGCCAACAAGGGTGAACAGTGGTGACAACAGGGTTACGTGCTCGGGGGCAATAGCTCTGTTAATCTAGCCACTCACGGGCACTGTGCGGGGGTATTTATAGGTATCTGAGTGCCCAGCGCCTTGTGCTAAGGACGCATGTGCCCTCAGACACCTAGTTTGTCCCCAGAATATTCCCATAAAGCAGGGTTACAAGCTATAATTACAAGAATGCCTTTACAAACTAGGCCCGTTACACAAAGGCGGCCACGCGGGGCCCGTTACAATGGGCCAGATCACACGTGGGCCTCAGAGCAGGACGAGGCCGTGCTGCGGGGAGACGTCACCGCAGGCCTTCGTCTGGTGCTGAATGAAGCGAAGGGTGTCCCTGCCCGTTTTGTCTTTGTCAGACCAGCGACTGCGGCGAAAGGCGACGAGCGAAGGGTGGCGTCTTTGCCTTCGCCCCAACAGGATGAGCTGGCTAAAATAGCGTCGGGGCGGACAACGGTTCCCCCAGACGTCTTCTCCAGAGACATACATCAATCCTCCGTCAAGATCGACGACACGCCCGAGCCCGAGGAGGCCTCGGCCTAGCCCGAGGTATCCTCGGCCGCCGAGGGTGAGGCCCTGCGCATCGAGGGAGAGCGGAATGGGGTCACGCCTAACCCGAACTGGCAGGCCCCGTACCTGGAATATCTCCTTCTAGGAGAGGTACCCCTCGACAAGGCTGAAGCTCGGTGACTGGCGCGACGCGCCAAGTCGTTCGTCTTACTGGGTGATGAAAAGAAGCTCTACCACCACAGCCCCTCAGGCATTCTCCAACGATGCATATCCGTCGCCGAAGGACAGGAGCTGTTGCAAGAGATACACTCGGGGGCTTGCGGTCACGCCTTCTGACAAGGTTTCTACTGGCCGACCGCGGTGGCCGACGCCACTAGGATTGTACGCTCCTGCCAAGGGTGTCAATTCTATGCAAGACAGACGCACCTACCCGCTCAGGCCTTGCAGACAATACCCATCACCTGGCCGTTTGCCGTGTGGGGTCTAGACCTCGTCGGTCCCTTGCAGAAGGCACCCGGGGGCTTCTCGCACCTGCTGGTCGCCATCGACAAATTCTCCAAGTGGATCGAGGTCCGACCCCTAACCAGCATCAGGTCCGAGCAGGCGGTGGCGTTCTTCACAAACATCATCCATCGCTTTGGAGTCCCGAACTCCATCATCACCGACAATGGCACGCAGTTCACTGGGAAGAAGTTCCTGGACTTCTGCGAGGACCACCACATCCGTGTGGACTGGGCCACCGTAGCTCACCCCATGACGAATGGGTAGGTGGAGCGTGCCAACAGTATGATTTTGCAGGGACTTAAACCGAGGATCTACAACGACCTCAACAAGTTTGGCAAGCGATGGATGAAAGAGCTACCCTCGGTGGTCTGGAGTCTGAGGACGACGCCAAGCTGAGCCACGGGTTTCTCGCCGTTCTTTCTAGTCTATGGGGCCGAGGCTGTCCTACCCACGGACTTAGAATACGGTTCCCCGAGGACAAAGGCGTACGACGACCGAAGCAACCAGACTAGCCGAGAGGATTCACTGGACCAACTCGAAGAGGCTCAGGACATGGCCTTACTACACTCGGCACGGTATCAGCAGTCTCTGCGACGCTACCACGCCCGAATGGTTCGGCCCCGAGGCTTCCAGGTGGGAGACTTGGTACTTCGGCTGCGGCAAGACGCCCGAGGACGCCACAAGCTCACTCCTCCCTGGGAAGGGCCATTCATCATCGCCAAGATTTTGAAGCCCGGAACATACAAGCTAGCCAACGATCAAGGCGAGGTCTACAGCAACGCTTGGAACATCCAACAGCTATGTTGCTTTTACCCTTAAAATGTTTCAAGTCGTTCAAGTACCTCGTTTTCTTTACATACACAAATAAAGTATAACCGTCAAGGAAGGATCAGCCTTGCCTCGGCAAAGCCCGACCCTCCCTCGAGGGCTAGAAGGGGCGAACCCCCTCCGCGTAAAAATTTTCCTCAGGAAAGTTTTCTACCAAGAAAGGTTTTCTACCAAAACAACTTTCGTGCTTTCCAACTATATCGATAACGAAATCCTGCAAACAAGTGAGAGTGCACGTAAGCGGCAAGGCCGATCGAGCCGAGGGACTCCTACGCCTCCGGGATAATGATACCTCACTCGTCACCTTCCGCGAAAAGTAACTCTCGCTCGGATAAGCGATTGTGCTATCGACGAACAAGTTCGGATACTCGAAATGGGAGGAAAGGAAACACAACTTTATAACACGACAATAGGATGTTTAGGCCTCAGTGGCCGCAAAAGACATACGCATACTACAGACAAACTGTTCCTGCAGGTTCAGACATCGGCAGAAGGAGCAGCAGCACCCTCGGCCTCGTTTCCACCTTCGGCGGAATCTAGCCTGGCCTCAGACGGCGACACGGGCGGAAGGATCTCCACCTCGAAGGAGGACGCCAGCACTGCGCTTGGGCCCTCACAGCCAGGGTCTCCGCCAGGGTCCCGGCCCGAGCGGACACCTCGGCTGGCCGCTCCGTAGCCTCAGCCAGCTGTCCCCCGAGGACTTCAGCCCGGCTCACGGCCTCGGCAGCGTGACACGGGGGTTGGTCCCGCTCACGGATGACCTGGCCAAGCTCCAGCCGCCGCTGCTGCACCTCCTCGGCCTGGGAAGCCACCTACTCCTGAGCCAACGAAGCCTCTTTTCGAGTCGACTTCGCCTCTGTCCACGCCGACACCGTTGCCTCCGGCTCCAGCTCATCGCAGAGCGGCTGAAGGTTCTAAAACCGAGCAAGAGAGGCCTTGAACGGCAAGGCCGACCGAGTCGAGGGACTCCTACGCCTCCGGGATACGGATACCTCACTCGTCACCTTCCCCGCAAGGCAACTCACGCTCGGTTAAGCGGTTCAGCTAGCCGACAGGCGAGTCCTAGTGCTCGAAATATGGAAGAAACACGACATTACACTCAAATGCCCAGATGTTCAGGCCTCAACAGCCACAATGAACAAACACCCATACTCGGGGTACCATTACAAACATGACTTCGGTTCCACTCCCGCGGGTATGAACAACCTCCACACCAGAGGGTCTGCGGGACAACAAACTCTAGGTGGCTCGCCGGCGACCACTGCACCAGCAGCGACAACGACCTCCGCTTCGGGCAGCTAAACAGCAGCAGCGATGACCTCAGGGCAAACGCTGCTGTGAAAGGGCCATAGCCCACGTCCCCACATGAGAGGCGAGGACAAGCCATCGAAGCCAAAGAGCCGGTGGTCCGACCACAGGTAGCGCCGACGGTCTCGTCGGCGAAGACAACCTCCTCTGGCTGCCACCACCTCAGCACCGACGACAGCGGCCACCTACGCGCCGACGCCACGCCGATGAATGGCGGCCGCCAAAGCCTGCACCGGCAAATCCCCACTCAAGTCCTCGCAGACGGGCCGGCGCCGGCCTCCGTGCGGAGGCGTTGTGCTCGAGTGAGGACAAGACAATCCAAGAACACGAACACCGCCCTCGCGGCGTACGACGTCTTGGATGATCCCCCGGTGCAGTCGGCGGCGCGGGAAGGGCCGCAGGCATGCCCGACCTGCGCGCGGCGTGACAGTCGCCCGTGCGGTAGACAAACAGTCACGCCCGGACCAAGCGGCAGGAGGCAGCATCGGAGGCGGCGCCAGAGCCAGCTGAGCCAGCATGCCAGGCACGCTGCATCTGACGACGCTCGCGGCCGACCGGGCCCGTGTTGTCAAAGTTTGCCCCCTCCGCGAGGCCGATGACAGCAGCCACCTGCACACGGCACGACCGTCGCCCGGGTGGAGGACGGACAGCTGCACCCTGTCCAGGCAGCAGCAGTTCGCCTTCCCCCGCATGGCTGGAGGACGCCTCCTCCGCACAGCTGGAGGATGCCCCTCTCCCCCGAATGCCGGAGGAAGAAGCGGGTCGCCGGCTCACACGGAGGTAGGCCCCAACTCGCCCCGCCCTCCTCCTCAGTCCGGATGATGAAGATCCTTGAAGCTGAGGGCGGGGCAGAGGTCACAGCCCGGCTTGCTTCTCCTCACCACAAGGCTGATGATCATCCCTACGGATGACCATTGGTGAGGGACTGCAGTCGGGTTGCATGATGAAAATCCTTGAAGCTGAGCGATGACTGAAGAGCGCCAACCCCCGCGGGGTCGTGCTCCTCCAACAACAGCAAGACGAAGGCGACGCGGGTGCTCCCCATCCGGGGGCTCGCAAGGTGGAAGGCCACGATGCATGAGGGGAGTGCGAAGGCATGGCTACTGCCCGGGGATCGATCCCTTTTTAAAGGCGGCTCTCCCCACTCACATCCTCAAGCATCACGGGCAAGGTCTTCACCGACATGCTTCAGGGTCCTCCCCCTACGACACGGGGGCTAGGTCCCACACGTCATGCAAGCTGACCCGAAACGGAAGAAGCCAAACCACCACACGCGAAGCATGTAACTGCCCCGCGGTTATAAGCACTCCTCCATCCTCGCCGAAACCAGCGGACGAAAGGGCGGACCGCCATGCCGTTGGCGTGCAACCGCACCATGGTGGCGCGCCCCTTCGGCTTCGTCGCATCCGGCATGGAGGCCCAGGCCCACACGTCATGTAACCGGCGCGCCGGTTACTGCGTGCAAGAAACCGCACCATCACTTGCGCCAATGCCGCGTCTCCTCGACTACGGAACCAGTACCGCGACTCGAGGCAGCCCTACGCATGACCCAACAGTGCCAATTGAGTGCAACGATCACGGGTCAGTCAGCCGCGGGAGGAGGCGCGGCGGTTGATATGGCCAAAAGTGGACCGGCAGTAATGGCGGCAGCAGACGAGCGGAAGCAGCGGTCAAATCACCTGCAGGATCGCGTCCTCTCCTGAAGCGGCAGGAGAGCACTCTCCCACGACATGAAGACGACGCGCCCGTGTTCTGTTCCTTGAACGACTCGCGCGCGCGCGACGGCCGCCCCGCGAACCGCCCGTCCCGTTGCATTAACTCCTCGGCAGGGCAAGCGACACCTTTGGCAGGCGAAGCGGTCGTCGTTTCACCTCCGCCATAATGACCGTGTCAAAAAAGGTGCGCCACACTATTTAAATTCATATCCTTTTCCTCTTCCCCTTTCTCTCTCTTGCAACAGGGACCGGGAAAGGGGATAATTCGAAAGGGATCCTTCTCAGCGAAGGAAGCGGGCCCCGAGCCCTCCTACTGATCAGGGGTTCGAAGGCTAGCCCCTTGGAAGGGTTCGACAGCCGCCCCAGAGCACTCGGGCTCCAAGCCCATTACTGATCAGGGGTTCGAAGGATGGCCCCTCAGAAGGGTTCGATAGCCGCCCCAGATCACGCAAAGTGAGGGATGACTCTGGGTACGTCCGTTACATGGCCGAGGCTCGGGCTACGCTCCCGAGGTATCCTAGGACATTTCCGAGACCAGCAGGAGCGATTTTGTAACGGAATCCCATCAGAGGGAGGCATCGAGCCCTTGGACCCTATCGAATGGGTCCGGTCCGGCAAATCACCTGCAGGTTTTTTTGGAGCGCGCCTCTGGGCCACTAGCCGACCCTTATCGAATGGGGCATGGGCGTCCACTCGAATCACCCGTTAGCAACTCACTGGAAACACCATGTTCGGTGCCCTTCGAGGGCAACATGGCGCTTTCCCCCCCTTCCTCCTTGCGGAAAGGTGACGAAGGGGCGTATAATAAAAGTCGAGACAGTCCTTGATCGTCCTCTCGCTCCGTGCAGAGGCTCGGGGGCTGCTCTCGCAACCCGGCTACGGCCAAACTGTTGACAGCGTCAACATACCAGCTGTCGGCGTTTCGACCCCGGGGGGTCCCTGGACCGACGAGTAAATTGTCGCTGCGTGTCCCAGCCCAGATGGGTCGGCGCGAGACGGGACACAAAGGGGGGAGAACAGTAAGGGGAAACCGCGGCCTTCGTGTTGTCCTGCGCCCAGGGCGGATGGATGCGCTTGCAGTAGGGGGTTACAAGCGTTCGCGTGGGAGAGAGAGAGAGGGCGAGTGCCTTATGCGTCGGCCCGTTCTCCCGCGCGGCCAACCTTCTCGTACGAGAGCCCTGGACCTTCCTTTTATAGGCGTAAGGAGAGGGTCCAAGTGTACAATGGGGGTGTAGCAGTGTGCTAACGTGTCTAGCAGAGAGGAGCTAGAGCCCTAAGTACATGCCGTCGTGGCAGTCGGAGAGGTTTTGGCATCCTGTTCATGTGATGTCGTGGCCGTCGGAGGAGCGCTTGGGCCCTGTGGAAGACAGCTGTCGGGGCTGTCGAATCCTTACTGACGTCTCCTTGCTTGCGTAAGGGGCTGAGAGCCGTCGTCGTCATGGAGGACGCGGGGCAACATCATTATTTGTTTACCGGGGCGAGCCAGATGGGACGCCGGTCTTGTTCCCCGTAGCCTGAGCTAGCTAGGGGTAGGGTAACGATGGCCCCCCTGTGACGTGGTTAGTTCGAGCCCTAGGTCGGGCGAGGCGGAGGCTCCTCCGAGGTCGAGGTCGAGTCTGTCTCCCGAGGTCGAGGCTGAGTCCGAGCCCTGGGGTCGGGCGAGACGGAGTCCGTCTTCGGAGGTCGAGGTTGAGTCCGAGCCCTGGGTCGGGCGAGGCGGAGACCATCTTCCGAGGCCGAGGCTGTGTCCGAGCCCTGGGGTCGGGTGAGGCGGAGTCCGTCGTCCAGCGTCGAGGTTGAGCCCGAGCCCTAGGGTCGGGCGAGGTGGAGCTTCCTATGGCGCCCGAGGCTGGACTTAGCTGCTGTCAGCCTCACTTTGTGGAGTGGCACAGCAGTTGGAGCGACGTAGGCGGCGCTGTTTTCTTGTCAGGTCGGTCAGTGGAGCGGTGAAGTGACTACGGTCACTTCGGCTCTGTCGACTGAAGAGCGCGTGTCAGGATAAGGTGTCAGGCGATCCTTGCATTAAATGCTCCTGCGATACGGTCGGTTGGCGTGGCGATCTGGCCAAGGTTGCTTCTCTGCGAAGACTGGGCCTCGGGCGAGCCGAAGGTGTGTCCGTTGCTTGAGGGGGCCCTCGGGCGAGACATGAATCCTCCTGGGTCGGCTACCTTTGCCTGAGGCTGGGCTCGGGTGAGGCGAGATCGTGTCCCTTGAGTGGACTGAGCCTTGACCTTAATCGCGCCCATCAGGCCTTTGCAGGTTTGTGCTGATGGGGGTTACCAGCTGAGATTAGGAGTCTTGGGGGTACCCCTAATCATGGTCCCCAACAGTAGCCCCCGAGCCTCGAAGGGATTGTTGATACTTGCTTGGAGGCTTTTGTCGCACTTTTTTGCAAGGGGACCGGCCTTTCTCGGTTGCGTTTCGTTCCGGTGGGTGCGCGCGAGCGCACCCGCCGGGTGTAGCCCCCGAGGCCTTGGAGGAGTGGTTTGACTCCTTCGAGGTCTTAGTGCGTTTCGTGATGCTTCGGCCGGTCTGGTTGCTCCCTCATGCGAACTGGCCGTAGCCCGGGTGCATAGTCGAGTCCCAAGTTCTCGGGCTGGTATGTTGACGCTGTCAACGGTTTGGCTGGAGCCAGGTTTGCGAGAGCAGCCCCCGAGCCTCCGCACAGAGCGAGAGGACGGTCAAGGACAGACTCGGCTTTTTTCATACGCCCCTGCATCGCCTTTCCTCAAGGAGGAGGGGGAAAGCGCCATGTTGCCCTCGGAGGGCGCCGAACATGGTGTCTCCAGTGAGTTGCTAGCGGGTAATCCGAGTGGACGCCCGTGCCCCATTCGTTAGGGGTCGGCTAGTGGCCCGGAGGCGCGCTCCAAAAGTACCTGCGGGTGATTCGCCGGACCCGGTCCCCTTTTGACGGGGTCCGAGGGCTCAATGCCTCCCTCTGGTGGGATTCTGTTATGAAATCGTTCCCGTCGGTCTCGGAAATGTCCTAGGGTACCTCGAGAGCGTAGCCCGAGCCTTGGTTGTGTATCGAACGTACCCAGAGTCATCCCTCGCTCTGCGTGCTCTGAGGCGGCTGTCGAACCCTTCGGGGGCCAGCCTACGAACCCCTGATCAGTAGTGGGCGCGAAGCCCGAGTGGCTTGAGGCGGCTGTCGAACCCCTCCGAGGGGCCAGCCTTTGAACCTCTGGCCAGTAGTGGGTGCGAAGCCTGAGTGCTCTGAGGCGGCTGTCGAACCCATCCGAGGGGCCAGCCTTCGAACCTCTGATCAGTAGTAGGCGCGAAGCCTGAGTGCTCTGAGGCGGCTGTTGAACCCTTCCGAGGGGCCAGCCTTCGAACCTCTGATCAGTAGGAGGGCTCGGGGCCCGCTTCCTTCGCGGAGAAGGATCCCTTTCAGAGTGTCCCCTTTCCCGGTCCCTGTGGCAAAAGAGAGAGAGAGGAAGAGGAAAAGGATACGAAATCGAACGACGTGGCACACCTTTTTTTGACGCGGTCATTATGGCGGAGGTGAAGCGTCGCCTGCCAAAGGTGCCGCCTGTCCTGCCGCAGAGTTAATGCGACGGGACGAGTGGTTCGCGGGGCAGCCGTTGTGCGTGTGCGAGCCGTTCGAGGAATGGAACACGGGCGCGTCGTCTTCACGCCGTGGGAGAGGGTTCTCTCGCTGTCTCAGGAGGGGGCATGAGCTTGCTGACGACTTGACTGCTGCTTCCGCCCGCCTGCCACCGCCATTACTGCCGGCCCATTTCTGGCTGTATCGACCGCCGCGCCTTCTCCCGCGGCTGACTGACCCGTGACCGATGTGCTCGGTTGGCACTGTCGGGTCATGCGCAGGGTCGCCTCGAGTCGCGGCACCGGTTCCGCAGTCGGTGAGGCGAGGTACTGGCACGAGTGGCGGTGCAGTTTCTCGCACGTAGTAACCGGCGTGCCGGTTACATGACGCGTGGGCCTAGGCCTCCATGCTGGACGCATCGAAGTTGAAAGGGTGCGCCCCCTTGGTGCGGTTGCATGCCGCCTGCATGGCGGTCCACCCTTTCACCCACTGGTCCGGGCGATAGTGGAGGAATGCTTGTAACCGCTGGGCTATTGTGGGCTCCACGCGCGGCGGTTTGGCTTCTTATGTCCTGGGCCAGCTTGCATGACGCGTGGGACCCAGCCCCCGTGTCGTAGGGGGAGGACCTTGGAGCGTGTTGGAGAAGACTCAGTCCGCACCGGCTGAGGACGCAAGTGGGGAGAGTCATCTTTAAAAGGAGGGTGACCCCCTTGGATGGCAACCATGTCTTCGCACTCTCCTCATGCATCGCGCCCTTCCACCTTCCGAGCCCCCGGATGGGAAGCGCTCGCGTTGCCTTCGTCTTGTCGTTGTTGGAGGAACGCAACTTCACGGAAGTTGGTACCTTTCAGCCATCGTTCGGCTTCAAGGATTTTCATCAGGTAGCCCGGCTGCATCCCCTCGCCGGTGGTCACCCAAGACGGTGACCACCAGTTCGAGGGTGGGGAGAAGCAAGCTGGGCTGCGGCCTCTGCCCCTCCCTCAGCTTCAAGGATGTTCATCATCAGTGCTGGGGAGGGGAGTGCGCTGAGTTGGGGCCTGTCTCTGCGCGGGCAGCGAGCCGCTCCTTTCCTCAGTGATCGGAGGGAAGGGCGTTCGCCGTCCGTGGCGCTGGCAGCTGCCGCGTGTCTGGCTCTCCGGCCTGAACGGCTTCGGCGCTGCTTCCGGTGCCACCTCCCACCGAGGCAGCCAGAAGAGGTTTCTGCGCCGACGAGATAGTCCGTGTGGCAGAACCGCCCGAATTATTCCAGCTTAAGTGCCTAAGTCACGCCTCAGGGGCCGTAACACACTTAAATCGGAATAACCCGTCAGTCCCTCAGATCTAGTCTGATGAAGCCACTTAACCAGGATCAAATTCCACAATCTCACTCGAAGGTGAGTCACAGAAGAAATACAATAAAACAGGAAACCTCAAATTAAGTACTGAGTTATTACATAAATCGGAGTTTTTGAGTAGCAAATAAAGTTCACAAAATAAAGTGCAGCGGATAATCGATGTCGTCGGTAATGAGGAAATGGGCAAGGCCTAGCCCACTACTCCTCATGCTCCTCTCCTGCCGGAGCAACATCCCACTCGACCGTCCAACCCGGTGGCAGGGTGGTAGGCTAAGTCACACCATCAACCAAATCTTGCATGGTACCTGCAAAAATGGTGCCACAAGCAAGGCTGAGTATACTAATACTTAGCTAGACTTAACCGGTGTGAGGAGTCTACTCCTCTACCTCTAGACTATGCAGCTGTTTGGCTGAGGGGTTTGGTTTGCCAAAGCACTAGCTGTTTCTAAAATCAATTTTTAGCTTTTCAAATTCTACCATCATTAACTTAGCTAGATTTGCTCCTTCTAAGCATACATGGTAATAATCAATTAGTTCAATCAACAAGTTATCTCGTATAATCCACATTTCACTTCTTACTCGATGCAGTACAAGGAATCAAGCAGTCTCATTAGCTACGAGAAGCAGACGATTCGAATCGAGTTTTTAAACCTTGCAAGGTAAACCTAAACACACGTCAAGTCAGGGTACTCTGACCCCACACAAGACAACCGTCCCCATCGATTCCCCGTTCGCGTCCAGGCCTCACCGCCTTGGCATACAATGCTCCACTGACCCCGGCTGCCGTCGTGCAGTGACCGCACTTGTACCCACCATAGCTAGCATGGGAGACCCAGTCTCAGGCTGCATGAGGGATAAAGTCCGCGCCCGGCTTCACTCAGGTACTAGGTTTACCGGTTACCATTTTTTCCGGCATGTGCTTAGTACGTTCAAAAGCTTGACTCAGGTATCCACACATTAATCCTTAATTCATTTTTCCCGTCTCATGGACAAGGCATCCTCCCTGGATCCAAGTCCATAGACCAACATAAATCCCGTTATCAAGATGAATACAATCAATTCCTGACCTCGCGCGAGTGCTAGAAAAATCACTCGACTTCTATCGAGATCCTGATTAGCAAGCAGCTACTCGACCTAGCATACTAGTATTCATCTCAAAAAGGAATCCTAAGTTCATGCAGCTAGAGGTTTCAAGCAACTCCTACACTTAAGTGCACATTGCAATCCTACAAGCATTAAGTGTAGTAAAGTAGCATATAATAACATGGTTATGCATAAAACCGGGGCTTGCCTTCAATTGCTGGGGCTGCGGGGAGATCCTTGATAGCAGCCTCTGAAGCCTGCTCCTGGTCCTCCTCTTGGACAGGTCCTTGCTCGGGGATGAGCACGTACTCTCCGTCGGCAAGATTACAATCTAATGAATGCAATGCGTAAGATATATGCATGATATGATATGTGCTTTTAGAAATTACAACTTTAAAGGTGTATGGTCTTTTGAGTTTAAACAAGTTAACTTTACTTATGTAAAACCCTTGGGTGGTATACTTGGTAAATTGGGTTAGACTTAGCTAAGGTAAGTGGTAGGCTTATTTTTTTGGGGTTCCACTGAATTCCTTTTAAGTCTTAGGGATAAATGATAAGTACTCAAGTTAGACTTATTGAGGTGGGGTTTATTTCTTCTTTCCTTTTCTTTTATTCTTTTAATGTTTTGGAGTAGGTTTGAACTACAAGTTGCTTTTCTAAAATTCCAAAAATTCTGCAAAACTTACAGTGGCTTGTTACTGGTGTATGATTTTCTGCCTCAAAATTTGGGGGTCAGGAAGTGAATGGTTTTCTCTGGTCAAAATTACCAAATTTTAGGGCAGAAGGGGTACTTTGAACTACAACTATTATTTAACAGTGGGTAATTCTTTAAAACTCATTTTTGCTGGCTTTTAGGTGTTATAACATGACTTGATACATATTTCTAATCATTAATACCTTTTAATTATTTTCCTATGGTTTTCTCAAGTTTCTAGCCAAATGGGTGCTTTCTACTACCACTATATTTGAAAAACATCAAACAACAGAGTTCTTATTTTTCTTAGTTGGTATTTTGTGCAAGAGCAATCATTCTGAAGTTTGGCTTCTTTTTGCTTAAGGGAAGGGGTGGTTTGCATTATTTGAATTAAGTGGTCTTTCTCTTTAATCACTAGCAAAAGGTATGAGTTTACTTCTTCTTCATGGGTTTGCATTTTTCTCTGGTGGATTGTCTCATCATGGACTTAGCTAATTTTTGGTTGCCCATTATCACATTATTTGGGGTTGTTCATGATTTAGTTGGAAAATGTCTTATTATCACTTTGCATTTAATTTCCTTACTTAAGAGTTGGGCTGGGGTGCTCTATATTTTTGTAGTGGGGCTCTGGTGGTTATAAGTTCACTGGATTTTTATTAACCCCTTTGGTTATAGTTTTGCAATTCTAATAATTGATTTTCAGTCTATATAAGGCTAAACAAATCATCTTAATTTAAAACTGATCCAAATTAATGGTCTCTGTATTTTTCCTAGGTTCTCTGTTGCATAAGTAAACTAGGAAAAATATTATTAATCACTGTTCATTAATTTCTAAGGCCTTTCTGATTTTCTCTAAGTTTTGGACAAAATAGCTTTAAATAAATAACTACATCATATTTTCCAATGCTGGTGTTCCGACTATTTTTAAACAGTGTCTAAATAAGGTATAAACATCTACAAATTTTCTTAAGCTTAGCACAAAAGAAAAACTAATTTTCCTTAATTAAACAAGGTTTAGGGGGTTTCTGTTTTTAATTTTAAACTCTAAAATTTAGAACAGAAAGCATAGGGTTCACTATTTTTAAATGACAGATTACAATATTCCAGAGCTAGCAAAATTGGTTTGACAACTTTTTATTAAGATTTCATCATGTTATGGATTTTCTAAGTTCTCTGGTCATTTTAAAAGAATAACAGAATTGATTAAGTGGAAATCCACTTTGCACTGGGGTCCCTGGCGGTTTTCTAAGTTTCCTTCGCGATTCAGTCCTTAGGTTACTATTCACATGAGTCGCTGACATTACAGAAAACCCCTCGGGTTCTACAGAACCTAACCCGAGGTCCTTCTTCTACCTTAAACAGTAGCCGCGGCGAAGAAAAGGGCGGAAGGGCTTACCGGCGGCGAGACTGTTCCGGTGAAGTGGTCGAGGGTGAAGGGAAGGTCGCGGGGATCACAACGGTGTGCGGAACGCCGTTGGAGATGGCCGGAGTCGGTCGGTCCACGCGCGCAGGCGGGGATGCTCGTCGGCGGCGAGGAGACCGGCCTGGTCACGGCGAGATAGTTCAATCAAATAGGTCAGGGAGGTCCACGGGATGCCAGAGAAGACATGAGCGAAAGGAATTGGGCGGAGACTCACTGGATAGCTCGGTCCACGCGCGGCGGCGGAAGACCGAAGTCCGGTGAGGTTGATCTCGGGCCTCCGGTGAAGTCCGGTCGGGTCCGAGGGCTTGGCAAGCTTCACGGGCTACTGGCGGAGCTAGCCGAAGCACTGGCTTGCCCGGAAGATGGCTGGGGTGGACTGGCCACGGTGGCCGAAGCTCTGGCGGCAATGGCGGGCGGAAATAAGTTTGCCGGAGCTAAGGGGAAGTGGCTGGCCGGTGAGGGTGAGTGCGGGGCGAAGTGGGGCGCGCCTGGGAAGGCTTTATAGGCGCGGCGCGGTGCACGGGCGGTCGTGGACCGGCGAGTGCGCGCGGGCGTGCACTGGGAAGGCGCGGTGCGCGAATGGGCGTGAACCGGGGGTGTCAGCCGCGGTCGAACACGTGTTCCCGTTGCCTCTGCCCCTGTTCAAGCGCCGATTGGGAGCAAATCTTCGCGAATTTGGGCAAGATCACTGCAAGGGATTTGTTCACCAGACCAAGCTTTGTCTTTTGTGTATGGACGACGTGCGGTTTTAGGCTAGGGACAGGGAGTTGTAGCGTCACCAAGGTGCCAGTGTCAGAATGCCTGGTCCCGAGGTTGAGCTGCGCCAAAACCGTGTCAAAAGGATTTGGTTTGAGTTCAAACTTTCCCAGAATGTGTTCAAGGTAATTTGGCACGACATTGATATTTGGATCTTCTGGCTTTGAGTTTGGAAAAGCAGAGAACACAGATGATCTTTGAGAAGAGGTCTGAAATTCAGAAATTCAGAAATCTGAATTTCTCTAAGGGTTCATTGATCAAGGGCTGATTTGGGGATTTATTTGAGTTATTTTGGCTAAGCCTTCTCAATCTTTCTTGTTGCTTAACAAATATACTTTAACTTATATAATTGGCTCAACTCAAAATTTTAAACTTTTCATCCTCTTTTCACATCTTCTTGAATTTTGTTCATGGGGTTTACTTAGGGTTTTGAATTAGGGTTGCACATTCTTTTCTTTCAAAAGTCTCAATTGTTTTGATCATGACACTTTTAAGTATATACTTGGTGAATTCTTCCTCACTTAAATTGTTTTGATGTTCATGCTTACTTTGGTTCACATAAAATAATGGTTCTTGGTTTGGCTTTTTAAGAGAAACCCTAGGTGACACTGGGGTGTCACAGCCTTCCCCCCTTAAAGGAATCTCGTCCCGAGATTCGGGCCAGAGTCCTCCCGGGGTGAAGCGAAGGGTGAGACTGATAGGAAAAAGGATTTTGATTGTTATTATTAGGGCAAAACTGCTCTTCGAATGTCATTCTCTTTGCAACTTCAGAAGGAAGTCCTTTTAAGTTTTACTTTATAGTTACTTCATTCTGAATTAAGATCATATTTTTGGAAATTAGATCCGAAAGGCAGGAGGAGGGGTTGGGGGTGATTACGTACCAGCTTCCTTAGGTAGGCAATCGGGGAAGTTGGATCTTAAGAATTCCTCGGTTTCCCAAGTAGCTTCCTCCTCTGAGTGATTACTCCATTGGACCTTGAACATCCTGATTGACTTAGCCCGAGTTGATCTTTCCTTGCAATCCAGAATCTTGGAGGGGTACTCTTGGTACGAGAGATCTGGCTCTATCTCCAATTCTGGCTCTGCTATGATCTCAGTCGGCAACCGAACACACTTCTTTAGCTGAGATACATGGAATACACTGTGAATGGCAGACATCTTTGAAGGTAACTTCAGCTTGTATGCCACGGGTCCACATGCTTCGATGATCTCATAAGGTCCAACGTAACGAGGGGCTAGCTTGCCTTTGATCCCAAACCTCTGCACTCCCTTGGTGGGTGATACCTTGAGGTATACGAAACTTCCCACCTCGAACTGGAGAGGTTTCCTTCTTCTATCATGATAGCTCTTCTGCCTGGCCTGAGCAGCTTCTAGATTCTTCCTGATTAGCTTGACCTTCCTTTCGGCTTCGGTCACTAAATCAGGTCCAAAAACTTCTCTTTCACCAGGTTGAGACCAATTGAGTGGTGTCCTGCACCTTCTTCCATAGAGAGCTTCAAAAGGTGCCATCTTTAGGCTGGATTGATAACTATTGTTATAAGCAAACTCTGCCAAGGAGAGGTGCTTATCCCAGTTCTTGCCACAATCGATCGCACAAGCTCTCAGCATATCTTCCAGAATCTGGTTTACCCTTTCCGTCTGACCATCAGTCTGTGGGTGGTAAGCTGAACTCCTGATTAGCTTGGTTCCCAAAGACTCTTGCAATTGTTCCCAAAATCTGGCAACAAATTGGGCTCCTCGGTCAGAAACAATGGTCCGAGGTAATCCATGCAAACACACGATCCGGTCAATATACAATTCTGCATACTTCTGAGCCTTATCAGTGGTGTGCACAGGAAGAAAATGTGCTACTTTCGTCAATCGGTCCACAATAACCCAAATCGAATCATGATGACGAGAGGTGTTGGGCAGACCCACAATGAAATCCATGCTGATGCCGTCCCACTTCCACGAAGGTACAGACAGTGGTTGCAAAGCTCCAGCGGACTTCAAGTGGCTTGCCTTAATCCTCTGACAGGTGTCACACTCTGATACATACTGGGCTATCTCCCTCTTCATTCTGGTCCACCAGTACAAGGGCTTCAAATCATGGTACATCTTGGTGCTTCCCAGATGCATAGAGAATTTGGAGAGATGAGCCTCATCCAAAATTTTCCTCTTGAGATCCTGGTCCTTAGGAATTACCAATCTGCTTTTGAACCATAACACACCTTTATCATCCTGGCGGAAACAATTATACTTCTCAACCTTCTGATGAAGATTCTTCTTGATAATCTGCACTCCCTTGTCATTGAGCTGGGCCATGATAATCTGGTCTTGCAAAGCTGGCTCAACAGCCATTTGAGACAAAGAACCAGAAGGAATCACTTCAATTTGCATCTTGCTCAACTCATCACACAAGGTGTTAACACGAGAATCCATCAGAATACAATTGCATTGCAACTTCCGACTCAAGGCATCTGCTACTACATTAGCCTTCCCTAGGTGATAATGTACCTCCAGGTCATAATCCTTGATCAGCTCTAGCCATCTTCTCTGCCTCATGTTGAGATCAGCCTGAGTAAAAATGTACTTAAGGCTCTTATGATCAGTGAAGATGTTGCAGTGGGTTCCCATTAGATAGTGCCTCCACATCTTCAATGCATGAACCACTTCTGCTAACTCAAGGTCATGAGTGGGATAATTCTGCTCATGAGGCCTGAGTGCTCTTGAGGCATAAGCAATGACTCGGTTGTCTTGCATCAAGACACAACCTAGCCCGGTGCCAGAGGCATCACAATATACATCAAAAGGCTTGCTGCTGTCGGGTTGCGCCAATACTGGTGCTGTGGTCAGATGCTGCCTTAATGCATGGAAGGCATCTTCGCACTTCTGACTCCACACAAATTTGACTTCTTTCTTCAGCAACTCAGTAATAGGCTTCGCAATTCGAGAGAAGTCCGGAATAAATCTTCGGTAATAACCAGCCAATCCCAGAAAACTCTGAATCTGGCGAACAGTCGTTGGTGGCCTCCAGTTCATCACCTCTTGCACTTTGTCAGGATCAATAGCTATCCTAGCCTGAGAGATAGTGTGACCCAAGAATTTGATTTCCTTTAGCCAAAAATCACACTTGGATAGCTTGGCATAAAGGTGGTGCTCTCGCAGACGTTGAAGCACTACATGCAAATGCCCGGCATGTTCTTCTTCGTTCTTCGAGTACACCAGAATATCATCGATGAAAACCACCACGAACTTGTCCAATTCCGGCATAAAAACAGAATTCATCAGATACATGAAATATGCTGGTGCATTTGTCAGCCCGAATGACATCACCAAGAATTCATATAGCCCATATCTGGTTGAGAATGCCGTCTTCGGAATATCACTTGCTCGTATTTTGATCTGATGGTAGCCAGAGCGAAGGTCTATCTTGGAAAACACCTTGGCTCCGACCAACTGGTCAAAGAGAACATCAATACGAGGCAAAGGATACTTGTTCTTGATAGTTACCGCATTAAGAGGGCGGTAATCTATACACAGCCTCAAGCTTTCATCCTTCTTCTTCACAAACAGTGCTGGACATCCCCAAGGCGAAGTGCTTGGACGAATGAATCCCTTATCCAGCAACTCTTGCAACTGCTTCTTCAACTCTGCCAACTCAGCGGGCGGCATTCGGTAGGGCCTCTTGGAAATTGGGGCCGTTCCCGGTTGCAACTCGATGGCGAATTCAATATCCCGGTCCGGTGGCATTCCCGGCAATTCATCAGGAAAGACATCTGCATACTCACAGACCACTGGGATCTCCTTCAAGGGTATCTTCGTCATAGAGAAAGCACATGACTGAGAAGAACCCTGACTGGGCAGAATCAAAGTGAAATTCCCGCAGAAAGGAGAATTAACTTCCACGGTACGACTGGCTACATCAAGCACAACTTGGTGCAAGGTCATCCAATTTGCTCCTAGAATAATGTCCACATTTTCCAATCCCAACACAAGAAGAGAGGTTTTGATAATGTGGCTTCCCAGTTGAATAGGCACACTTTGGTTTAATTGATTAGTTGCAATTTTACCCCTAGGTGTGACTATCACGAATGACCCTTTTGAGTGAGAGAATGGCAGTTTGCAATTAGCACTGAACTTTTGGCTAATGAAACTATGAGATGCACCAGAATCAAACAGAATTAAAGCAGGTTGATTATAAACTGAAAAGGTACCAGTCATGATAGGAGCTCCTTCTGGCACTTCCTCTAGAGCAGTGAAGTTGAGCTTCCCTTGCCTGACTTGCACCTTCTGCTTTCTTCCCTTGTCTTGATTTGGTGCTGGCATCTGCCTCTGCTGGTTCCTGGGACAATTCTTGGCATAGTGGCCCACATTGCCACAAGTGAAACACTTGTTCCCATTGCCCTGGCGGAACTGCTGCTGCTGAGGAGGCTGATTGTTCCTTGGGGCGGGAGCTGGATAGCGGTTGGGTGCCGGCTGCTGCTCCTGCTGAGGTGGCCTGATCACCCATCTGCCTGCCTGCTGCTGAAAACCCCTGCTCTGATTGTGAGAAACAATCCGGAACCTCTGAGCCTGAGCGGATGGTGCTGCCATTGGTGCCTTTCTCTTCTTCTCTGCCCGGTGAGCAACAATGCAATCCTCCTGAGAGATGGCCATGTTGACCAACTCATTGAAGCTATCAGCCCGGACAGTGTTGAGTCGTTCCCGCAGCTTGGTATTGAGACCCCTGCGGAAGCGATCCCTCTTCTTTTCATCAGAATCAGCATGATACCCTGCATACTGGCATAAGTCGTTGAAGGCTTGCGCATACTGCAGTACCGTGCGGGTTCCTTGATTGAGGGCCAGGAATTCATTCAACTTCCGATCAAGAATGCCAGCTGGAATGTGGTGTCCTCTGAAGGCAGTCTTGAATTCCTCCCAAGATACTTCATGATCAGCGGGGAGCATAGCACGGAAGTGGTCCCACCAAGTCCGAGCAGGGCCGCGAAGCTGCTGTGCGGCGAAGCGAGCCTTGGCCTCATTAGGGCAGTCTCCCGTGAGGAGGGGAAACTTGGACTCGACGACGCGAAGCCACACGTCGGCGTCCAACGGATCCTCTGCCTTGGTGAACAAGGGCGGCTGCGTGCTCAGAAACTCCTGGTATGTTGCCATAGCCGGAGGTCGCTGATGCTGGCCTCCACCATGATGCTGTTGGTGGGGCTGGCGCTGCAAAAGCTGTCGCTGAATCTCATTCTGCTGGGCCATCAGCTCCTGCACTGTGGGAGCTGGAGGAGGTGGCGGGGGAGCTTGCTCATTCTGCCCGCGACGCTGCCTAGCTGCCATCTGAAAACAGAGATTGTCGCCATTGTTATCCCAACTCACATTTCCGAACGACAAGATATCATCTCATATGGAAGGAAAATGCCATAATCATAATATTAGGTTCGAAATGAAGATAACATGGTGACAAGGATCCCACAGATATCAAAAGTTTACAGGGTTACATTAATCAGGGGAAGGTACCCATAAGCCTAGTCCAAAATGTGATACTACTAAGCTCGCATAGGTTTCTATCCGCCTAAAAAATGTCAAAGCGTCTGCTTAACCCTGAGCGGTGGAAGCGACACTGGATACGGGTGAAGGAGGCATCGCGGAGGTAGTCCCATTGGCACCAGGGGCTGGTCCTAGCTCCTCGGGAGCCTCTTCTCCCTCGCTTCCTGCTTCATTGGCCTCCATCTCCAGGTGGTGCATGTCCAAGTGGTCATTTGCTTCCTCGAGTTCCCTCTGCACGTCGTGAAGCTGGTTTTCCAAGACATCAATAGTGTTGTCTCGGATCTCCACTTGCTGCTCCAGGGTAGCGATACGCTGGCTCAGCCTCTCCACCTGCAGATCCTTCTCCACCAACTCTGTGGACAGGTCGACCACAAAATCTTCCCGACTGTCGAGGGTGAGCTTGGCAGCCTGAGCGGTGTTAGCAAGAAGTGTCATAGCATCGCTCTGAAGGGCCTGAAGGCGGTACAGCGCACTCATGCACTGAACAGTGACCCTCCCAACCAAGACAGGATACATTGCCCACACATCCTTCACATGGCTCACGCGGTTACACCACATGGGATCATCCTTCTTCTCAGCAGGGAAGAGTCCCAAGGGGTGCATCACCATCTCCAGGGGATGGTAGCCACAAAAAGTCGTCAGAGTCTTCATGGTTGCTGCCTCAACGGTGTCGTCCGTCCTGAGTCCAATCGTCTCAGAGTCAAGAGAACGCCAACCCGGCTGAAGGGGATGAGCCTCCAAAGTTAGCCAGACCCGACAACGAGGTACCCGATGCTCCTCATACAACTGCACTGTGTATAAAGGGGGCGTAGGGTAACCGGCGGAGTTAAGCACTTCCCACAAGATGGAAGGAAAGCCATCGCGAGAAAGGAAGTCAGAACTGAAACGAGAGTCTCCTCCACTGGCGGGGGTGGGTGAATTCATCTGCGGAAGGGAATCAAAGATAAAGATTATGGTGGAAGGAAAAAGAAAAAGAGAGCCCGGATGGTTTTAAGGAAAAAGGGTTAGCTCAAATTTTAATTCCTCTTGGTGTTTTGTAATGCATGCATGCTGTAAGAAACGTTGCCTCTCACAAGAAAATAGGGTGCCTTTTTAGGGCATCCTTAAAAATATAAGTATTGGCCCACAGGGCCTAATTAATTAGCCACCTATTTCTCCCTCTACGCCTAAGGCCTTTCGTCCTAGGTCTAGCGATCTAGTCCTGACGATCCGTAGTAGTTTCTAGGCAAGTTTTAGATTTTGAAAATCAGTATTCATGGTTTATTGTCCTTCTCTGTGGTGGAATTTGCTCCGATACCAGCTGTGGCAGAACCGCCCGAATTATTCCAGCTTAAGTGCCTAAGTCACGCCTCAGGGGCCGTAACACACTTAAATCGGAATAACCCGTCAGTCCCTCAGATCTAGTCTGATGAAGCCACTTAACCAGGATCAAATTCCACAATCTCACTCGAAGGTGAGTCATAGAAGAAATACAATAAAACAGGAAACCTCAAATTAAGTACTGAGTTATTACATAAATCGGAGTTTTTGAGTAGCAAATAAAGTTCACAAAATAAAGTGCAGCGGATAATCGATGTCGTCGGTAATGAGGAAATGGGCAAGGCCTAGCCCACTACTCCTCATGCTCCTCTCCTGCCGGAGCAACATCCCACTCGACCGTCCAACCCGGTGGCAGGGTGGTAGGCCAAGTCACACCATCAACCAAATCTTGCATGGTACCTGCAAAAATGGTGCCACAAGCAAGGCTAAGTATACTAATACTCAGCTAGACTTAACCGGTGTGAGGAGTCTACTCCTCTACCTCTAGACTATGCAGCTGTTTGGCTGAGGGGTTTGGTTTGCCAAAGCACTAGCTGTTTCTAAAATCAATTTTTAGCTTTTCAAATTCTACCATCATTAACTTAGCTAGATTTGCTCCTTCTAAGCATACATGGTAACAATCAATTAGTTCAATCAACAAGTTATCTCGTATAATCCACATTTCACTTCTTACTCGATGCAGTACAAGGAATCAAGCAGTCTCATTAGCTGCGAGAAGCAGACGATTCGAATCGAGTTTTTAAACCTTGCAAGGTAAACCTAAACACACGTCAAGTCAGGGTACTCTGACCCCACACAAGACAACCGTCCCCATCGATTCCCCGTTCGCGTCCAGGCCTCACCGCCTTGGCATACAATGCTCCACTGACCCCGGCTGCCGCCGTGCAGTGACCGCACTTGTACCCACCATAGCTAGCATGGGAGACCCAGTCTCAGGCCGCATGAGGGATAAAGTCCGCGCCCGGCTTCACTCAGGTACTAGGTTTACCGGTTACCATTTTTCCCGGCATGTGCTTAGTACGTTCAAAAGCTTGACTCAGGTATCCACACATTAATCCTTAATTCATTTTTCCTGTCTCATGGACAAGGCATCCTCCCTGGATCCAAGTCCATAGACCAACATAAATCCCGTTATCAAGATGAATACAATCAATTCCTGACCTCGCGCGAGTGCTAGAAAAATCACTCGACTTCTACCGAGATCCTGATTAGCAAGCAGCTACTCGACCTAGCATACTAGTATTCATCTCAAAAAGGAATCCTAAGTTCATGCAGCTAGAGGTTTCAAGCAACTCCTACACTTAAGTGCACATTGCAATCCTACAAGCATTAAGTGTAGTAAAGTAGCATATAATAACATGGTTATGCATAAAACCGGGGCTTGCCTTCAATTGCTGGGGCTGCGGGGAGATCCTTGATAGCAGCCTCTGAAGCCTGCTCCTGGTCCTCCTCTTGGACAGGTCCTTGCTCGGGGATGAGCACGTACTCTCCGTCGGCAAGATTACAATCTAATGAATGCAATGCGTAAGATATATGCATGATATGATATGTGCTTTTAGAAATTACAACTTTAAAGGTGTATGGTCTTTTGAGTTTAAACAAGTTAACTTTACTTATGTAAAACCCTTGGGTGGTATACTTGGTAAATTGGGTTAGACTTAGCTAAGGTAAGTGGTAGGCTTATTTTTTGGGGTTCCACTGAATTCCTTTTAAGTCTTAGGGATAAATGATAAGTACTCAAGTTAGACTTATTGAGGTGGGGTTTATTTCTTCTTTCCTTTTCTTTTATTCTTTTAATGTTTTGGAGTAGGTTTGAACTACAAGTTGCTTTTCTAAAATTCCAAAAATTCTGCAAAAATTACAGTGGCTTGTTACTGGTGTATGATTCTCTGCCTCAAAATTTGGGGGTCAGGAAGTGAATGGTTTTCTCTGGTCAAAATTACCAAATTTTAGGGCAGAAGGGGTACTTTGAACTACAACTATTATTTAACAGAGGGTAATTCTTTAAAACTCATTTTTTCTGGCTTTTAGGTGTTATAACATGACTTGATACAAATTTCTAATCATTAATACCTTTTAATTATTTTCCTATGGTTTTCTCAAGTTTCTAGCCAAATGGGTGCTTTCTACTACCACTATATTTGAAAAACATCAAACAACAGAGTTCTTATTTTTCTTAGTTGGTATTTTGTGCAAGAGCAATCATTCTGAAGTTTGACTTCTTTTTGCTTAAGGGAAGGGGTGGTTTGCATTATTTGAATTAAGTGGTCTTTCTCTTTAATCACTAGCAAAAGGTATGAGTTTACTTCTTCTTCATGGGTTTGCATTTTTCTCTGGTGGATTGTCTCATCATGGACTTAGCTAATTTTTGGTTGCCCATTATCACATTATTTGGGGTTGTTCATGATTTAGTTGGAAAATGTCTTATTATCACTTTGCATTTAATTTCCTTACTTAAGAGTTGGGCTGGGGTGCTCTGTATTTTTGTAGTGGGGCTCTGGTGGTTATAAGTTCACTGGATTTTTATTAACCCCTTTGGTTATAGTTTTGCAATTCTAATAATTGATTTTCAGTCTATATAAGGCTAAACAAATCATCTTAATTTAAAACTGGTCCAAATTAATGGTCTCTGTATTTTTCCTAGGTTCTCTGTTGCATAAGTAAACTAGGAAAAATATTATTAATCACTGTTCATTAATTTCTAAGGCCTTTCTGATTTTCTCTAAGTTTTGGACAAAATTGCTTTAAATGAATAACTACATCATATTTTCCAATGCTGGTGTTCCTACTATTTTTAAACAGTGTCTAAATAAGGTATAAACATCTACAAATTTTCTTAAGCTTAGCACAAATGAAAAACTAATTTTCCTTAATTAAACAAGGTTTAGGGGGTTTCTATTTTTAATTTTAAACTCTAAAATTTAGAACAGAAAGCATAGGGTTCACTATTTTTAAATGACAGATTACAATATTCCAGAGCTAGCAAAATTGGTTTGACAACTTTTTATTAAGATTTCATCAAGTTACGGATTTTCTAAGTTCTCTGGTCATTTTAAAAGAATAACAGAATTGATTAAGTGGAAATCCACTTTGCACTGGGGTCCCTGGCGGTTTTCTAAGTTTCCTTCGCGATTCAGTCCTTAGGTTACTATTCACATGAGTCGCTGACATTACAGAAAACCCCTCGGGTTCTACAGAACCTAACCCGAGGTCCTTCTTCTACCTTAAACAGTAGCCACGGCGAAGAAAAGGGCGGAGGGGCTTATCGGCGGCGAGACTGTTCCGGTGAAGTGGTCGAGGGTGAAGGGAAGGTCGCGGGGATCACAACGGTGTGTGGAACGCCGTCGGAGATGGCCGGAGTCGGTCGGTCCACGCGCGCAGGCGGGGATGCTCGTCGGCGGCGAGGAGACCGGCCTGGTCACGGCGAGATAGTTCAATCAAATAGGTCAGGGAGGTCCACGGGATGCCAGAGAAGACATGAGCGAAAGGAATTGGGCGGAGACTCACTGGATAGCTCGGTCCACGCGCGGCGGCGGAAGACCGAAGTCCGGTGAGGTCGATCTCGGGCCTCCGGTGAAGTCCGGTCGGGTCCGAGGGCTTGGCAAGCTTCACGGGCTACTAGCGGAGCTAGCCGAAGCACTGGCTTGCCCGGAAGATGGCTGGGGTGGACTGGCCACGGTGGCCGAAGCTCTGGCGGCAATGGCGGGCGGAAATAAGCTCGCCGGAGCTAAGGGGAAGTGGCTGGCCGGTGAGGGTGAGTGTGGGGCGAAGTGGGGCGCGCCTGGGAAGGCTTTATAGGCGCGGCGCGGTGCACGGGCGGTCGTGGACCGGCGAGTGCGCGCGGGCGTGCACTGGGAAGGCGCGGTGCGCGAACGGGCGTGAACCGGGGGTGTCAGCCGCGGTCGAACACGTGTTCCCGTTGCCTCTGCCCCTGTTCAAGCGCCGATTGGGAGCAAATCTTCGCGAATTTGGGCAAGATCACTGCAAGGGATTTGTTCACCAGACCAAGCTTTGTCTTTTGTGTATGGACGACGTGCGGTTTTAGGCTAGGGACAGGGAGTTGTAGCGTCACCAAGGTGCCAGTGTCAGAATGCCTGGTCCCGAGGTTGAGCTGCACCAAAACCGTGTCAAAAGGATTTGGTTTGAGTTCAAACTTTCCCAGAATGTGTTCAAGGTAATTTGGCACGACTTTGATATTTGGATCTTCTGGCTTTGAGTTTGGAAAAGCAGAGAACACAGATGATCTTTGAGAAGAGGTCTGAAATTCAGAAATTCAGAAATCTGAATTTCTCTAAGGGTTCATTGATCAAGGGCTGATTTGGGGATTTATTTGAGTTATTTTGGCTAAGCCTTCTCAATCTTTCTTGTTGCTTATCAAATATACTTTAACTTATATAATTGGCTCAACTCAAAATTTTAAACTTTTCATCCTCTTTTCACATCTTCTTGAATTTTGTTCATGGGGTTTACTTAGGGTTTTGAATTAGGGTTGCACATTCTTTTCTTTCAAAAGTCTCAATTGTTTTGATCATGACACTTTTAAGTATATACTTGGTGAATTCTTCCTCACTTAAATTGTTTTGATGTTCATGCTTACTTTGGTTCACATAAAATAATGGTTCTTGGTTTGGCTTTTTAAGAGAAACCCTAGGTGACACTGGGGTGTCACAGTCCGTGCCGCCCGCGGACTGACCTCCAACTCTACGGCCTTCTGCTTGTCCTCGCCCCTCGGGTGGGGATGCGGGCGAGGGCCTTGTCGTAGCAGCGTCTGCCCTGAGGTCATCGCTGCTGCTGTTCGGCCACCCGGAGCGGAGGTCATTGTTGCTGCTGCCGGAGCGGGCGTCGGCGAACCGCCTGGGGTTTCGTCGCCCCGCAGGCCCTCCAATGTGGGGGGTTGTTTGTACCTGTGGGGGCGGAACTGGAGTTCCATTTGTAATGGCACCTTGAGTGCCGGTGTTTGTTCATTGTGGCTATCGGGGCCTGAACATGTAGGTATTTTTGGGTGTAATACCGTGTTTTTTCCTCATTTTCGAGCACTGGAACTCGCCTGTCGGCTAGCCGAACCGCTTAACCAAATGTGAGTTGCTTTGTGCGGAAGGTGACGAGTGAGGTATCCGTATCCCGGAGGCGTAGGAATCCCTCGGCTCGGTCGGCCTTGCCGCCCGAGGCTTCACTTGCTTAGTCGAAGAAACCCTCGGCCGCTCTATGGTGAGCCAGGGCTGAGGGCAGCGGTGTCAGCGTGGACAGAGGTGGAGTTGGCTCGAAAAAGGAAGCTTTGTCGGTCGGGGCCTGGCCGGGTCGTCCACTAGCGGGACCAACGCCGGAGTCGAGTTGCCGAGGCCACGAGCCGGGCTGGTGTCCTTGGGGGACAGCTGGCTGAGGCTTCGGGACGGCCAGCCGAGCCGTCTGCTCGGGTCGGGTTCCTAGAGGAGACCCTGGCGGCGAGGCTCGGTCGGACTTCGCCGAAGGTGGAGTTGACGCCGAGGGTGCTGCTGCTCCCCCTCCATCGACGTCTGAGCCTGCAGGATCGGTTCGCCTGTAGTATGCATATGTTTTTTGCGGCCGCCGAGGCCCAAACATACTGTCGTCACGTTGTAAAGTTGTGTTTCTTTTCCTCTTGTTTTGAGTATCAGGGCTTGCTCGTCGGTAGCAGAATCGTTTATCCGAGCTAGAGTTACTTCTCACGGAAGGTGATGAGTGAGGTTTCCGTATCCCGGAGGCGTAGGAATCCCTCGGCTCGGTCGGCCTAGCCGCTTACGTGTACTCTTGCTCGTCCGCGGGATTCTATTATCGACGTAGTCGAGAAAACCCGAAAAACCGTTTTGGCAGAAAGTATTTTGAGCGTTAAGGCTTGTTCGGTCAGCAGGATCGCTCATCCAAACGCGAGTTACTTCTCGCAGAAGGTGATGAGTGAGGTATTCGTATCCCAGAGGCGTAGGAGTCACTCGGCTCGGTCGGCCATGCCTGCTTACGTGTACTCCGTCGTTTTCATGATCCCACTACCGAAGTAGTCGAAAAGCACGAAAGATATTCTGGCAGAAAGACTTTTTCCGAGGAAAATTTTGACGCGGAGGGGGTTCCCCCTTCTAGCCCCCGAGGGAGGGTCGGGCTTTGCCGAGGCAAGGTTGACCCTTCCTTGATGGTTAGACTTCATATGTAAATGAGGTATATGAACGGCTTGAAAACATCTTAAGGGTAGAAGCGACGTAGCTGTCGGATGTTCCAAGCGTTGCTGTAGACCTCGCCTTGACTGTTGGCCAGCTTGTACGTCCCGGGCTTCAAAACCTTGGCGATGACGAATGACCCTTCCCAGGGAGGCGTGAGCTTGTGCCGCCCTCGGGCATTTTTTTATAGTCGAAGCACCAAGTCGCCCACCTAGAGGTCTCGGGACCGAACCCCTCGGGCGTGGTAGCGTCACAGGGACTGCTGATACCGCACCGAGTGTAGTAAGGTCACGTCCCAAGCCTCTTCCAGCTGGTCCAGTGAGTCTTCTCGGTTGGTCTGGTTGCATCGGTCGTTGTAGGCCCTCGTCCTTGGGGAACCCTATTCTAAGTCTGTGGGCAAGATGGCCTCGACTCCATAGACTAGAAAGAACGGCGTGAAACCCGTGGCTCTACTTGGCGTCATCCTCAGGCTCCAGACCACCAAGGGGTGTTCCTTCATCCATCGCCTGCCGAACTTGTGGAGGTCGTTGTAGATCCTCGGCTTGAGTCCTTGCAGAATCATGCTGTTGGCACGTTCTACCTGCCCATTCGTCATGGGGTGTGCCACAGCGGCCCAGTCCACCCGGATGTGGTGGTCTTCGTAGAAGTCCAGGAACTTTCTACCAGTGAACTGGGTGCCGTTGTCGGTGATGCTGGAGTTCAGGACCCCGAAGCGATGGATGATGTTGGTGAAGAATGCCACCGCCTGTTCGGACCTGATGCTGTTTAGGGGTCGGACCTCGATCCACTTGGAGAATTTGTCGATGGCAACCAGTAGGTGCGTGTAGCCCCCGGGTGCCTTCTGCAAGGGACCGACGAGGTCCAGACCCCACACAGCAAACGACCAGGTGATGGGTATTGTTTGCAGAGCCTGAGCGGGTAGGTGTGTCTGCCTTGCGTAGAATTGACACCCTTGGCAGGTGCGGACAATTCTAGTGCCGTCGGCCACCGCGGTCGGCCAGTAGAAACCTTGTCAGAAAGCGTTTCCAACAAGGGCTCGAGGCGCTGCGTGATGACCGCAAGCCCCCGAGTGTATTTCTTGTAAGAGCTCCTGGCCTTCGGCGATGGGTATGCATCGTTGGAGGATGCCGGAGGGGCTGCGGTGGTAGAGCTCCTTCCCATCACCCAGCAAGACGAATGACTTGGCGCGCCGCGCCAGTCGCCGAGCTTCAGCTCTATCGAGGGGTAGCTCTCCTCGGTGGAGATATTGCAGGTACGGGGTCTGCCAGTTTCGATTAGGCGTGACCCCATTCCGCTCTTCCTCGATGCGCAGAGCCTCACCCTCGGTAGCCGAGGGTGCCTCGGGCGGGGCCGAGGGTGCCTCGGGCTGGGCCGAGGCCTTCTCGGGCTCGGGCGTGTCGTTTGTCCTGACTGAGGGTTGATGTAGGTCCCAGGAGAAGACGTTCGGGGGAACCGTTGTTCGCGCTGAAGCTATCTTCGCCAGCTCGTCCGTAGTCTCGTTGTACCGCCAGGCGACGTGGTTGACCTCGAGCCCATAGAACTTGTCCTCCAGGCTCCGAACCTCGTCG
Source organism: Zea mays (assembly GCF_902167145.1). NCBI lineage: Eukaryota > Viridiplantae > Streptophyta > Magnoliopsida > Poales > Poaceae > Zea > Zea mays. The sequence goes on along the minus strand of NC_050096.1, from coordinate 244,639,300 downwards.
CAGTAGGCTTCCATCTTCGGGTCACGGCAGTGGGAGTTCTTCATGACTTGGTCGATGACAAGCTGCGAGTCACCGCGAGCGTCGAGGCGTCGGACACCTTGCTCGATGGCGATGTGCAACCCGTTGACCAGAGCCTCGTACTCAGCCACGTTATTGGACGCCGAGAAATGGAGGCGCAGCACGTAGCGGAGGTGCTTCCCGAGGGGCGAGATGAAGAGCAGGCCTGCGCCCGCTCCTGTTTTCATCAGCGACCCATCGAAAAACATGGTCCAGAGTTCCGGTTGGATCGGAGCTGCCGCGAGCTGGGTGTCGACCCATTCAGCCATAAAGTCCACCAAGACTTGGGACTTGATGGCCTTCCGAGGGGCGAACGAGATTGTCTCGCCCATGATCTCCACCGCCCATTTTGCAATCCTACCCGAGGCCTCTCGGCACTGGATGATCTCCCCCAGGGGGAAGGATGACACCACAGTCACCGGATGAGACTCGAAGTAGTGTCGCAACTTCCACCTCGTCAGAATCACCGCGTACAACAGCTTCTGAATTTGTGGGTAGCGGATCTTGGTCTCGGACAGTACTTCACTGATGAAGTAGACTGTCCTCTGGACGGGCAATGCATGCCCCTCTTCTCGTCTCTCAACCACGATCGCGGCGTTGACCACCTGAGTGGTAGCGGCGACGTAGATCAAGAGGGCTTCTCCGGCAGCGGGGGCACCAAGATGGGCGCGCTGGTAAGGAGCGCTTTTAGGTTCCCGAGGGCTTCCTCGGCCTCGGGGGTCCAAGTGAAGCGCTCGGTCTTCCTCAAGAGGTGGTACAGAGGTAGGCCTCTTTCGCCGAGGCGCGAGATGAAATGGCTCAGAGCCGCAAGACATCCCATAACCCTCTGTACTCCTTTCAAGTCCTTGATGGGGCCCATGCTGGTGATGGCCGCGATTTTCTCCGGGTTGGCCTTGATGCCCCGCTCGGAGACGATGAACCCCAGGAGCATGCCTCGGGGGACTCCGAAGACACACTTCTCGGGATTGAGTTTCACGCCTTTCGCCTTGAGACACCGGAATGTCGTTTCAAGGTCGGAGAGGAGGTCAGAGGCTTTCCTCGTCTTGACTATGATGTCATCGACGTAAGCCTCGACCGTTCGACCAATGTGCTCTCCGAACACGTGGTTCATGCACCTTTGGTACGTCGCACCCGCATTCCTCAAACCAAATGGCATAGTAACGTAGCAGTACATGCCAAAGGGCGTGATGAAAGAAGTCGCGAGCTGGTCGGACTCTTTCATCCTGATTTGGTGATACCCTGAGTAGGCATCGAGGAAAGACAGGGTTTCGCACCCAGCAGTGGAATCCACGATTTGATCGATGCGAGGCAGAGGGTAGGGAACCTTCGGACATGCTTTGTTTAGACCAGTGTAGTCTACACACATCCGCCAATTCCCTCCTTTCTTTCTCACAAGCACAGGGTTGGCAAGCCATTCGGGATGGAATACCTCTTCGATGAACCATGCGGCCATCAGCTTGTGGATCTCCTCGCCTATGGCTTTGCGCTTTTCTTCGTCGAATCGGCGCAGAGGCTGCTTCACGGGTCGAGATCCAGCTCAGATATCCAGCGAGTGCTCAGCGACATCACTAGGTATGCCAGGCATGTCCGAGGGACTCCACGCGAAAACTTCGGCGTTCGCACGGAGAAAGTCGACGAGCACAACTTCCTATTTGGGGTCGAGCTCGGAGCCGATCCGGATCTGCTTGGAGGCGTCGTTGCTGGGGTCGAGAGGGACAGACTTAACCATTTCTGCTGGCTCGAAGTTGCCGGCGTGGCGCTTCGCATCTGGCGCCTCCTTGGAGAGGCTCTCCAGGTCGGCGATGAGGGCCTCAGCGTACTCCACGCACTCCACGTCGCATTCGTACACATGTCGGTACGTGGGGCCGACGGTGATGACCCCGTTGGGGCCCGGCATTTTGAGCTTGAGGTAGTTGTAGTTGGGGACGGCCATGAACTTGGCGTAGCATGGCCTCCCCAGTACTGCGTGGTAGGTTCCTCGGAACCCGACCACCTCGAACGTGAGGGTTTCCCTTCGAAAGTGGGAGGGAGTCCCGAAGCAGACGGGCAAATCGAGTTGTCCGAGGTGTTGGACGCGTTTCCCGGGGATGATCCCGTGAAAAGGCGTCGCGCCTGTCCGGATCGAGGACAGATCGATCTGCAGGAGCCCGAGGGTCTCGGCGTAGATGATGTTGAGGCTGCTGCCTCCGTCCATGAGGACCTTGGTGAGCCTGACGTTGCCGATGACGGGGTCGACAACGAGCGGATATTTCCCTGGGCTCGGCACGCGGTCGGGGTGGTCGCCCTGGTCGAAGGTGATGGGCTTGTCGGACCAGTCTAGGTAGACTGGCGCCGTCACCTTTACCGAGCAGACCTCCCGACGCTCTTGCTTGCGGTGCCGAGCCGAGGCGTTCGCCACTTGCCTACCGTAGATCATGAAGCAGTCGTGGACCTCGGGGAACTCCTCTGCCTTGTGATCCTCCTTCTTGTCGTTGTTGTGGGCCCTGCCACCTTCTACAGGTGGCCCGGCCTTGTGAAACTGGCGCCGAAGCATGACGCACTCCTCAAGGGTGTGCTTGACGGGCCCCTGGTGATAGGGGCACGACTCCTTGAGCATCTTATCGAAGAGATTGGCACCTACAGGAGGTTTCCGAGGGTTCTTGTACTCAGCGGTGGCGACAAGGTCCGCGTCGGTGGCGTCGCGTTTCAGTTGCGACTTCTTGTTCTTCTTCTTGGTGCCGCGCTGAGCGGACGCCTCGGGGACGTCTTCCGGCTGGTGGCCCTGGGCTGCTTGTCCTTTTGGAAGATGGCCTCAACCGCCTCCTGGCCAGAGGCGAACATGGTGGCGATGTCCATCAGCTCGCTCGCCCTGGTGGGGGTCTTGCGACCCAGCTTGCTCACCAGGTCGCGGCAGGTGGTGCCGGCGAGGAACGCGCAGATGACGTCCGAGTCGGTGACGTTGGGCAGCTCGGTGCGCTGCTTCGAGAATCGCCGGATGTAGTCCCGGAGAGACTCTCCCTGCTGCTAGCGGCAGCTTCAGAGATCCCAGGAGTTCCCAGGGCGCACGTACGTGCCCTGGAAGTTGCCGGCGAAGGCTTGGACCAGGTCGTCCCAGTTGGAGATCTGCCCCAGAGGCAGATGCTCCAGCCAGGCTCGAGCGGTGTCGGAGAGGAACAGGGGGAGGTTGCGGATGATGAGGTTGTCATCGTCCGTTCCACCCAGCTATTAGGCCAGTCGGTAGTCCGCGAGCCACAGTTTCGGCCTCGTCTCCCCCGAGTACTTTGTGATGGTAGTCGGGGTTCGGAACCGGGTCGGGAACGACGCCCGTCGTATGGCCCGGCTGAAAGCCTGCGGACCGGGTGGTTCGGGCGAGGGGCTCCGATCCTCCCCGCTGTCGTAGCGTCCCCCACGCCCAGGGTGGTAGCCTCGGCGCACCCTCTCGTCGAGGTGGGCTCGACGGTTGCGGTGGTGGTGCTCGTTGCCGAGGCGACCCGGGGCCGCAGGCGCCGTGTTGCGCGTGCGCCCGGTGTGGACCGAGGCTTCCCGCACGAATCGGGAAGTCGCGGCGCGATGCTCTGAGGGGTACCCCTGCCTTCGGCAGGCAGAGCTTTCGGCCCGTCGGACCGCGGCATCCTCCAGGAGATTCTTGAGCTCCCCCTGGATACGCCGCCCTTCGATGGTCGATGGTTCCGACATCGCGCGGAGTAGTATTGCTGCTGCAGCCATGTTCTGGCCGACCCCACTAGAAGCCGGTGGCGGCCTTGCCCTGACGTCGTCGGCAATGCGGTGCTGGATGCCCTGGGGTAGATGACGCGCTTCTCCGGCCGGAGCTTGGTCTGCCCATTCCTGCCCGATGTTCCGCCGGAACTGCTCAAGTGTTCCTGCTCCCTCGTCGAGCCTGGCCTGCATCTCGCGGATTTGCTCGAGCTGTGCGTCCTGACCCCCCGTGGGGACTGGGACCACAGCTAGCTCCCAAAGGATGTCAACGCGAGGCGCAGGCCTAGGGGGATCGCCGCTCTCCGGCATACCAAGATGGTTGCCTTCGCCGGGACCCCTTAGATCGACGTGGAAACATTCACGACTCGGGCCGCAGTCCTCGTCGCCGAAGCTGCGGCTACCATCGGAACAATCGGAGAGGCAGTAGTCGCATGCGGTCATGAAGTCCCGCATGGCACTGGGGTTACCGAGCCCGGAGAAATCCTAACAAAAGTCGGGCTCGTCATCTTCCTCGGAACCCGAGGGTCTGTAGGTCGAGACGGCCGTCAGTCTGTCCCAGGGCGACCGCATATTGTACCCCGGAGGGTTGGTACATGCCTCTATGAAGGCTTCCACCGAAGCGAGGTCGCTTGGTGGATCGAAGCTGAATCCAAAAGGCACGAGATGGGAATCGGTCGGTACCTCTTGGTCGACGGGCGGTGACGAAGTCGCGTCAGGGGCGGACTGCACCGTTGTCTCAGGTACGAGGGCGACGCCCAGCAAGTCCTTCGCGAGCGTGCTGGCGTCGTTCGTCTGCTTGGGGTTGGCGTGTAGCGGGGAAACGACGCTCGTCTTCATCTCAGACGCAAGGTCGAAGCCCGACGTATCCCCCGCTGGGGCGCCGGCGTCGTCGACTTGCTCGACAGCCAACGAGGTGCCGCCTCCTGCTTGGCCATGGTTGCCCCGCCTCCTCCTCTGTCGGTGGGGGAGGTGACGGGACAAACCCGGATGTTGTTCTTCCACCATGTGGGGAAGACGTCGTTGATTCCGCCGCCGGCGGGCGGGCTGACGGCCGCCATTGTCGCTGTCGTGCGGTGGAGGAAGGAGTATCATGTCGTAGCTGCCGTCGAGGGATATGAACTCAAGACTCCCGAAATGGAGCATCGTCCCGGGTTGGAAAGGTTGCTGGAGACTACCCATCTGAAGCTTGACGGGAAGTTGTTCGTCAACACGCAGCAGGCCCCTACCTGGCGCGCCAACTGTCGGCGTTTCGACCCCGGGGGGTCCCTAGACCGACGAGTAAATTGTCGCTGCGTGTCCCAGCTCAGATGGGTCGGCGCGAGACGGGACACAAAGGGGGGAGAGCAGTAAGGGGAAACTGCGGCCTTCATGTTGTCCTGCGCCTAGGGCGGATGGATGCGCTTGAAGTAGGGGGTTACAAGCATTCGCGTGGGAGAGAGAGAGAGGGCGAGTGCCTTATGCGTCGACCCGTTCTCCCGCGCGGCCAACCTTCTCGTACGAGAGCCCTGGATCTTCCTTTTATAGGCGTAAGGAGAGGGTCCAGGTGTACAATGGGGGTGTAGCAGTGTGCTAACGTGTCTAGCAGAGAGGAGCTAGAGCCCTAAGTACATGCCGTCGTGGCAGTCGGAGAGGTTTTGGCATCCTGTTCATGTGATGTTGTGGCCGTCGGAGGAGTGCTTGGGCCCTGTGGAAGGATAGCTGTCGGGGCTGTCGAATCCTTGCTGACGTCTCCTTGCTTCCGTAAGGGGCTGAGAGCCGCCGTCGTCATGGAGCATGCGGGGCGCCATCATTATTTGTTTACCGGGGGCGAGCCAGATGGGACGCCAGTCTTGTTCCCCATAGCCTGAGCTAGCTAGGGGTAGGGTAATGATGGCCCCCCTTTGACGTGGTTGGTCCGAGCCCTAGGTCGGGCGAGGCGGAGGCTCCTCCGAGGTCGAGGTCGAGGCTGAGTCCGAGCCCTGGGGTCGGGCGAGGCGGAGTCCGTCTTCCAAGGTCGAGGTTGAGTCCGAGCCCTGGGTCGGGCGAGGTGGAGACCGTCTTCGAAGGCCGAGGCTGTGTCCGAGCCCTGGGGTCGGGCGAGGCGGAGTCCGTCGTCCAGCGTCGAGGTTGAGCCCGAGCCCTGGGGTCGGGCGAGGCGGAGCTTCCTATGGTGCCCGAGGCTGGACTTAGCTGTTGTCAGCCTCACTCTGTCGAGTGGCACAGCAGTCGGAGCGACGCAGGCGGCGCTGTTTTCTTGTCAGGTCGGTCAGTGGAGCGGCGAAGTGACTGCGGTCACTTCGGCTCTGCCGACTGAAGAGCGCACGTCAGGATAAGGTGTCAGGCGATCCTTGCATTAAATGCTCCTGCGATACGGTCGGTTGGCGTGGCGATCTGGCCAAGGTTGCTTCTCTGCGAAGACTGGGCCTCGGGCGAGCCGAAGGTGTGTCCGTTGCTTGAGGGGGCCCTCAGGCGAGACGTGAATCCTCCGGGGTCGGCTGCCTTTGCCCGAGGCTGGGCTCGAGCGAGGCGAGATCATGTCCCTTGAGTGGACTGAGCCTTGACCTTAATCGCGCCCATCAGGCCTTTGCAGCTTTGTGTTGATGGGGGTTACCGGCTGAGATTAGGAGTCTTGGGGGTACCCCTAATTATGGTCCCCGACACCAGCCTAAAAACTCGGAACCTGACCATGCACCCGGGCTACAGCCAGGCCGCATGAGGGAACAACCAGGCCGGCCGAGGCATCGCGAAAAGCATTAAGACCTCAGAGGAGTCAAACCACTCCTCCGAGGCCTCGGGGGCTACACCCGGCAGGTGCGCTCGCGCGCACCCACCAGAACAAAATATAACCGAGAAAGGTCGGTCCCCTCACAAAAAAAATGCGACAAAGCCACCAAGTGAGTACCAACACTCCCTTCGAGGCTCGGGGGCTACTGTCGGGTACCATAATTAGGGGTACCCCCAACACTCCTAAACATGGCTGGTAACCACCCTCAGCACAAACCGCAAAGACTGATGGGCGCGGTTCAGGTCAAGGCCTCGTCTACCAAGGGACGCAATCTCGCCTCGCCCGAGGGCCTCCCCAGGCGGTGGGCGCACCCTCAACTTGCCCGAAGCCTAGCTCGGGCAGGCTTCGTTGCAAAGCAACCTTGGCCAAATCGCCTCACCAACCGACCGTATCGCATGCACATTTAATGCGGGGATCGCCTGACACCTTATCCTGACACGCGTGCCTCAGTCGGCAAGGTCGAAGTGACCGCAGTCACTTCGCCCTTTCACTGACCGACCTGATAGGAAAACAGCGTCGCTCGCCCCGCTCTGACTGTTGTGCCACCCACCAGGGTGAGACTGACAACAGCCGAGTTCAGCCTCGGGCGCAACAGGAAGCTCCGCCTCGCCCGACCTTAGGCCTCGGCCTCAGAAGGAGGTCTCCGCCTCGCCCGACCCCAGGGCTCGGCCTCAGCCTCGGCCTCGGGAGGAATCGCGTCCTCGCCCGACCCCGGCCTCGGCCTCAGGAGAAGTCTCCGCCTTGCCCGACCTTGGGCTCGGACCAACCGTGCCACAGGGGATACATCATTACCCTACCCTAGCTAGCTCAGGCTACGAGGGAACTGTGGCAGAACTGCCCGAATTATTCCAACTTAAGTGCCTAAGCCCTGCCTTAGAGGCTAGACCACACTTAAATGGGAATAACCCGTCAATCCCTCGGATCTAGTCCGACACGGCCACTGACAGGATCAAGTACCACAATCTCACTCGATGGTGAGTCACAGAGCAAATACAATAAAGCATAAAACCATGCATGTAAGAGTATTAAATTATTACATCATCATCGGAGTTTTTGCAAAAGTAACCATCATTGTTCGAAGTGCAGCGGAATAAAACTAACGGTAAATAAACAGAGAGATGGGGAAGCCTGTCCCATCACTCCTCATGCTCCTCCTCAGCCGAGGTGGGGTCCCACTCGACAGTCCAACCCGGTGGCAAGATGGACGACCAAGTCACTCCAGCAACCATGTCCTCCAGAGAACCTGTAAAATTATGCCACAAGCAAGGCTGAGTATACTAATACTCAGCTAGACTTACCTGGTGTGAGGAGTCTACTCCTCTACCTCTAGACATGCAGCTGTTTGGCTATGGGGTTTGGTTGCCAAAAGCACTAGCTGAGTTTCTAAGTCAAGTTTTAACTTTGTCAATTTAAGTGTGACTCTCTTAAGGCTAAAAGTGTACTATCTACTCATACATGGTAGCAAACATTATTAGCAATCAACATCTTATATCAACTCATCATATTTCCACTTGTTACTCAATGCAGTACAATGGATCAAGCAGTCTCATTAGCTGCGAGAAGCAGACGATTCGAATCGAGTTTTTATCCTTGCAAGGTAAACCTAAACACACGACATGCAGGGGCACTCCGTCCCCGCACACATCAACCGCCCCCATCGATCCCCTGGCAACAGATCAGGGCTCACCGCCTTGGCGTACAATGCCTCACTGACCCCGACTGCCGTCGTGCAGTGACTGCACTTGTACCCACCATAACCGGAATGGGAGACCACGTCTCAGGTCGCGTGAGGGGATATGTCTGCGGGCAGGTTCACTCAGGTACTAGGCTTACCGATTTACCATATTTCTCTGTATGTGTTTAGTACGTTCAAACGCTTGACACAGGTATCCACACGTTAATCCTTATTCCAATTTTCCATCTCGTAGACAACCAATCCCCATGGATTGTTGTCCACAGACTAGTATCATGATGATCTGAAAGTGGGTACAACCAATTCCTGATCTCGCGCGAGTGCTAGAAAAATCACTTGTCTTCTACCGAGATCCTAATTAAATAAAGCAGCTACTCGACCTAGCATACTAGTATCCATCTCAATATGATTCCTGGGATCATGCAACTAGGGTTTCAAACAACTCCTACACCTAAGTGCACATTCAATCCTACAATCATTAAGTATAGTAAAATAGCATAAATAACGGGTTATGCATAAACCGGGGCTTGCCTTCCAAAGCTGTGGCAGGCAGATCCTCTGGTGCAGACTCGGGTGCTGGATCCGGGGCTACCTCCTGAGCAGCTCCTTGCTCCGGCACGAGGACGTACTCTCCGGCAGCGAGGTTATAGTCTATTGAAATGTAATTGTCGGCGTTCCGAGACCGGGGGGTCCCTTGGGCCGACGAGTGAGTGTCGCCGCGTGCCCCAGCCCAGATGGGTCGAGCGCGAGGGCGAGCGCGAAGGGGGGAAGGAGCGAGGCGGCCGGAGACCGGCGTGAGTGAGGTGGGAATCCCGCGGCCTTCGTGTTCGTCCCGCGCCCAGGTCGGGTGCGCTTGCAGTAGGGGGTTACAAGCGTCCACGCGGGAGAGGGAAGCGAGCGGCCTCAAGGGAGCGCCTGTCTCGTCCTCGTCCCCGCGCGGCCAACCCCCTCTAAGAGGGCCCTGGTCCTTCCTTTTATAGGCGTAAGGAGAGGATCCAGGTGTACAATGGGGGGTGTAGCCGAGTGCTACGTGTCTAGCGGGGGAGTGCTAGCGCCCTAAGTACATGCCGATGTGGCAGCCGGAGAGATTTTGGCACCCAGCTGGTGTGATGTCGTGGCCGTCGGAGGAGCGATGGAGCCTGGCGGAGGGACAGCTGTCAGAGCGGTTGGGTCCTTGCTGACGTCCTCTTGCTTCCGTAAGGGGGTTGAGAGCCGCCGTCGTCACAGAGCATGCGGGGCGCCATCATTGCCTATCTGGCGGAGCTAGCCAGATGGGACACCGGTCTTGTTCCCTACGGCCCGAGTCAGCTCGGGGTAGGGTGATGATGGCGCCTCCTGTTGACGTGGCGAGCCTTTGCCCTAGGTTGGGCGATGTGGAGGCTCCTCTGAAGCCGAGGTCGAGTCTGTCTTCCATGGCCGAGGCCGAGTCCGTGCCCTTGGGTCGGGCGAGGCGGAGGTCATCGGCAGAGGCCAGGGCGGAGTCCGAGCCCTGGGGTCGGGCGAAGCGGAGTTCGTCGTCTTCTGGGGCTAAGCCCGAGTCCGAGCCCTGGGGTCGGGCGGAGCGGAGTTCGTCGTCTTCTGGGGCTGAGCCCGAGTCCGAGCCCTGGGTCGGGCGGAGCGGAGTTCGCCGTCTTCCGGGACTTAGCCCGAGTCCGAGCCCTGGGTCGGGCGGAGCAGAGTTTGCCGTCTTCCGGGGCTTAGCCCGAGTCCGAGCCCTGGGTCGGGCGGAGCGGAGTTCGCCGTCTTCCGGGGCTTAGCCCGAGTCCGAGCCCTGGGTCGGGCGGAGCGGAGTTTCCTATGGTGCCTTTGGCAGGGCCTGACTGCCTGTCAGTCTCACTCTGTCAGGTGACACTGCAGTCGGAGTGGCGCAGGCGGTGCTGTCCTTCTGTCAGGCCGGTCAGTGGAGCGGCGAAGTGACGGCGGTCACTTCGGCTCTGCCGGAGGGCGCGCGTCAGGATAAAGGTGTCAGGCTACCTTTGCATTAAATGCTCCTGCGACTTGGTCGGTCGGTGCGGCGATTTAGTCAGGGTTGCTTCTTAGCGAAGGCAGGGCCTCGGGCGAGCCGGAGATATGTTCGCCGTCGGAAGGGGGGCCTCGGGCGAGACGGAAATCCTCCGGGGTCGGCTGCCCTTGTCCGAGGCTAGGCTCGGGCGAGGTGTGATCGAGTCGCTCGAACGGACTGATCCCTGACTTAATCGCACCCATCAGGCCTTAGCAGCTTTATGCTGATGGGGGTTACCAGCTGAGAATTAGGAGTCTTGAGGGTACCCCTAATTATGGTCCCCGACAGTAGCCCCCGAGCCTCGAAGGGAGTGTTAGCACTCGCTTGGAGGCTTTCGTCGCACTTTTTTGCAAGGGGGACCAGCCTTTCTCGGTTGCATTTTGTTCCGGTGGGTGTGCGCGAGCGCACCCGCCAGGTGTAGCCCCCGAGGCCTCGGAGGAGTGGTTTCACTCCTTCGAGGTCTTAATGCCTTGCGTAATGCTTCGGCTGGTCTGGTTGTTCCCTCATGCGAGCTGGCCGTAGCCCGGGTGTACGGTCGGGTCCCAAGTTCTCGGGCTGGTATGTTGACGCTGTCAACGGTTTGGCCGGAGCCGGGTTTGCGAGAGCAGCCCCCGAGCCTCTGCACAGGGCGAGAGGGCGATCAGGGACAGACTCGGCTTTTTACATACGCCCCTGCGTCGCCTTTCCGCAAGGAGGAGGGGGGAAGCGCCATGTTGCCCTCGATGGGCGCCGAACATGGTGTCTCCGGTGAGCTGCAAGCGGGTAATCCGAGTGGACGTCCGTGCCCCGTTCGTTAGGGGTCGGCTAGGGGCCCAGAGGCACGCCCAAAAGTACCTGCGGGTGATCTGCCGGACCCGGTCCCCTGGCGACGGGGTCCGAGGGCTCGATGCCTCCCTCTGATGGGATTCCGTTACAAGATCGCTCCCGCTGGTCTCGGAAATGTCCTAGGGTACCTCGGGAGCGCAGCCCGAGCCTTGGTTATGTATCGAACGTACCCATGGTCATCCCTCGCTCGGCGTCTGAGGCGGCTGTGAACCCTTCGGGGGCCAGCCTTCGAACCCCTGATCAGTAATGGGCGCGGAGCCCGAGTAGCCTGAGGCGGCCGTGGAACCCTTCGGGGGGCCGGCCTTCGAACCTCTGACCAGTAGTGGGTGTAGGGCCCACGCGATCTGAGGCGGCTGTCGAACCCTTCGGGGGGCCAGCCTTCGAACCTCTGATCAGTAGGGAGGCTCGGAGCCTGGTTCCTTCACGGGGAAGGATCCTTTTCGGGGTATCCCCCTTTCCCGGTCCCTGTTGCAAGAGAGAGAAAGAGGAAAAAAGGAAAAGGATACGAAATCGAACGACGCGACGTACCTTTTTTGGCACGGTTATTTCGGCGAAGGCGAAGCGTCGCCCGCTTCTCCTGCCAGAGGTGCCGCCTGTCCCGCCGCGGAGTTAATGCGACGGGGCGAGTGGTTGGCGGGGCGGCCGTCGCGCGTGCGCGAGCCGTTCGAGGAACGGATCACGGGCGTGTTGTCTTCACGCCGTGAGAGGGGGTTCTCTTGCTGCCCCCGGATGGGACGTGAGCTTGGCTGACGACGTGACCGCTGCTCCCGCCCGCCTGCCACCGTCATTACTGCCGGCCCACTTTTGGCTGCATTGACCGCCACGCCAGGCTGGCGCTGTTGGGTCGTGCGCTGGGTCGCCTCGAGTCGTGGTATTGATTCCGCAATCGAGGAGGCGCGGTGGTGGCGCAAGTGGCGGTGCAGTTGCTTGCATGAAGCATCCGGCGCGCCGGTTGCGTGACGCGTGGGCTTGGGCCTCCATGCTGGGCGTGTCGGGAGTCGGAGAAGCGTGTCCACTTGGCGCAGTTGCATGCCGCCTGCATGGCTGCCCGCCTCTTTCGCCCATTGGTCTGGGCAAAGGTGGAGGGTAACTTGTAACCGCTGGGCGGTCGTGTGCACCACGCGCGGCGGTTTGGCTTCTTCTGCTCTGAGCCGGCTTGCATGACATGCGGGACCCAGCCCCCGCGCCGCAGGGGAGGGCCTTGGAGCGTGTTGGAGAAGACTCAGCCCGTGACGGTTGAGGGCGCAAGTAGGGAGAGTTGCCTTTAAAAGGAGGGTGACCCCCTTCGGAAGGCGACCATGTCTTCGCGCTCCCTTATGCATCGTGTCTTTCCACCTTCCAAGCCCCCGGATGGGGGATACCCGCCGTCTTTTCGCCTCATCGTTGGAGGAACGCAACTCTGTGGGAGTTGGTACATTTCAGCCATCGTTCGGCTTCAAGGATTTTCATCACACAGCCTGGTTGCTCCCCTCCGCCGGTGGTCACCCAAGACGGTGACCTCCAGCTCCTGGATGGGGAGAGGCAAGCCGGGCTGTGATCCCGATCCTGCCCTCAGCGTCGAGGGTGTTCGTCATCCTCGCTGGGGCGGGGAGCGAGGTGAGCCGGGGCTCTACCTCCTGCGCTGGTCGGCGGGCCACCTCTTCTTCCAGCTTCTGGTGGTGGCAATCGCCCTCCAGCCCTGCGGCGGAGACGTCCTCCAGCCATGCCGGGGAAGGCGAACTGTTGCTGCCTAGCTAGGATGCAACATTCCGCCCCCTCCCTCGCATTCGCGGCGAGGACGGCAGCGAGGACCTGCCGGTGCGCTTGGGAGCGGCCCGCTCTTTGGCTTTAATAGCTGGTTCGCGTCTCTTGAGCGGGAACGCGAACGAGAGCCCTCCGGTGGCCGCGTCCACCCGGGACCATGGCTGCTGCTGCAGAGGTCGCTGGCAGGTCTCCCGACGTTCGTCGCCCCGCAGGCTCGAGGTTGCTCATACCCGCGGGGACGGAACCAGAGTTTCGTTTGTAATGGCATTTTGAATGCCAGTGTTTTTGTTCATCGTGGCTGTTGAGGCCTGAACATGTATGTAATTTTGGCACGGAGCCGTGTTTTTCCTCATTTTCGAGCACTAAGACTCGCCTGTTGATTATCTGAACCGCTTCACCAAGCATGAGTCGCCCTGTGTCAAGGTGACGAGTGAGGTATCCGTATCCCGGAGGCGTAGGAGTCCCTCGGCTCGGTCGGCCTTGTTGTCTGAGGCTCCTCTAGCTTAGTTAAAGGGACCCCTTGGCCGCTCTTCGACGAGCCGAGGCCAGGGGTAGCGATATCAGCATGAACAGAGGCGGAGTTGGCTCGAAAATGAAACCTGGTTGGCCGGAGCCTAGCCGGGTTGTCCGTTAGCGGGACCGACGCCAGAGTTGACCAGCCGAGGCCTCGGGTCGGGCTGGCGCCCTTGGAAGATGGTTGGCCGAGGCCCCAGGGGTAACCGGCCGAGCCGCCTGCTCGGGCCGGATTCCCGGAGAAGTCCCTGGCAGCGATTGCCCGGGCGTGGCGATGACGTCGTCCTCCAGAGTGGAGATCCTCGGACCGCGTCGCCGTCCGAGGCTAGGTCGGACCTCGCTGAAGGTGTCGTCGATGCCGAGGGTGCTACTGCCCCCTTCCAGCGTCAAGACCCGAGCCTGCAGGATCAGAGTGTCTTGTAGCGTGTGCCTTCTGCGGCCGCCGAGGCAAGAATACACACCCTTGCTGTGTTGTAAAGCTGCGTCTCCTTTCCTCTTGTTTTGAGTATCTGGACTTTTCTGTCGGTAACAGGGATGTTTGTGCGAGCGAGAGTTGCTTCTCGCGGAAGGTGATGAGTGAGGTATCCGTATCCCGGAGGCGTGGGAGTCCCTCGGCTCGGTCGGCCTTGCCGCTTACGCGCACTTTCACCCGTCCATGAGGCCCTGTCACCGACTCAGTCGAGAAGGCTCGAAGGATCGCTTCGGCAGAAGAGCTTCCGAACGTGAAGACTTGTTCGGTCCGCGGAATCACTTTATCCGAACGCGAGTTACTTATCGCAGAAGGTGATGAGTGAGATATCCGTATCCCGGAGGCGTAGGAGTCCCTCGGCTCGGTCAGCCTTGGCTGCTTACGTGTACTCCGTCGTTTTCAGGATCCACTTTTCGAAGTAGTCAGAAAGCGCGAAAGATATTCTGGCAGAAGAGATCTTTTTTCGAGGAAAATTTCAACGCAGAGGGGGTTCCCCCCCTTTTAGCTCCCGAGGGAGGGTCGGGCTTTGCCGAGGCGAGGCCGACCCTTCCTTGATGACTAAACTTTGCGTGGGTGCGAGGTATATGAACAACTTGAAAACATCTTAAGGGTAGAAGCGACGTAGCTGTTGGATGTTCCAAGCGTTGCCGTAGACCTCGCCTTGACTGTTGGCCAGCTTGTACGTTCCAGGCTTCAGAACTTTGGCGATGACGAATGGCCCCTCCCAGGGGGGCGTGAGCTTGTGCCTCCCTCGGGCGTCTTGTCGCAGCCGAAGCACCAGGTCGCCCACCTGGAGGTCTCGGGGCCGAACCCCTCGGGCGTGGTAGCGTCGCAGGGACTGCTGGTACCGCGCCGAGTGTAGTAAGGCCTTGTCCCGAGGCTCTTCCAGCTGGTCCAGCGAGTCTTCTCGGCTAGCTTGGTTGCTTTGATCGCTGTAGGCCCTCGTCCTCGGGTAGCCGTATTCCAGGTCAGTGGGCAAGACGGCCTCGACCCCGTAGACTAGGAAGAACGGCGTGAAACCCGTGGCTCGGCTTGGCGTTGTCCTCAGGCTCCAGACCACCGAGGGGAGTTCCTTCATCCATCGCTTGCCGAACTTTTTGAGGCATTGTAAATCCGAGGCTTGAGCCCTTGTAGAATCATGCCGTTGGCACGCTCTACTTGCCCATTCGACATGGGATGAGCCACGGCGGCCCAGTCCACCCGGATGTGGTGATCCTCGCAGAAGTCCAAGAATTTTCTGCCGGTGAACTGGGTGCCGTTGTCGGTGATGATGGAGTTCAGGACCCTGAAGCGATGGATGATGTTGGTGAAGAACGCCACCGCCTGCTCGGACCTGATGCTGTTCAGAGGTCGGACCTCGATCCACTTGGAGAATTTGTCGATGGCGACCAGCAGGTGCGTGTAGCCCCCGGGCGCCTTCTGCAAGGGGCCGACGAGGTCCAGACCCCACACAGCAAAGGGCCAGGTGATGGGTATCGTCTGCAGAGCCTGAGCGGGCAGGTGGGTCTGCTTCGCATAGAATTGACACCCTTCGCAGGTGCGGACAATTCTAGTGGCGTCAGCCACCGCCGTTGGCCAGTAGAAGCCTTGCCGGAAAGCATTCCCGACAAGGGCTCGAGGCGCTGCGTGATGGTCGCAAGCCCCCGAGTGTATCTCTCGCAGGAGTTCCTGACCTTCGGCGACGGAGATGCATCGCTGGAGGATGCCTGAGGGGCTGCGGTGGTAGAGCTCCTTCTCATCGCCCAGCAAAACGAACGACTTGGCGCGTCGCGCTACCCGCCGAGCCTCGGCTCGGTCGAGGGGTAGCTCTCCTTGGCGGAGATATTGCAGGTACAGGGTCTGCCAATTTCGATCAGGGGTGGCCCCACTCCGCTCCTCCTCGATGCGCAGTGCCTCACCCTCAGAGGCCGAGGGTACCTCGGGCCGAACCGAGGGCGCCTCGGGCCGAGCTGAGGGTGCCTCGGGCCGTGCCGAGGGTACCTCGGGCTGGACCGAGGGCGCCTCACGCTCGGGCGTGTCGTCGATCTTGACGGAGGGTTGATGCAGATCCCGGGAGAAGACGTCCGGGGGAACCGTTGTTCGCCCCGAGGCTATTTTTGCCAGCTCGTCCGCAGTCTCGTTGTAGCGCCGAGCGATGTGGTTAAGCTCGAGCCCGTAGAACTTGTCTTCCAGGCGCCGAACCTCATCGCAGTAGGCCTCCATCTTCGGGTCGCGGCAGTGGGAGTTCTTCATGACTTGGTCGATGACGAGCTATGAGTCACCGCGGGCGTCGAGGCGCCTGACCCCTAGCTCGATGGCGATCCGCAACCCGTTGACCAGAGCCTCGTACTCAGCCACATTGTTGGACGCCGGGAAATGGAGGCATAGCACATAGCGTAGGTGTTTCCCGAGGGGCGAGATGAAGAGTAGGCCCGCGCCGGCTCCCATCTTCATCAGCGACCCGTCGAAAAACATGGTCCAGAGCTCCGGTTGGATCGGAGCCGTCGGTAGCTGGGTGTCGACCCATTCGGCTACGAAGTCCGCCAAGACCTGGGACTTGATGGCCTTCCGAGGGGCGAACGAGATTGTCTCGCCCAGGATTTCCACCGCCCACTTTGCAATCCTGCCCGAGGCCTCTCGGCACTGGATGATCTCCCCCAGGGGGAAGGATGACACCACAGTTACCGGATGAGACTCGAAGTAGTGTCGCAACTTCCGCCGCGTCAGGATCACTGCATACAGCAGCTTCTGAACTTGTGGGTAGCGGATCTTGGTTTCGGACAGTACCTCGCTAACGAAGTAAACTGGCCTCTGAACGGGCAATGCATGCCCCTCTTCCTGCCTCTCAACCACAATCGCGGCGCTAACCACCTGAGTGGTCACGGCGACGTATACCAAGAGGGCTTCTCCAGCAGCTGGGGGCACCAAGATAGGCGCCTTTGTGAGGAGCGCCTTCAGGTTCCCGAGAGCTTCCTCGGCCTCAGGGGTCCAAGTGAAGCACTCGGCCTTCCTTAAGAGGCGGTACAGAGGCAGACCTCTTTCGTCGAGGCGTGAGATGAAGCGGCTCAGAGCCGCGAGACATCCCATGACCCTCTATACGCCTTTTAAGTCCTTGATGGGCCCCATGCTGGTGATGGCTGCGATCTTCTCCGGGTTGGCTTCGATGCCCCGCTCGGAGACGATGAACCCCAAGAGCATGCCCCGGGGCACCCCAAAGACACACTTCTCGGGATTGAGCTTGACGCCTTTCGCCTTGAGACATCGGAATGTCACTTCAAGGTCGGAAAGGAGGTCAGAAGCTTTCCTCGTCTTGACTACGATGTCATCGACGTAGGCCTCGACCGTGCGGCCAATGTGTTCGCCGAACACATGGTTCATGCACCGCTGGTACGTCGCGCCCGCATTCCTCAAGCCGAACGACATGGTAACATAGCAGTACATGCCGAAGGGCGTGATGAAAGAAGTCGCGAGCTGGTCGGACTCTTTCATCCTGATTTGATGATACCCTGAGTAGGCATCGAGGAAAGACAGGGTTTCGCACACAGCAGTGGAATCCACGATTTGATCGATGCGAGGCAGAGGGTAGGGAACCTTCGGACATGCTTTATTGAGACCAGTGTAGTCTACACACATCCGCCAATTCCCCCTTTCTTTCTCACAAGCACAGGGTTGGCAAGCCATTCGGGATGGAATACCTCTTTGATGAACCCGGTTGCCGTTAGCTTGTGGATCTCCTCGCCTATCACTCTGCGCTTCTCCTCGTCGAATCGGCGCAGAGGCTGCTTGACGGGTCGGGCTCCGGCCCGAATATCTAGCGAGTGCTCGGCGACATCCCTCGGTATGCCGGGCATGTCCGAGGGACTCCACGCGGAGACGTCGGCGTTCGCGCGGAGAAAGTCGACGAGCACTGCTTCCTATTTGGGGTCGAGCCCGGAACCGATCCGGATCTGCTTGGAGGCGTCGCCACTGGGGTCGAGGGGGACGGCCTTAACCGTCTCCACTGACTCGAAGTTGCTGGCATGACGTTTCACGTCTGGCACCTCTTTGGAGAGGTTTTCCAGGTCGGCGATGAGGGCCTCGGACTCGGCGAGGGCCTCGGCGTACTCCACGCACTCCACGTCTCATTCGAACGCGTGTTTGTACGTGGGGCCAACGGTGATGACCCCGTTGGGGCCCGGCATCTTGAGCTTCAGGTAGGTGTAGTTGGGGACGGCCATAAACTTCGCGTAGCATGGCCTCCCCAGTACCGCGTGGTAGGTTCCTCGGAACCCGACCACCTCGAACGTCAGAGTCTCCCTTCGGAAGTTGGAGGGCGTTCCGAAGCAGACGGAAAGGTCGAGTCGTCCGAGGGGCTGGACGCGCTTCCCGGGAATGATCCCGTGGAAGGGCGCAGCGCCTGCTCGGACGGAGGACAGATCGACGCGCAGGAGCCTAAGGGTCTCGGCGTAGATGATGTTGAGGCTGCTGCCCCCGTCCATAAGGACCTTGGTGAGCCTGACGTCGCCGACGACGGGGTCGATGACGAGCGGGTATTTCCCCGGGCTCGGCACGTGGTCGGGGTGGTTAGCTTGGTCGAAGGTGATGGGCTTGTCGGACCAGTCTAGGTAGACTGGCGCCGCCACCTTCACCGAGCAGACCTCTCGGCGCTCTTGCTTGCGATGCCGAGCCGAGGCATTCGCCGCATGCCCACCGTAGATCATGAAGCAATTGCGGACCTCGGGGAACTCTCCTGCTTGGTGATCTTCCTTCTTGTCGTCGTCGCGGGCCCTGCCACCCTCCGCGGGTGGCCCGGCCCTGTGGAAGTGGCGCCGAAGCATGACGCACTCCTCAAGGGTAAGCTTGACGGGCCCCTGGTGATAGGGGTACGGCTCCTTGAGCATCTTGTCGAAGAGGTTGGCACCTCCGGGGGGCTTCCGAGGGTTCTTGTACTCGGCGGCGGCGACAAGGTCTGTGTCGGCGGCGTCGTGTTTCGCTTGCGACTTCTTCTTGCCTTTCTTCTTGGCGCCGCGCTGAGTAGACGCCTCGGGAGCGTCTTCCGATGGGCGGCCCTGGGGCCGCTTGTCCTTTCGGAAGATGGCCTCGACCGCCTCCTGGCCAGAGGCGAACTTGGTGGTGATGTCCATCAGCTCGCTCGCCCTGGTGGGGGTCTTGTGACCCAACTTGCTCACCAGGTCGCGGCAGGTGGTGCCGGCAAGGAACGCGCCGATGGCATCCGAGTCGGTGATGTTGGGCAGCTCGGTGCGCTGCTTCGAGAACCGCCGGATGTAGTCCCAGAGAGACTCTCCCGGATGCTGCCGGCAGCTTCGGAGGTCCCAGGAATTCCCGGGGCGCACGTACGTGCCCTGGAAATTGCCGGCGAAGGCTTGGACCAGGTCATCCCAGTTGGAGATCTGCCCCGGAGGCAGGTGCTCCAACCAGGCACGAGCGGTGTCGGAGAGGAACAGGGGGAGGTTGCGGATGATGAGGTTGTCGTCGTCCGTTCCACCCAGCTGGCAGGCCAGGCGGTAGTGCGCGAGCCACAGTTCCGGTCTCGTCTCCCCCGAGTACTTTGTGATAGTAGTCGGGGGTCGGAACCGGGTCGGGAATGGTGCCCGTCGGATGGCCCGGCTGAAGGCCTGCGGACCGGGCGGTTCGGGCGAGGGACTCCGATCCTCCCCGCTGTCATAGCGTCCCCCACGCCTGGGGTGATAGCCTCGGCGCACCCTCTCGTCGAGGTGGGCCCGACGGTCGCGATGATGGTGCTCGTTGCCGAGGCGGCCCGGGGCCGCAGGCGCGGTGTTGCGTGTGCACCCGGTGTAGACCAAGGCTTCCCGCATGAATCGGGAAGTCACGGCATGAGGTTCTGAGGGGTATCCTTGCCTTCGGGAGGCAGAGCTCTCGGCCCGTCGGACCGCGGCGCCTTCCAGGAGATTCTTGAGCTCCCCCTGGATTCGCCGACCCTCGGTGGTGGATGGCTCCGGCATCGCGCGGAGGAGCATCGCTGCTGCAGCCAGGTTCTGGCCGACGCCACTAGATGCGGGTGGCGGCCTGACCCTGACGTCATCGGCGACGCGGTGCTGGAAACCCTGGGGCAAGTGACGTATTTCTCCGGCCGGGGGTTGGCCCGCCCATGCCTGCCCGACGACCCGGCGGATCGGCTCAAGCGCTCCTGCTCCCTCGTCGAACCTGGCCTGCGCCCCGCGGACTTGCTCGAGCTGTGGGTCGTGACCCCCCGCCGGAACGGGGACCACCGCTAGCTCCCGTGGGATGTCAGCGCGGGGCACCGGCCTAGGGAGATCACTGTCCTCCGGCATGCCGAGATGATTGCCTTCGGAGGGACCCCCTAGATCGACGTGGAAACATTCGCGGCTTGGGCCGCAGTCCTCGTCGTCGAGGCTGCGGCTACCGTCGGAACAGTCGGAGAGGCAGAAGTCACATGCGGTCATGAAGTCCCGCATGGCACTGGGGTTGCCAAGTCCAGAGAAATCCCAACAGATGCTGGGGTCGTCGTCTTCCTCGGACCCAGAGCGCCCGTAGGTCGAGACGTTCGTCAACCGGTCCCAAGGCGACCGCATGCGAAACCAGAGGGTTTGGACTCGCCTCTACGAGAGCGTCCGCCAAAGCGAGGTCGCTAGGCGGGTTGAGGCTGAATCCAAATGACGTAGGATGGGAATCAGTCGGTACCTTTTGGTCGACGAGCGGCGATGAAGTCACGTCGAGGACTGACTGCACCGTCGTCTCAGGTGCGAGGGCGACGTCCTGCAAGCTTTTCGCAAGCGCGCTGGCGTCGTCCACTTGCTCGGAATTGGCGTGTCGCGGGGAGTCGGCGCTCGTCTTCGTCTCAGGCGCAGAGTCGATACCCGGAGCGCCCCTCGTTGGGACGCTGGGGCTGTCGACTCGCTCGACAGCCGACGAGGCGCGGCCTCCCGCTTGGCCTTGGTTGCCCCGCCTCCTCCTCCGTTGGCGGGGGAGAGGACGGGGCGAGCTCGAATGTTGTTCTTCCGCCACGTGGGGAAGACATCGTCGATTTCGCCGCCGGCGGGCGGACTGTCGGCCGCCATTGTCGTTGTCGCACGGCGGTGGAAGGAGTATCATGTCGTAGCTGCCGTCGAAGGACATGAACTCAAGACTCCCGAAGCGGAGCACCGTCCCGGGTTGGAGAGGTTGCTGGAGACTGCCCATCTGGAGCTTGACGGGAAGCTGTTCGTCAACACGCAGCAGGCCCCTACCTGGCGCGCCAACTGTCGGCGTTCCGAGACCGGGGGGTCCCTTGGGCCGACGAGTGAGTGTCGCCGCGTGCCCCAGCCCAGATGGGTCGAGCGCGAGGGCGAGCGCGAAGGGGGGAAGGAGCGAGGCGGCCGGAGACCGGCGTGAGTGAGGTGGGAATCCCGCGGCCTTCGTGTTCGTCCCGCGCCCAGGTCGGGTGCGTTTGCAGTAGGGGGTTACAAGCGTCCATGCGGGAGAGGGAAGCGAGCGGCCTCAAGGGAGCGCTTGTCTCGTCCTCGTCCCCGCGCGGCCAACCCCTTCTAAGAGGGCCCTGGTCCTTCCTTTTATAGGCGTAAGGAGAGGATCCAGGTGTACAATGGGGGGTGTAGCCGAGTGCTACGTGTCTAGCGAGGGAGTGCTAGCGCCCTAAGTACATGCCGATGTGGCAGCCGGAGAGATTTTGGCACCCAGCTGGTGTGATGTCGTGGCCATCGGAGGAGCGATGGAGCCTGGCGGAGGGACAGCTGTCGGAGCGGTTGGGTCCTTGCTGACGTCCTCTTGCTTCCGTAAGGGGGTTGAGAGCCTCCGTCGTCACAGAGCATGCGGGGCGCCATCATTGCCTATCTGGCGGAGCTAGCCAGATGGGACACTGGTCTTGTTCCCTGCGGCCCGAGTCAGCTCGGGGTAGGGTGATGATGGCGCCTCCTGTTGACGTGGCGAGCCTGTGCCCTAGGTTGGGCGATGTGGAGGCTCCTCCGAAGCCGAGGTCGAGTCTGTCTTCCATTGCCGAGGCCGAGTCCGTGCCCCTGGGTCGGGCGAGGCGGAGGTCGTCGGCAGAGGCCAGGGCGGAGTCCGAGCCCTGGGGTCGGGCGAAGCGGAGTTCGTCGTCTTCTGGGGCTAAGCCCGAGTCCGAGCCCTGGGGTCGGGCGGAGCGGAGTTCGTCGTCTTCTGGGGCTGAGCCCGAGTCCGAGCCCTGGGTCGGGCGGAGCGGAGTTCGCCGTCTTCCGGGACTTAGCCCGAGTCCGAGCCCTGGGTCGGGCGGAGCGGAGTTCGCCATCTTCCGGGGCTTAGCCCGAGTCCGAGCCCTGGGTCGGGCGGAGCGGAGTTCGCCGTCTTCCGGGGCTTAGCCCGAGTCCGAGCCCTGGGTCGGGCGGAGCGGAGTTTCCTATGGTGCCTTTGGCAGGGCCTGACTGCCTGTCAGTCTCACTCTGTCAGGTGACACTGCAGTCGGAGTGGCGCAGGCGGCGCTGTCCTTCTGTCAGGCCGGTCAGTGGAGCGGCGAAGTGACGGCGGTCACTTCGGCTCTGCCGGAGGGCGCGCGTCAGGATAAAGGTGTCAGGCTACCTTTGCATTAAATGCTCCTGCGACTTGGTCGGTCGGTGCGGCGATTTAGTCAGGGTTGCTTCTTAGCGAAGGCAGGGCCTCGGGCGAGCCGGAGATATGTTCGCCGTCAGAAGGGGGGCCTCGTGCGAGACGGAAATCCTCTGGGGTCAGCTTCCCTTGTCCGAGGCTAGGCTCGGGCGAGGCGTGATCGAGTCGCTCGAACGGACTGATCCCTGACTTAATCGCACCCATCAGGCCTTAGCAGCTTTATGCTGATGGGGGTTACCAGCTGAGAATTAGGAGTCTTGAGGGTACCCCTAATTATGGTCCCCGACAGTAATGAACATGTATGTCATGATTATGCAGGATTTAATAACATTATGCTAAAAGAAGAAAAACTAAGTTTAATGAGTAACTTAGGGTTTCTTGGTCATACGGGGCTTTTAGTGGTTGTGCTTATTACTTCTAGGTTTAGGTTTTTGTTAGGGATAGGCATAGGGAACTGGTATTGCCTCTATATATTTCAGTGGACAAGTTATAAAGAGTTTTAGGATGACACTAATTTTCTATTATTCATATTTCCCTTTCTTTATTTTCTATTTATGGTTTCTAGTGTAGGTTTGAACTACGACAATGGTTTACTATTTTCCAAACATTTTATAAAAATTACAGTGGGTTGCCATTGGTCATTATAGCCTGTTTTAGGAAGTTGAGGTTTAAAATAAAAGGCTATGCCTTAGACAAAAATAGCAAAAGTTTGTGTAAAATGGGCCACTTTGCACTACATCTCTTAATTAGAGGTGAGTTCTGCCCTAAGGGTTATTTTTGTTGGCATCTAACAAAATTAATAGGCTTCTGTGCCAAAAATCACAGAAAGCTAAGGGGTGGTCATTTAGTTATGATTTTCTAAAGTTAAATGCCAAAAAGGCACTTTCTACTACATTATTATTTGAAAAATGTCAAACAGCAGATTTCATATTTTTCCTAAGTTCTTAATAACAAAACATTAATTATCCCAAGGGTTGGGGTGTTTTCACCTTGGGGTTATTTTTGTAGGGTTTTTCTAAGTTTTCCTTGTTTTCTTAAAATAAAAGGGATCCTACTTATTTCATACTAAACCAGGGTATAATAGATTTTTCTAGTAAACTACATTGATTAAGTACTCTAACAAAAATAGAGGTGCTTTCTGGTTCATTATTTAAATCACTTTTTCTTATTTTCTTAACCTTAAGCATTTTGTAAATTAAATGGCAAAAACTAACTTAATGGGTTGGACAGAGAAGTTTAGCATTTTTAAACAGGTCAGTAGGTGGATATAAACTTCTCCAAATTTTTCAAACCTTAGTTAAATAGTGCAACTATTTTTAGCCCTATTATTTAGCTTTTGGCCAAAACAATAATTAAATCAGAACCTTATAGTTTTCTGTAGTACTTAAGGGT
This sequence comes from Zea mays, assembly GCF_902167145.1. Lineage (NCBI taxonomy): Eukaryota > Viridiplantae > Streptophyta > Magnoliopsida > Poales > Poaceae > Zea > Zea mays. The sequence goes on along the minus strand of NC_050096.1, from coordinate 244,615,611 downwards.
TTTATATTTTTCCTAAGCAGTTTATATTATTTAAAGTCTGACAAAATTGGTTTGACCAAATTTGGATGAACTAAACAAAAGTTATGAATTATTAAAGTTTCTGTTTAAATTTAAAATCAGATTTAATAAAGGTTTTCTGGAAAAGCAGTTTACACCAAGGACCCTGAGTTATTTCCAAACTAACTCCCTCAGTTATACCCCCGCGTTACTATTCATTTGAGTCTCTGACATTTCACAAAACCCCCCTGACTTCTTTCCTTCTCCCCCGTGGTCCTTCCCTAGGTTTAAACAGTACCCGCAAGAAAGAAAAGGGTGGCGCGGCTTACCGGCGGCGAGATAGGTCCGGCGAGGGGCGGGGTTGGCTCGGGGAGGCTCTGGCGGTCAAAACAATGTACGGCTCGACGGCGGGGATGGCCGAAATCGCTTGGTCCACGTGCGCAGGCGGGTGTCCTCGTCGGCGGCGGGTGTGCCGGCCAAATCACGGTGATCTGGTTCAATCCAATGGCACGGTGAGCTCCACGGGGTGACGTAGAGACTGTGTGCACAAGGAATCGGAAAATGGTTCAGTGGATTACCCAGTCCACGCACTCCGGCGGGGTTGTGAACTCCGGCGACCGTGGACTGGCCTCTCCGGCGAAGCAGACTTCGATTCCTCGCTCGGGGAGCTTCACCGAGGTAGTCTCACTCATCTCCGAGGGTTGGACGGGGTTGGGAAAGGTTGGGCTGGCCGGTCTACGGCGGCAGGGGCTCGGGTGGCCGCGGACACGCCGTGCACGGGCAAACGACGGTGAGTTGAGCTCCGGTGAGATTTGAGCGTGCGCGGAGAAGTGTGGTCGACGCCTGAGTGGGCTTTATAGGCGCGGGCGCGGGCCATGGCGTCGGCTGGCCTTTGGCGCGACGCGGGGTGCGCGCGAGCGTGCTCTGGCGTGCACCGAGCGCGTCGAACACGTGTAGCTTTTCTTCTGCCCGTGTTCCACAGCTCGCCCAAGTCGCAAACGTGCGAATCTTGGCAAAAATCCGGCGCGAGTCTTTTCCTGGCACCTAGGGTTGTCTCTCATTCGTGAGTCGCCATGGCAGATATGGCCTAGGTAGGGAGATCTCTGGTCGCCAAATCAGGTATGTCACTCTGCCCACCTCGCGACAAAAGCCATGCCAAGGCATGTCTAACGTTAGGGTCTCGGGCTCAACTTTTTCTAGTGGGTGCCCCAGGTGGTATGCCACATTTTGGTATAGAACATAAGTGGTTTTGGTGCCATCTTCAAGGTGAACACGGTTGATCTTTAGTGTAGGTGTAGTTTTTGACTTAGAGAGAATTAGAGAGCTCTAGCTCTCTCTCTACTTAGGGAATGGAATTGGGGTTTCTCCAGGGGTCTTTTTGCAATATTTCCTTCCCACAATTGCTGGTTATAAAGTTACTTAAAGTTTGGTTAAAGATTAACTCATGGTTTGCACATTTGCTTATTCTCTCCCCCCTCTCAACCATGGCTTTGGGAGATAGGGTTCAAGAGGGGTCTAGGGTTTACTCTCCTCTGGTCCAAGGTAGTGAGTGCACAAAAGCTTGAGTGATGCTCTTAGGTCATTAACAAATCTTGATTAACACAGGGTCTCCAAGGTTCTTATGTTCTCCTTGAGTTTCTACCACATGTGATCACAGTCCTTAGTACCAAGATGTGCTCTAGCCATGGTAACACCTGAGGTGTTACAGCCCTCCCCCCTTAAAGGAATCTTGTCCCGAGATTTTTAGGCAGAGTCCTCTAGAGGGGTGCTACTAAGGCACGATGGTGCTACTCTTTCTTATACTCAAGTTTCTCTTGTTAACTGCTCTTCGAATGTCATTCTCTTTGCAACTTCAGAAGGAAGTCCTTTTTAAGTTAAACTCACAACTTAGACTATCCTTGTTATCTAAGTTTTTCTTATAATTGTATTCAAAGGGCAGGTGGGGGTGGGGTTTTGGGCTACATACCGACTCCTTTGGGCAGAAAGTCGGGGAAGCGAGAGCGTAGAAAATCCTCAGTCTCCCATGTAGCTTCTTCTGCTGAATGGTGACTCCACTGAACTTTATACATTCTGATTGACCTTGCCCGTGTTGATCTCTCCTTCTGATCTAATACTTTGACGGGGTACTCTTGATAGGACAAGTCTGGTTCTATCTCAATGTCCGGTTCCGGTAGCACTTTAGTGGGTAGGCGAACACATTTCCGCGGCTGAGATACATGGAACACATTGTGAACTGCTGACATGTGAGGTGGCAATTCCAATTGATAGGCCACAGGTCCACAACTTGCTTTTATCTCATAGGGTCCAATGTAGCGAGGAGCTAACTTGCCCTTGATTCCGAATCTCTGGACACCCTTGGTGGGTGATACCTTAAGATAAACATGATCTCCCACCTCAAACTGCAGAGGCTTCCGCCTCTTGTCATGATAGCTCTTTTGCCTGGCCTGAGCAGCTTCTAGGTTCTTTGTAATAACCCCAACTTTTTCCTCTGCCTCAAGTACCAAATCTGGCCCAAATATTTCCCTTTCTCCTGCTTGAGACCAATTCAGCGGGGTTCTGCATCTTCTCCCATACAAAGCTTCAAAAGGTGCCATCTTTAGACTGGACTGATAGCTGTTATTGTAAGAAAACTCTGCCAAAGAAAGACACTTGTCCCAATCCTTTCCGTAGTGTAGTGCACACGCCCTTAACATATCTTCCAAAATCTGGTTTACCCTTTCTGTCTGGCCATCTGTTTGGGGATGGTATGCTAAGCTTCTTATGACATGGGTCCCAAGTGATTCTTGGAGCTGCTCCCAAAAGCGTGCCACAAACAATGCTCCTCTGTCAGATACAATGGTCTTTGGAATACCATGCAATCGCACTATTTGATCAACATAAATTTCCGCATACTTCTCTGTCTTGTGGGTGGTATGCACTGGCAAGAAATGAGCAGTCTTGGTCAGCCTGTCCACAATAACCCAAATAGAATCATGGTGCTTGGAGGTATTGGGCAATCCCACGATAAAGTCCATGCAAATGTCCTCCCATTTCCAAGATGGTATGGGAAGTGGTTGCAAGGGGCCTGCTGCCTTCAAATGACTGGCTTTGATTCTCTGGCAGGTGTCACACTCGGATATATACTTGGCAATTTCCCTCTTCATTCTGGTCCACCAATATAAAGATCTGAGATCATGGTACATCTTGTTGCTACCAGGGTGCATGGAGAATTTGGAAAGGTGAGATTCATCCAATATCTTCTTTCTGAGCTCAGGGTCCTTGGGAACAACCAATCGATCTCCAAACCATAAAATTCCCTTGCTGTCCTGACGGAAGCACTTGTACTTCTCTGCCTTCTGCTTGATCATTTCCTTGATAACCTGAACACCCTTATCCTCAATCTGTGCCCTGACTATTTGCTCTTGCAATGTGGGCTCTACCGAGATATAACTTAAGTCACCTGATGCAACAACTTCCAGGTTCAGCTTGCACAATTCATCGCAAAGGGTGGTAACTCTCGCATCCATGCTCATACAATTGCACTGAGCCTTTCTGCTCAAGGCATCTGCCACGACATTGGCTTTGCCAGGATGGTAATGCACCTCCAAATCATAATCCTTGATTAATTCCAACCATCTCCTCTGCCTCATATTCAGATCTGCCTGAGTGAAAATGTATTTGAGGCTCTTGTGATCCGTGTAAATGTTACAGTGAGCTCCCATCAGGTAGTGTCTCCATATCTTGAGAGCATGAACCACAGCTGCTAATTCCAGATCATGTGTAGGGTAGTTCTGCTCATGGGGTCTGAGTGCTCGGGAAGCATAAGCAATCACTCTGTTATCTTGCATCAAGACACATCCCAATCCAGTACCAGAAGCATCACAATAAACTTCAAATGGCTTGGTGTTATCAGGTTGAGCCAGCACTTGGGCTGTTGTCAAATGCTGCCTCAAAGTATGAAAGGCGTCTTCGCACTTTTGGCTCCAATCATACTTGACTCCCTTCTTTAACAGTTCAGTCGTTGGTTTGGCAATCCTGGAGAAATCCGGAATAAATCGTCGATAATACCCTGCCAATCCCAGAAAACTCCGAATCTGCCTCACTGTAGTCGGGGGTTTCCAATCCATTACCTCTTGTACCTTCTCAGGATCAACTGATATCCCATCCTGAGAAATTGTGTGACCCAAGAATTTAATCTCCTTCAGCCAGAATTCACATTTAGACAACTTGGCATACAACCGATGGTCACGCAGTCTTTGAAGTACAGTATGCAAATGCTTGGTGTGCTCGGCCTCATTCTTGGAATAAACTAGAATATCATCAGTGAAAATGACCACGAATTTGTCTAACTCTGGCATGAACACCGAGTTCATCAAGTACATAAAATAAGCCGGGGCATTGGTCAGCCCAAAAGACATCACCAAAAACTCATAAAGCCCATATCTAGTGGAGAAGGCCGTCTTGGGAATATCACTGGCACGGATCTTGATCTGATGGTAACCTGAGCGAAGGTCTATTTTGGAGAACACCTTGGCTCCCACCAATTGATCAAACAAGACATCAATGCGGGGCAGTGGATATTTGTTCTTGATAGTCACCGCATTGAGAGGGCGGTAGTCAACACACATTCTCAAACTCTCATCCTTTTTCTTCACGAATAAGGCAGGACATCCCCATGGTGAAGTACTTGGGCGAATGAACCCCTTGTCCAACAACTCTTGCAATTGTTTTTCAGTTCTGCCAATTCCGCGGGAGGCATCCTATAGGGTCTCTTGGAGATAGGAGCGGTCCCGGGTTGCAATTCGATTGCGAACTCAATGTCTCGGTCAGGTGGCATCCCTGGCAATTCATCTGGGAAAACATCTGGGTAGTCACAGACCACTAGGATCTTTTCCACTGGGGATTCTATCATAACAAAGGCACAAGAACGGGTACAACCTTGGTCAGGCAAATATAGTGTGGTTTCACCATAAGTTGGTGAGTGCACCTCAATGACCCTAGCTGCAATATCAATCACAGCCTGATGTTTGGTCAACCAGTCAGTTCCCAATATGATATCCACACTATCCAAACCCAAAATGAGGAGGTTGGTTTTAATTATCAGACTACCAAACTTTATAGGCACATTCTTGTTAATTTGGTAAGTGGCAACCCTGCCTCCTGGTGTTGAAATTGTGATACCCCCATTGGTGTGATGAAAAGGTAATTGGCACTTGGCACTAAATTTGGCACTGATAAAACTATGCGAAGCACCAGAATCAAAAAGAATAATAGCAGGATAATTCAAAACTGTAAAGATACCAGTCATGACGGGTGCTCCCTCTGGAATATCAGTCATGGTGGTGAAGTTTAGCCTGCCTTGCCTCACTTGCACCTTCTGCCTCTTGCCTTGGTTCTGATTAACATTCTACCCCTGCCTCTGCTGGTTCTGGGGGCAATTCTTGGCATAGTGTCCGGTGTTGCCGCAAGTGAAACACCTGTTGTCATTCCCCTGGCGATACTGCTGCTGCTGCTGATTGTTCCTCTGAGCTGGAATCTGGGTGCGGTTGGGTGCCTGCTGCTGCTGCTGCTGCTGTGGTCGGATCACCCATCTCCCTTGTTGCTGCTGAGGTCCTCTGCTCTGAGTGTCAGACATAATCTTGAAGCGCTGTGGCTGAACTGAGGGTCCTGCCATAGGGGTCTTCCTCTTCTTTTCTGCCTGTCGAGCTGTAATGCAGTCCTCCTGGGAGATAGCCATGTTGACCAACTCATTGTAGCTGTTGGCCCTGACGGTGTTGAGACGGTCACGGAGCTTAGTGCTGAGCCCCCTCCTGAACCTGTCTCTCTTCTTCTCATCCGTATCTGCATGATATCCAGCATACTGGCACAAGTCATTAAAAGCCTGAGCATACTGCAACACGGTCCTGTTGCCCTGAGTGAGTGCCAGAAACTCGTTGAGCTTTCGGTCCATAATCCCGGCTGGTATGTGGTGTCCCCTAAAAGCTGCCTTGAACTCTCTCCATTCCACCTCTCGATCCTCTGGCTGCATGGCAAGGAAATGGTCCCACCAAGTCCTTGCGGGTCCACGAAGCTGCTGGGTGGCGAACCTGACTTTAGTGACCTCTGAACAAGCTCCATGGAGTAGCGGGAATTTGGATTCCACTACTCTCAACCACACATCTGCATCAAGTGGGTCCTCTGCCCTTGTGAACAATGGAGGCTAGGTACTGAGGAATTCCTGGTAGGTAGCTGCCGCGGGGTGATGCTGATGGTCCCCACCACCATAGTGCTGAGGTGGTGGCTAACGCTGAGCTAGCTGCCTCAAGATCTCATTCTGCTGAGCCATTAGCTCCTGCAGAGTGGGAGGCGGTGGCGGCGGTGGAGGAACACGCTCATTCTGGCCACGACGCTGTCTCCCGGCCATCTGAAAAATCACATATATACTTAACACCATATCTCCAAGTTCAAGGTTTAATCGCGGCGAAAGAGTCAAAAGCAAATTGATAGATTCCGACATAAACCAAAAAGCATAAATTTTCCTTCCAAATTTAAAACTGACATCATCCATCAACCAAACTTCCAAAAGAGTTTATCACGGTTACATCAATGGTCCCAAAAAGACTCAACTCTACCTAGCCTAGTACCCTATGGGTGCAAAAGCTAAGCTAGTTGCGAGGAGTCCTACCATCACTGACTTCTAACTCTATCCATGACACCTAGTGAGCGAACGAGGCAACACTCGACTCGGGGGAAGGTGGTCTCCCGGAGCCAGCAGTGTCTACGCTGGAGGCAGGCTCCTCTCCTCCCTCGATGTCTACGTCCTCGTTGGCCTCCATATCCTGGATCTCCTGGTGATGCATATCCAGGTGCTCATTAGCCTCAGCCAGCTGCTGCTGAGTGTTAAGGAGCTGATCCTCGAGAACCTCAATTGTGTTCTCCCTGGTCCCTACTAATTCCTCCAGCTCTTGGATCTCATTGGATAGCTGCTCCACCTGCAAGTCCTTTTCCACCATCTCAGTGGACAAATCAACCACGAGCTCCTCTCTATTGTACAGGGTGATCTTTGTTGCCTCCAACAATGCCATCAGATGGGACATCGCCTCACCGCGCATCACTTGCAGATGGTACAGAGCATTCATGCACCGTACAGTCAAGTGCGCAGTCTGACCTGGGTAGATGGCCCAGATGTCCTTGGCATGCTCCACCCGATCCTTCCACATTGGGTCGTCCTCCCTTTCAGTGGGGAACAAGCCAATGGGGTGGGTAGCCAGCTCCAAGGGATGGAATCCGCAGAAAGTGGTCAACCCGTGCAGAGCAATCGCCTCTATTGTGTCCTCAGCCCGGTATCCAAAGGACTCAGAGTCTAGTGAACGCCAGCCTAGTTGTAGGGGATGAGGCTCCAGGGTCATCCTCACCCTACAGCGGGGCACTCGGTGCTTCTCGAACTGCTGCACTGCGTACTGAGGAGGTGTCGTGTATCCGGCCCCCTGAAGTACCTCCCACAAAATGCGGGGAAAGCCCTCTCGTGCAAGCCCGTCAGTGTGGGATAGTGCATTCCCGTCGTCTGAGGATCCGTGGGAAGTCATCTGTGTACGGTTAAGCGTAAGTAAAAGAAAAAGAATTATAAAAAGAACAAGCAAAATAAAACTCAGCTTCTCTCCAACTATAAAAAATGGTATTAGGACACTTAGTTGGTCATCATTTTGTTTTTAGTTCTTTACTCAATTATCCATTTGCTTAATTAAGAATGCATGCATGCTCGTCCTAAACGACCTCACATTAATGTAAAGGGAATGGGGAAGAACTCCCATCCTTTAAAGTGGCCTGTAGGGCCTAATCACTTAGCCACCTAGCTACCCTTCTATCATCCCAAGGCTTCACGTCCTAGGTCTATCCTGCTCATCCTACTATCTATCCAACATTGTTTCTATCAAGTTTTACTTTGGAAAAGGATGGTATTTATATTTTATTGATTCCTCTGTGGTGGTACAAGCTCCGATACCAGCTATGGCGGAACTGCCCGAATTATTCCAACTTAAGTGCCTAAGCCCTGCCTTAGAGGCTAGACCACACTTAAATGGGAATAACCCGTCAATCCCTCGGATCTAGTCCGACACGGCCACTGACAGGATCAAGTACCACAATCTCACTCGATGGTGAGTCACAAAGCAAATACAATAAAGCATAAAACCATGCATGTAAGAGTATTAAATTATTACATCATCATCGGAGTTTTTGCAAAAGTAACCATCATTGTTCGAAGTGCAGCGGAATAAAACTAATGGTAAATAAACAGAGAGATGGGGAAGCCTGTCCCATCACTCCTCATGCTCCTCCTCAGCCGAGGTGGGGTCCCACTCGACAGTCCAACCCGGTGGCAAGATGGACGGCCAAGTCACTCCAGCAACCATGTCCTCCAGAGAACCTGTAAAATTATGCCACAAGCAAGGCTGAGTATACTAATACTCAGCTAGACTTACCCGGTGTGAGGAGTCTACTCCTCTACCTCTAGACATGCAGCTGTTTGGCTGTGGGGTTTGGTTGCCAAAAGCACTAGCTGAGTTTCTAAGTCAAGTTTTAACTTTGTCAATTTAAGTGTGACTCTCTTAAGGCTAAAAGTGTACTATCTACTCATACATGGTAGCAAACATTATTAGCAATCAACATCTTATATCAACTCATCATATTTCCACTTGTTACTCAATGCAGTACAATGGATCAAGCAGTCTCATTAGCTGCGAGAAGCAGACGATTCGAATCGAGTTTTTATCCTTGCAAGGTAAACCTAAACACACGACATGCAGGGGCACTCCGTCCCCACACACATCAACCGTCCCCATCGATCCCCTGGCAACAGATCAGGGCTCACCGCCTTGGCGTACAATGCCTCACTGACCCCGACTGCCGTCGTGCAGTGACCGCACTTGTACCCACCATAACCGGAATGGGAGACCATGTCTCAGGTCGCGTGAGGGGATATGTCTGCGGGCAGGTTCACTCAGGTACTAGGCTTACCGATTTACCATATTTCTCGGTATGTGTTTAGTACGTTCAAACGCTTGACACAGGTATCCACACGTTAATTCTTATTCCAATTTTCCATCTCGTAGACAACCAATCCCCATGGATTGTTGTCCACAGACTAGTATCATGATGATCTGAAAGTGGGTACAACCAATTCCTAATCTCGCGCGAGTGCTAGAAAAATCACTCGTCTTCTACCGAGATCCTAATTAAATAAAGCAGCTACTCGACCTAGCATACTAGTATCCATCTCAATATGATTCCTGGGATCATGCAACTAGGGTTTCAAACAACTCCTACACCTAAGTGCACATTCAATCCTACAATCATTAAGTATAGTAAACTAGCATAAATAACGGGTTATGCATAAACCGGGGCTTGCCTTCCAAAGCTGTGGCAGGCAGATCCTCTAGTGCAGACTCGGGTGCTGGATCCGGGGCTACCTCCTGAGCAGCTCCTTGCTCCGGCACGAGGACGTACTCTCTGTCAGCGAGGTTACAGTCTATCGAAATGTAATGAACATGTATGTCATGATTATGCAGGATTTAATAACATTATGCTAAAAGAAGAAAAACTAAGTTTAATGAGTAACTTAGGGTTTCTTGGTCATACGGGGCTTTTAGTGGTTTGTGCTTATTACTTCTAGGTTTAGGTTTTTGTTAGGGATAGGCATAGGGAACTGGTATTGCCTCTATATATTTCAGTGGACAAGTTATAAAGAGTTTTAGGATGACACTAATTTTCTATTATTCATATTTCCCTTTCTTTATTTTCTATTTATGTTTTCTAGTGTAGGTTTGAACTACGACAGTGGTTTACTATTTTCAAAAATTTTATAAAAATTACAGTGGGTTTCCATTGGTCATTATAGCCTGTTCTAGGAAGTTGAGGTTTAAAATAAAAGGCTATGCCTTAGACAAAAATAGCAAAAGTTTGTGTAAAATGGGCCACTTTGCACTACATCTCTTAATTAGAGGTGAGTTCTGCCTAAGGGTTATTTTTGTTGGCATCTAACAAAATTAATAGGCTTCTGTGCCAAAAATCACAGAAAGCTAAGGGGTGGTCATTTAGTTATGATTTTCTAAAGTTAAATGCCAAAAACGCACTTTCTACTACATTATTATTTGAAAAATGTCAAACAGCAGATTTCATATTTTTCCTAAGTTCTTAATAACAAAACATTAATTATCCCAAGGGTTGGGGTGTTTTCACCTTGGGGTTATTTTTGTAGGGTTTTTCTAGGTTTTCCTTGTTTTCTTAAAATAAAAGGGATCCTACTTATTTCATACTAAACCAGGGTATAATAGATTTTTCTAGTAAACTACATTGATTAAGTACTCTAACAAAAATAGGGGTGCCCTCTGGTTCATTATTTAAATCACTTTTTCTATTTTTCTTAACCTTAAGCATTTTGTAAATTAAATGACAAAAACTAACTTAATGGGTTGGACAGAGAAGTTTAGCATTTTTAAACAGGTCAGTAGGTGGATATAAACTTCTCCAAATTTTTCAAACCTTAGTTAAATAGTGCAACTATTTTTAGCCCTATTATTTAGCTTTTGGCCAAAACAATAATTAAATCAAAACCTTATAGCTTTCTGTAGTACTTAAGGGTTTTATATTTTTCTAAGCAGTTTATATTATTTAAAGTCTGACAAAATTGGTTTGACCAAATTTGGATGAACTAAACAGAAGTTATGAATTATTAAAGTTTCTGTTCAAATTTAAAATCAGATTTAATAAAGGTTTTCTGGAAAAGCAGTTTACACCGAGGACCCTGGGTTATTTCCAAACTAACTCCCTCAGTTATACCCCCGCGTTACTATTCATTTGAGTCTCTGACATTTCACAAAACCCCCCAGACTTCTTTCCTTCTCCCCCGTGGTCCTTCCCTAGGTTTAAACAGTACCCGCAAGAAAGAAAAGGGTGGCGTGGCTTACCGGCGGCGAGATAGGTCCGGCGAGGGGCGGGGTTGGCTCGGGGAGGCTCTGGCGGTCACAGCGATGTATGGCTCGACGGCGGGGATGGCCGGAATCGCTTGGTCCACGTGCGCAGACGGGTGTCCTCGTCGGCGGCGGGTGTGCCGGCCAAATCACGGCGATCTGGTTCAATCCAATGGCACGGTGAGCTCCACGGGGTGACGTAGAGACTGTGTGCACAAGGAATCGGAAAATGGTTCAGTGAATTACCCGGTCCACGCACTCCGGTGGGGTTGTGAACTCCGGCGACCGTGGACTGGCCTCTTCGGCGAAGCAGACTTCGATTCCTCGCTCGGGGAGCTTCACCGAGGTGTGCTCACTCGTCTCCGAGGGTTGGACGGGGTTGGGAAAGGTTGGGCTGGCCGGTCTACGGCGGCAGGGGCTCGGGTGGCCGCGGACACGCCGTGCACGGGCAAACGACGGTGAGTTGAGCTCCGGTGAGGTTTGAGCGTGCGCGGAGAAGTGTGGTCGACGCCTAAGTGGGCTTTATAGGCGCGGGCGCGGGCCATGGCGTCGGCTGGCCTTTGGCGTGACGCGGGGCGCGCGCGAGCGTGCTCTGGCGTGCACAAAGCGCGTCGAACACGTGTAGCTTTTCTTCTGCCCGTGTTCCACAACTCGCCCAAGTCACAAACGTGCGAATCTTGGCAAAAAATCCGGCGCGAGTCTTTTCCTGGCACCTAGGGTTGTCTCTCATCCGTGAGTCGCCATGGCAGATATGGCCTAGGTAGGGAGATCTCTGGTCGCCAAATCAGGTATGTCACTCTGCCCACCTCGTGACAAAAGCCATGCCAAGGCATGTCAAACGTCAGGGTCTCGGGCTCAACTTTTTCCAGTGGGTGCCCCAGGTGGTATGCCACATTTTTGGTATAGAACATAAGTGGTTTTGGTGCCATCTTCAAGGTGAACATGGTTGATCTTTAGTGTAGGTGTAGTTTTTGACTTAGAGAGAATTAGAGAGCTCTAGCTCTCTCTCTACTTAGGGAATGGATTTGGGGTTTCTCCAGGGGTCTTTTTGCAATATTTCCTTCCCACAATTGCTGGTTATAAAGTTACTTAAAGTTTGGTTAAAGATTAACTCATGGTTTGCACATTTGCTTATTCTCTCCCCCCTCTCAACCATGGCTTTGGGAGATAGGGTTCAAGAGGTGTTGGGACCATGCTTCGTCGCCGAAGGTCCTGCGAAAAGAAACAGCTTCAACTGAAGCTGCTTGAACATGATGCCGAAGACACCGTTCACGAAGCTTCGGAACTACAGCATATCCGAAGACGAAGGGTCAAACCGACTTAAAGATAAAATGACCTTTTAGCCTTCAAAGGTCTGAGTCATTGTTGTAAACTTTTATGAGGGGCATAATTGTAATTCCTCATGAGCTGTGTCCTGTGCCTATAAATAGTGAACAATATTTCTTTACTGTTCACACATTCCTGTAATTGCTAACGTATCACTCGGGAATTATTTGTCAAGGCAAAGGTATAAATGTACTTAAACGTTGTATTCGAGTATCTTAAATTCACATAATAAAATATGCGAATGAGGTTATTTGTTTTTAATATATTTACCTTTAATGTTTCATGTTCTAACTTCACTTTGTATTATCTTTATATGTTTAATTACGAAGGTAAAACCTTCGTAATATTATGTTCGTGACCTTTGTCCGAAGTTCATTAAATCCTTGTGGAGATAATGTTTCGGCGGACGAAGGGCATTGATATTTAACATTTTATGTTGCCTTGTTCTTAATTCATAGCATTTGAGAACAAGTCCCCAACATTGGCGCCCACCTCCGGTGAACTCACTTCCACTTTTTTGAGCTGATGGCTTCGTTCAACATTCAAGCTGGAGCTGCTTCGGCTCCAAAGCTGGTACTCCCGATAACAGGCGGTTCATGCTCAGAGCCAGCCAACAAGAAATAGAAGAAGGAGGCACAGAGAAGGGTACAACATGTCGGGGTGCAGGGACCCTTCATCAAGTCAAGATGGTCTCACATTCCAATTACCTTCTCTCAAGAGGATCTTCAACTCAAGGATTACCCACACAACGATGCTATGGTTATCTCTTGTGTGATCAAAGGATTCCTGGTCCATAATGTTTTGGTTGATACAGGCAGCGCAGCTGATATTATATTTGCTAAGGCCTTCAGACAAATGCAAGAGCCCGAAGACAAAATTCATGATGCCACGCATCCCCTTTGTGGCTTCGGAGGAAGGCAGATTGTAGCACTCGGCAAAATCACAATGCCAGTGACCTTCGGATTTATCAACAATACAAGGACTGAACAAGTTGTGTTTGATATTGTTGACATGGAATACCCTTAGAATGCAATCATTGGTCGAGGCACTCTCAATGCCTTCGAAGCAATTCTTCATCCAGCTTATCTTTGCATGAAGATACCTTCGGACCAAGGGCCCATTGCTATTCATGGAAGTCAGGAAGCTGCCAGAAGGGCCGAAGGAAATTGGACAGACTCAAAAGCAATCCATAATATAGATGGAGCTGAAGCTTGTGAGCAATACAAGTTCAGAAGGGAAAAAGCTGCTTCGGCTGATCAGCCGAAGCCCATGCTCTTATGTGAGGACATAGCAGAGCAGAAGGTGCTATTGGGATCTCAATTGTCCGAAGAACAGGAGAAAACCTTGATAAGGTTTTTGTTCAACAACAAAGATGTTTTTGCTTGGTCAGCTAATGATCTTTGCGGAGTTAACAGGGATGTTATTGAGCACTCGCTCAATGTTGATCCATCCTTCAGACCAAGAAAGCAAAGGCTTCGGAAGATGTCTGATGACAAGGCCGAAGGTGCTCGGAACGAAGTGAAAAGACTCCTCAGTGCCGGAGTTATCAGAGAAGTAAAATATCCAGAATGGTTGGCTAACACTGTTATGGTAAAGAAGGCCAATGGTAAATGGAGAATGTGTATCAATTTTACTGATCTCAACAAGGCCTGTCCAAAGGACGAGTTTCCATTGCCAAGGATAGATTCCTTAGTCGATGCAGCAGCTTCATCAGAGCTTATGAGTCTGCTGGATTGCTATTCAGGCTATCACCAAATCTGGATGAAGAAGGAGGATGAACCGAAAACCAGCTTCATAACCCCTAGTGGAACATATTGTTACCTTCGGATGCCTGAGGGGCTTAAGAATGCCGGAGGAAGTTTCAGCAGAATGACAACGAAGGTCCTCCATTCTTAGATAGGCAGGAATGTGCTAACTTATGTTGATGATATCATTGTAAAAAGCACGAAGCAAGATAATCACATTGCTGATCTGCAGGAGACCTTCGCTAATTTTAGACAGGCTGGTTTAAAGCTGAATCCAGAAAAATGTGTCTTCGGAGTGAAGAAGGGGAAATTTCTTGGTTGCCTAGTTTCAACAAAGGGAATTGAGGCTAATCCAAGCAAAATCGAAGCTATACTTCGAATGGAACCACCAAGTACAAAAAAGGGGGCTCAAAGATTGACAGGGAGGCTGGCATCCCTCAACAGATTCATATCTAGATCAGCAGAGAGAAATTTACCATTTTTCGAAGTGCTGAAGTCAGCCGAAGTTTTTCAATGGGGACCAGTCCAGCAGAGAGCCTTCGAAGAACTGAAGCAATATTTGATAGATCTAACAACACTAACTCCACCAACGTCAGGGGCTCCTTTGTTATTATATGTGGCAGCTTCGCACTCAGCGGTAAGTGCAGCACTTGTCCAGGAGAAGCTTGAAGGCCAAGTCAAGAAGCAGGCCCCAATATATTTTGTATCTGAAGTTCTTAGTTTATCAAAGAAAAATTATACAGAATTGGAGAAAGTACTGTATGCTGTTTTGATGGCCTCCAGGAAGCTTCGGCATTATTTTCAAGCTTACAACATAATTGTTCCTTCTTCACAACCTTTGAAGGATATTATGAGAAACCGAGAAGCTACTGGAAGGATTGGAAAATGGGCTGCAGAGCTCAATGAATTTTGTATTGATTATGTCCACAGATCTTCGATTCAGTCCCAAGCATTGGCAGACTTTATTGCTGACTAGACGCCAGGGGCTCAGGAGGAAGAAACGAATAAAGATGCCGAAGCATGGACAGTGTTTTGCGATGGGTCTTGGGGAACCTTCGGAGCAGGAGCAGCTGCTGTGTTGGTTTCACCTTCCAAAGTTAAAACTTGTTATGCGGCAAGACTTGATTTCAGTTGTACAAACAATATTGCTGAATACGAAGCTCTGCTCTTGGGTCTTCGGAAGTTAAAGGCAATGGGGATCAGAAGGGCCATTCTTAAAACTGATTCCCAAGTTATTTCTGGTCATGTTGACAAGAGCTATAAAGCAAGAGATCCGAAGCTTGAAAAATATCTAGATACAGTCCGAAGGATCGAGGCTTCCTTTGAAGGATTCTCTGTTAAAAATATTCCTCGTGGAGAAAATGAATATGCTGATCTATTGGCCAAGTCAGCACCACAGGGGCTGCCTTTACCTTCGAAAGTATTTTTCGAAACAATAAAAGCACCTTCGGTCGAGCTTCTTGAAAGAGCGGTCCTCAATATATCCCCTGTCTATAGTGAAGATTGGAGAACTGAAATCATCTCTTTCCTTCAGGGTAATTTTCTTTCAGATGACGAAGCTTACAACAAAAGAATAGAAGCAAGAGCTCGACCATATATCATAATAGAAGGGGAGCTGTACAAGCGTGGGGTCTGCTCCCCGTTGCTCAAGTGTTTATCCAGATCTGAAGGTATAGAATTAATGAAGGAAATACACGCAGGCCTAT
Source organism: Zea mays (assembly GCF_902167145.1). Classification (NCBI taxonomy): domain Eukaryota; kingdom Viridiplantae; phylum Streptophyta; class Magnoliopsida; order Poales; family Poaceae; genus Zea; species Zea mays. The sequence goes on along the minus strand of NC_050096.1, from coordinate 244,599,912 downwards.
GTGGATCTCACATTGGATCTAGGCATTTGCTTGGGAAAGTTTTTCGTCAAGGATTTTATTGGCCAAAGGCAGCTTCGGATGCAGCGGATTTAGTCCAAAAGTGCGAAGGTTGTCAGAAATGCGCAAGAGATCAAAAACAACCTTCGTCTTTAACTCAATTAATACAACCCACTTGGCCGTTGCAAAGGTGGGGCCTTGATTTACTAGGTCCATTACCACCAGCACAGGGAAACTTAAGATATGTTGTAGTGGCAGTGGAATATTTTTCCAAGTGGATTGAGGCAAAGCCGCTAGCCACAATAACTTCGGTTACTATTCAAAAGTTTTTCTGGCAAAATATTGTTTGTCGCTTCGGAGTGCCGAAGGCCATTACTGTGGATAATGGGACACAGTTTGATTCTGAAGCTTTCAGAGAATTTTGTGATCAAATTGGCACGAAGGTCCATTTTGCATCAGTTCGACATCCGGAGCCAAACGGACTTGTCGAACGAGCTAACGGGATCATAATGACAGGAATAATGAAGTCAATCTTCAATCAGCCCAGGGGAAAGTGGCTAGACGAGTTAATCAAAGTGGTGTGGAGCCATAACACAACCATGTCAAGTTCAACAGGCTTTACGCCTTTCAAACTATTGTTTGGGGATGAAGCAATAACCCCGGAAGAGGCCAAAGCAGGATCAATAAGAACGATAACTTCGACAGAAGGTGAAGACGAAGCTGATTGCTCTGTGGAAAAAGATGCTATAGAAGGGATCAGACTTCAGGCTGTGGAAAACATCAATAAATATCAAGCTGAAACAATAAAATGGCGTGACAGAAAGGTTAAGCTGAAGAACATTGAACCAGGACATCTGGTGCTTCGAAGAGTAGCTAACCCTGAGACAGTGGGCAAATTACAGCTGAAGTGGGAAGGACCTTTTTTGGTAGTATCTTCGTCAAGACCCGGTTCCTATAGATTGAAGGATATAGACGGCAACGACATCCCTAGGTCATGGAATGCGGATGAGCTTCGGCGATATTATGTTTAATTTGATGTAATTTTTTCTATTCTTTTTTGTGGCACCCTTTTCCTTTCCAAAGAGGGAGAAAGGTTTTTAATGGGCCACAACATGTAATTTTTCTTTCTTTATTTCAATTCTCTAAAAGTGATATCCCCCAAAAAATGTAAATGTAAATGCCAAGGGAAAAGAAAAGAAAACAGGGAGAAGCTCAAAAGTTGTTCCTAAGGGAATGCAGAGCTTACAGCGAAAAGTCAACGCTGATTCTGCTGAAAGTAAAAGGCGAAGAAGCTCCTAAGGGAGGCTTATAGCGAAAAGTCAACGCTGATTCCGCTGAAAGTAAAAGGCGAAGAAGCTCTTAAGGGAGGCTTACAGCGAAAAGTCAACGCTGATTCCGCTGAAAGTAAAAGGCGAAGAAGCTCCTAAGGGAGGCTTACAGCGAAAAGTCAACGCTGATACACTGAAAAGTAAACGATGAAGCTAAAAAGTGAAAAGATTTGAATCATTCCCAATATTCATCTCCACAATACATTTCATCATATCATTTGTATTCATAAACATTCATTTAGACATATATAGAATCATCATCATATCACACAAAAAAGATAGGCGCTTTGGCAATGAGGAAAGACTTCAAAAAAGGAAAATTTTTTATGCTTCGTTATGTACGAAAAGAAGGGAAGGTGTTTTTCGCCTTCGACTCAAAAAAGAAGTTTCGTCCACAACAAAGCAGATTGTACACAGATAGCGGAAACAAAATATATTACAAGGTATGTACAAATTTACATGAGTTTTTCCATAATAATATTACAAAAGTCTCACCAGAATTTTTGCAGGAAAGAATATTGTAGCAACTGTCAAGCTTCAGCTTCGTCATACTTCAGCTTTGTCATACTTCAGCTTTGTTATACTTCAGCTTCGTCATCCTACGAATATTAAAGAACAGAATAAGAAAGGTGCAAATTTTAAGGAGAAGGTAAAAGTAACAAATATAAGCTTCTTACCGGCTTAAGATGACTTCGAGCTTCGTCACTCGCCATTTTCCTCCCGCCATTTACCCAAATCTGGGTCATAAATCTATTCCCGATACTTCGTGCTAGGCTTGGAATATCTATCAGATCTGATGATGATAAGCTGAAGTTGGGCCTATTAACAATTTTTCTATGCGTGCAGCCAGCCTTCAGAAAAGCGGTAGCTGTGCCCCGAGAAGCTACCAGGGCGCAGAAGTCAGCATGGCCACCAATAACTTCATCAAGAGCATCAACCTCACCTTCAATATATTCTAATGTGCTGGGCAAGTTTTCAGCTGAAGGTGTAAATTTTTCAGAACTGGCTCCAATAGAATGAAACACATCCTTCAGCCGCTGCACGCATCGGCTGCCGAAGCTTAGGCATTTCTCTTGAAGCTCCTTCAAGGATTTTTGCAAATTTGAATTCTTTTCCATCTCAGTTTTAAGACTTGCTTCAAGGTGTTTCTTCTCCTGCTCAGATTTTTCTAGTTGTTTGAGCAATTCATTCTTTAAACTGTTATTCTCGGCTTGGACCTCAGCCAAGGAGCCTTCCATAGACTGAATAACAAAGTCTTTCTTTTCTAATGCACCTTCGTGTTCTTTAGTCATGATTTCAAGGTCCTGGATGGTGAAGTCCTTCTTTTTCAGAATAGCTTCGTAATTTTCAACTTTTTCTTCCAAATCTTTGATGATAGTTTTGTTCTTCTCTTCTTCGAGATCTTGTTGCATTTTTAGAACCTTACTCAATAGTATACTCTGCCAAAACAATCTTCGTCAGTAAATGACCTAAAAAATAAATAAAATAATAATAATAAAATTTGTTACCTTAAAATTAGCATAGAGCAGGCTTCCGGCGATATGGTGTCGTTGATATCTGCAGAGGTCAGCTTCTAGTTTCGGTAGGCCAACGCTTTTGGAGAGGGTTCTAACAACTTTGGCCTCAGTGCGGTTCCGAAGGCATCTTAGCTTCCCTTCGTTGACCCCACCAAATAGCGTAGCCCCTGGCTTATACCCGCAAGATATGGCATATTTTTTCAACTCTTCTTTTTCGGCGCCTGTTAGCTCTTGTCCAAGCAAATCTTGAAAGTTAAAACTTTTTTCTTCTAAAGTGTCATCGATCTGCTCCTTTCCCTTTTCAGTTGTCGTGGTTACCGCAGCCACAGCAGCTTCTTCCTCAGCCATTTTCAGGAGAATATTGTCAATAACTTCAAGGGTGGTTTCCAGATTCGAACCTTCCGTGGTCCCAGCTTCGGCCCCAGCAGCTTCGGCGTCGCCGGTTTCAGCTTCGGTGGTTTCCACTCTGGAAGCTTCGGCTACGGCGCCTTCGGCTTCAGCGGTCTCTGCAAAAGCAATTTTTGACACTGTCACCGGTGGCGGCGTCTGATGAATCACATCTGCTATTTGAATAATTCTTCGTTTTTTCGGCAGTGCAGGACTTTCTTCTGCCGAAGCTGCTTTGTCCTTCTGAAAAAACTTCGTCAGTTCCGGCGCCAGCAGACTTAGCTCGACAGGCAAGGGTTCAGTCATTACCTTCATAATCTCTTCTACTTCGGCAGCAGAAGGCGTTGCAGGAGTGTCTTCTTCTCGAACCGATGTTTTTGGTTCTGGAGATGCAGTTTTCCTTTTTCTTGCAGCGACCACCTTCGGCTCAGGGTTCAACTTTTCAGGACTCAGCTTTTCAGAAATCTCCTTTTTCTTTTTTGTCACTTTGGTGCTCTCTTCGTCAACGGCACTGGCAATTCTTTTTCTCTTCGGGCCGCCAGCATCTCCGCCCAGTCGCCCATAGTCAGGATATTCAAAGCCTATAGCATCAAGTACTCTGTTTAGCCTTCGTTTCGGCCGGGTGCCGAAGGCTGCTGTCATCAATTGATCCTCTTTTTTAGAATAATTTCCAAGAATTTCAGTACTCATTATTTCGATTGTATCGAGCCATTCTTGGCAGGGTGCCTTAAAATATTTCTTGAATTTATAATGATAGGGTAGTCGGACAAGCTCCCCCTCTTTCTTCTCTCCTTTAAGCTTCGGCATAGCCCATTCCTTCATAGTTGGAAATACTTTGAAAGCCAGAAATTCATGCACCAAATCCCTAGTGCCAATGTGCTCTGCAATAATTCTGAATTCAGCCAACGCCGTTTGGGTTGGACCTTCTGGTGTCATATTGCACTGAGGTCGGGTTTCTCCGAAGATTAGTTCAAGCGGACTCTGTACAAGCTTCTCCTTGTCGTCATCAACTTTGATGTAGAACCATTCCGATTTCCAGCCTGTCGGCCACTTGCTTCGATAGCTGATCTCAGAAAATTTTGTAGTTTTCCGATATGCAAAGTTGTAACAACCAAAATTTTCATGTAGCCCATCCTTTCTGGCCTTAGTTTGGTAGTGTAGCTCGTGTACTCGGCAGAAACCTTTGGCAAATGGCTCCACTGCTTGGCTTTGGAGAGCCCAAATATAAACACTAAGCCTAACAATAGCGTTAGGAGTTAGTTGGTGAAAATAGATCCCAAATTTTTTCAGCACATCGGCAATCATCCTATTCAAAGGAAATCTCAAACCAGCTTTGAGGAAACTCTTAAAAATCACTATTTCATCTTTTTGTGGCTTCGGGGTAATCTCTTCTCCACCAAAGCGAATCATCTTTTTCTCATCTTCGCTGAAGTAGCCCGACTTCACCATCTTTGGGAAATCAGCCTTCGAGATAGTCGACTTCCCGAAGTCCAGATGACTAGGCTTGCTCGGTACTGTGATATTGTAATCATCGTCAGTACCAGCCTCCTCAATATCTGCTTGTTCTGCTTCAGCAGCAGGGGTGTCTTCTGATGTCATCAATCCAGATCGCTTCATTGCTTCAGAGATAGGAACAGTTTCCGCACCTTCGGCTTCGTCTCCCTCGCGCTCAACTCTAGCAGTAGAGCGCACTCTGGCCATTTAATTTTGAATTTCTTGAAAAATTTCTTGGAAAATAATAATCTTCTCTTCCGAAGCTATTCTTCTGACGAAGCAAACACCAAATTGGAGCTTCGTTTGAATGCGAAAATCAAGCTTTGATAATGGTTAAAAATTTTGGTAGCAAAACAGTGCAATAGCAATGAATGCTGTGGTAACTTCACACCTACCCGTCTGTTTATATAGTGCTGCAGGTAAGAAGGTGAATCGTCAGGATTTTTACACCAGGCAAACAGTTGCTCGCACCCGCTGAATGGTGGGCCGCAAAAATCAGAACAGTGAACCTGCATGGTGGGACCGCTACACGCTCGAAAGCTGTATCGTTTCTCGACAACGAGCTCAGGGAAGGTGTTTTTCGGACCTTCGGCTTCCTGAAGCCTAAGAGACTTTTTTCACGGATCAAGCTCGTTACGAAAAACGATCTAGCACCGCGAAGGGGCTACTGTTGGGACCATGCTTCGTCGCCGAAGGTCCTGCGAAAAGAAACAGCTTCAACTGAAGCTGCTTGAACATGATGCCGAAGACACCGTTCACGAAGCTTCGGAACTACAGCATATCCGAAGACGAAGGGTCGAACCGACTTAAAGATAAAATGACCTTTTAGCCTTCAAAGGTCTGAGTCATTGTTGTAAACTTTTATGAGGGGCATAATTGTAATTCCTCATGAGCTGTGTCCTGTGCCTATAAATAGTGAACAGTATTCCTTTACCGTTCACACATTCCTGTAATTGCTAACGTATCACTCGGGAATTATTTGTCAAGGCAAAGGTATAAATGTACTTAAACGTTGTATTCGAGTATCTTAAATTCACATAATAAAATATGCGAATGAGGTTATTTGTTTTTAATATATTTACCTTTAATGTTTCATGTTCTAACTTCACTTTGTATTATCTTTATATGTTTAATTACGAAGGTAAAACCTTCGTAATATTATGTTCGTGACCTTTGTCCTAAGTTCATTAAATCCTTGTGGAGATAATGTTTCGGCGGACGAAGGGCATTGATATTTAACATTTTATGTTGCCTTGTTCTTAATTCATAGCATTTGAGAACAAGTCCCCAACAAGAGGGGTCTAGGGTTTACTCTCCTCTGGTCCAAGGTAGTGAGTGCACAAAAGCTTGAGTGATGCTCTTAGGTCATTAACAAATCTTGATTAACACAGGGTCTCCAAGGTTCTTATGTTCTCCTTGAGTTTCTACCACATGTGATCACAGTCCTTAGTACCAAGATGTGCTCTAGCCATGGTAACACCTGAGGTGTTACAGGAACAAGACCGGCGTCCCATCTGGCTCGCCCCGGTAACAGGTAATGATGGTTCCCCGAGTGCGACCATGACGTCAGTGGTTCTCACCCCCTATGGAAGCAAGGAGACGTCAGCAGGATCCCAGCAGCATCGACAGTTGTGCTTCTACAGGGCTCAGGCACTTCTTCGACGGTCACGTTATCGCGTACACAGGGCTCAAGCACTTCTCCGACAGCCACGTTGGCATGTACACAGGGCTCAGGCACTCCTCTGCCAGACACATTAGCATATAGCTACACCCCCATTGTACATCTGGACCTTCTCCTTGCATGTATAAAAGGGAGGTACAGGGCCTTCCTGCGGGGGGGGGGGGGGTCGCGTGGGGGAACGAGCTAACGAACAGGCTCTCTCTCTCTCTCTCTCTCGCGCGCGCGCGCGCGCGACGCTTGTAACCCCTACTACGAGCACACCCCTGGTGCTAGGTAATACAAGCCGCATTCCCCCTTGTGTTCCATCTTGCGCCAACCCATCTGGGCAGGGGCACGCAGCGACAAATTTACTGGTCGGTCCAGGGACCCCCCGGATCCAAAACGCTGACATGTGTCAAACAGTTCTGGTTTGGTTTCAAATTTTTTAGGGGTGTGCCTTGGTTAATTTGGCTCCTTTTTGTCAATTATACCTTGTGGATTTGGCACCATCAACTAAGTGAACATCTCTAATCTTTAGAAGAGGGCTGATTTTTTACTTAGAGAAAATTTGGGTTGCTCTATAGTGCTCTCCACTTGGGGGCTGAATTTGGGGGTTTTGTGGGACCTTTTTGGAATAACACCATTAATATTTCTTGTAGATATATAAATGTACTTCAACTTTGGTAAAATGTTTAAGTCATGAATTGGTCATTTGTATAGTTTCCCACTAATCCAATGCTTGGGGGTCTAATGGGTCAAGAGGGGGGTCTAGGGTTTGAGCATCTTTTTCCAAGGTGAAGATACATGAAAAGCTAGGGTATTCCTTCTATCATGATCACTACTTAATTAATCCATGGTTTCTAAAGTTTTGGTGCCCCTTCTCCCCACTTAAACACATGTGATAATAGGCCATAGGTGCATGTATTGAATTAGGACCTTGGGTAACTCCTGGGGTGTTACAATACTCGGCCTCAGCGGTAGATAGGGCAACGAATGTTTGTTTCTTAGAGCTCCAAGATACCAGGAACCTTCCCAGAAACTGACAAGTCCCTGATGTGCTCTTCCTATCAACCTTGCACCCGACATAGTCAGAATCTGAGTATACGATTAAGTCAAAGGTAGATCCCTTTGGATACTAGATCCCGAAGCAAGGCGTAGAAACTTGTTGGGGGTCTGCTTCGTAGCCGAAGTTCCTGTAAGAAGAAACACCTTCGGAAGATCAGAACAGAAATAACGCCGAAGTTGCCTTCCAGGGAATGAAGGGTTGCACCGACTTAAAGATGAAAAGACAGACTGACCCATGATAGTTTGTGTCATGATTGTAATCAATTGTAAAGGGTATAAATATAAACTTACATAAGCTGCGCCCTGTGCCTATAAATAGGTGAACAGTACCCCTGTACTGTTCACACTGATTTGTACTCGCTCGTGCATCACGCTTGTATTGTCTCCTTCTGTCAAGCCAAAGGTACAAATGTAATTCTGTATTATTTATGTTTATTCATGATAATATAATAAAAGATGAGTTAATAATGTTACATATTCATGTTGTATTTTATATTTCACATGCTTCTTCTTTCATTAACGTATACTGCGATAATGAAGGTATGTCCTTCATGACCTTCGTCTAAAGATCATTATATCCTAAGGGAAATAATGCTTCGAAGGACGAAGGGCTTTAACCTTTAACATTTTGTGTTGCCTTGTTCTTAATTCATAGCATTTGAGAACAAGTCTCCAATATTGGCGCCCACCTCCGGTGAACTCACTCCCACTTTTGAGCTGATGGCTTTGTTCAGCAACCAGGCCGAAGCATCTTCGGCTACGAAGCTGGTGTTTCCAATAACAGGCGACTCAGGTTCAGAGCCGGCTAACAAAAAGCAGAAGAAGGAAGCACAGAGAAGGGTGCAACATGTTGGGGTGCAGGGACCCTTCATCAAGTCAAAATGATCCCACATCCCAATCACCTTCTCCCAGGAGGACCTTCAGCTCAAAGATTACCCTCATAATGATGCTATGGTCATATCTTGTGTCATTAAGGGATTTCTTGTCCATAATGTTCTGGTTGATACATGCAGTGCAACGGATATCATATTTGCTAATGCCTTCAGACAGATGCAAGAACCAGAGGATAAGATTCATGATGCTACACATCCTTTATGTGGCTTCGGAGGAAGGCAAATTGTAGCACTTGGCAAAATCACAATGCCAGTAACCTTCGGCTTTGTTCATAATACAAGGACTGAATAGGTTGTGTTTGACATTGTTGACATGGAGTACCCCTACAATGCAATCATTGGTCGTGGGACACTTAATGCTTTCGAAGCAATACTTCATCCAGCATATCTATGCATGAAGATACCTTCGGAACAAGGGCCCATTGCTGTTCATGGCAGTCAAGAAGCTGCCAGGAAGGCCGAAGGAAACTGGACAGATTCAAAGGCAATCCATAACATAGATGGAGCCGAAGCCTGTGAGCAGTATCGATACAAAAGAGAGAAGGCTGCTTCGGCAGATCAACCGAAGCCTATGCTTCTATGTGAAGATATAGCAGAACAAAAGGTAATGCTGTGTCTCAGTTATCTGAAGAGCAGGAAAAGAATTTGCTAAGATTTCTATTCAACAACAAAGATGTCTTTGCTTGGTCAGCCAATGATCTTTGCAGTGTCAACAGAGATGTCATTGAGCATTCACTCAATGTGGATCCATCTTTTAGGCCAAGAAAACAAAGGCTTCGGAAAATGTCTGATGACAAAGCTGAAGGTGCTCAGAATGAAGTGAAGAGGCTTCTTAGCGCTGGAGTTATCAGAGAGGTCAAATACCCAGAGTGGCTAGCTTATACTGTTATGGTGAAGAAGGTCAATGGTAAATGGAGAATGTGCATTGATTTTACAGATCTTAACAAGGCTTGTCCAAAGGATGAGTTCTCATTGCCAAGAATAGATTCTCTAGTTGATGCAGCAGCTTCGTCAGAGCTCATGAGTCTACTAGATTGTTACTCAGGCTACCACATGAGAGCACCTAGATTGGGGTGAATAGGTGATCCTGTAAAAATCAAATACTTGTAGCCACAAAACTTTGTTAAGAGTTAGTGCAATAGGACCAAGTGGCTAAGGACCGAGCTTTTGTGAAACACAATGATCACAGAGAAAAACAACACAAAAGACACGGTGATTTATCCCGTGATTTGGCCAAGTATAACACTTGCCTACTCCACGTTGTGGCGTCCCAATGGACGAGGGTTGCACTCAACCCCTTTCAAGTGATCCAATGATCAGCTTGAATACCACGGTGTTTTCCTTTCTTATACTTTCTCCCGTTTGCGAGGAATCTCCACAACTTGGAGCCTCTCGCCCTTACAATTGATGATCACAAAGAAGCACAGAAGTAAGGGAGGGGAGAGCAACACACACAAGACTCAAAACAAGAGCACAATCACGCACACAAAGCCACAACTTGAGCTCACAACACAACTCGAGGAGTTCTCTACTCAAATGGGGCTCAAGTCACTATCTCAAAGAATCGAATGCGCGAGAATGGAGTCTTGGTGCTTAGAAATGATCAAGGAATGCTTGTGTGTCTCCTCCATGCGCCTAGGGGCCTCTTTTATAGCCCCAAGGCAGCTAGGAGCCGTTGGAGGCAATCTGGGAAGGCAGTTCTTGCCTTCTGTCGAGTGGCGCACCGGACAGTCCGGTGTACCACCGGACAGGTACTATTCATGGTCCGGTGTAGATCGCCTTCCTAAAATGGCACAGCCGACCATTGCAGAGTTGTAGCCGTTGGCGCACCGGACACTGTCTAGTGCACACCGGACAGTCCGGTGCCTCCTGCCGACCGTTGGAGCGAGCCACGCGTCGCCCGCGGATTTGGCGGCCGACCGTTGCGCTGGCGGCCGTTGGCTCACCGGACAGTCCGGTGCACCACCGGACAGTCCGATGAATAATAGCCGTACGTCGCCGACGAATTCCCGAGAGTGGCCAGTTCGCCAGAAACCAGCCTGGCGCACCGAACACTATCCGGTGCACCACCGGACAGTCCGGTGTGCCAGACTGCGCTGAGTCTTGGCTGCTCGAGCCAAGTCTTTTCCTTTTTCTCTTTTCTCTGATTCTATCACTTAGACAAATATATTAGTACACAAAAACCAATGTACTAAGTCTAGAATCATACCTTCTTGTTGATTTGCACTTCATTCATCATTAGGCACATAATTACTCACTCAATATGTGTTGAGCACTTAATCACCAAAATATACTAGAAATGGCCCAAGGGCACATTTCCCTTTCAATCTCCCCCTTTTTGGTGATTTATGCCAACACATCAAAAAGCAACCAGTAGAAGTGCAACATCAATATACTTGAGAACAAAGATTGTTTTGATTCAAATTTGGCATATTTGGATCATTCTTTGCCACCACTTGGTTTGTTTTTGAAATCAAACTCATTTTCCTATCTCTAAGTTAAACATACTTGTTTAGGCATAAAGAGAGGTATTCCAAGATAAAATTGATCAAGAGCCAAAAACTCCCCCTTTTTCCCATAATCAAATATTCTCCCCACAAGAGACCAAATTTTGCACATTAAGAGTATTTTGACAAATCAAAAGTTCTAACTCTAACTCTACTATTTTCAAAGTTCTCAAGTGGTAGCTGATCCATTTGCTTTGGCCTTAATTTCTCCCCCTTTGGCATTAAGCACCAAAACAGGATCATTATTGGCCCTTTAACCCCATTGCCTCACCAAAATTGTCAATTAAGAGCAAAACGACAATAAGAGCATAGATATGAACTTGGAGTGAATTACCCTCACATCAGAGTGCAGTGGAAGTCTTGCATGGTCCAAGTTCACCTTTCCCTTTCAATTCACTCTTGAGACTAAATCAAGTAAACTCAAACACATGGTTAGTCTCAAGGGGTCAAGTTGTAGCACATCTCCCCCTAAATATGTGCATCACTCACACATGGACTTGTGAGGTCCGGAGATTTCTTGCACAACTTGAGCACCATAAATAAGCAATAAATCATATAAATGCATAAGGTAACATGATCAAAGGCATAAAACACATGTATGCTATAGATCAATCCAAGTTACGCGAATCTAAGACATTTAGCTCACTACGCAGCCTGCAAAAGGTCTTCTCATCTAAAGGCTTGGAAAAGATATCAGCTAGCTGGTTCTCGGTGCTAACGTAAAACACTTCGGTATCTCCCTTTTGCTGGTGGTCTCTCAAAAAGTGATGCCGGATGTCTATGTGCTTAGTGCGGCTGTGTTCAACAGGATTATCCGCCATGCGGATTGCACTCTCATTGTCACATAGGAGTGGGACTTTGCTCAGATTGTAGCCAAAGTCCCGGAGGGTTTGCCTCATCCAAAGTAGTTACGCGCAACACTGTCCTGCGGCAACATACTCGGCCTTAGTGGTGGATAGGGCAACGGAAGTTTGTTTCTTAGAACTCCAAGACATCAGGGACCTTCCTAGGAATTGGCATGTCCCTGATGTACTCTTCCTATCAACCTTGCATCCAGCATAATCGGAGTCTGAGTATCCAATCAAGTCAAATGTAGAGCCCTTTGGATACCAGATTCCGAAGCAAGGCGTAGCAACTAAATATCTAAGAATTCGCTTAACGGCCACAAGGTGACACTCCCTTGGGTCGGATTGAAATCTAGCACACATGCATACACTAAGCATAATATCCAGTCTACTAGCACATAAATAAAGTAAAGACCCTATCATAGACCGGTATGCCTTTTGATCAACGGACTTACCTCCTTTGTTGAGGTCGACATGTCCGTCGGTTCCCATTGGAGTCTTTGCGGTCTTGGCGTCGTTCATCCCAAACCGCTTGAGCAAGTCTTGCGTGTACTTCGTTTGAGAGATGAAGGTACCGTCCTTGAGTTGCTTCACTTAGAACCCAAGGAAGTAGTTCAACTCGCCCATCATAGACATCTCGAATTTCTATGTCATCACCCTGCTAAACTCTTCACAAGACTTTTGGTTAGTAGAACCAAATATTATGTCATCGACATAAATTTGGCACACAAATAGGTCACCATCACAAGTCTTAGTGAAAAGAGTTGGATTGACTTTCCCAACCTTGAAAGCATTAGCAATTAGAAAATCTCTAAGGCATTCATACCATGCTCTTGGGGCTTGCTTAAGTCCATAGAGCGCCTTAGAGAGCTTACACAAGTGGTCGGGGTACCGTTCATCCTCAAAGCCAGGGGGTTGCTCCACGTACACTTCCTCCTTGATTGGCCTATTGAGGAAAGCGCTCTTCACATCCATTTGGAACAACCTGAAAGTGTGGTGAGCGGCATAGGCTAATAGAATGCGAATAGACTCTAGCCTAGCCACAGGAGCAAAAGTCTCCTCGAAATCCAAACATGCAACTTTGGCATAACCTTTTGCCACAAGTCGAGCCTTGTTTCATGTCACCACCCCGTGCTCGTCTTGCTTGTTGTGAAACACCCACTTGGTTCCCACAATGTTTTGCTTGGGACGAGGCACCAGTGTCGAAACTTCATTTCGCTTGAAGTTGTTGAGCTCTTCTTGCATGGCCAACACCCAGTCCGGATCTAGCAAGGCCTCTTCCACCCTGAAAGGCTCAATAGAAGAGACAAAAGAGTAATGCTCACAAAAGTTAGCTAGTCTTGAGCGAGTGGTTACTCCCTTGCTTATGTCACCCAGAATCTGGTCGATGGGATGATTCTTTTGAATCGGCGCTCGAACTTGAGTTGGAGGGGCCTGTGGTGCTTCTTCCTCCATAACTTGATCTTCGTGTGCTCCCCCTTGATCACACGCTGCCTCTTGAAGAACATGTTCATCATCTTGAGTTGGTGGGTGTTGGTGCACCATTGTTGAGAAAGAAGGTTGATCCTGCACTTGGTGTTCCTGTGGTCGCACATCTCCAATCGCCATGGTGTGAATTGCGTTCGTTGGAACATCATCTTCATCTACATCATCAAGATCAACTTGCTCTCTTGGAGAGCCATTAGTCTCATCAAATACAACGTCGCTAGAGACTTCAACAAAACCCGATGATTTGTTGATGACTCTATACGCCGGTTAGAAGTTCATACGAGGTCTTCTTGAGGAGGCGATGAAGGTAGACCCGGTTTATGGCGTGGCAAGCTGTGTTCACAGCTTCCAACCAAAATCGCTCAGGCGTCTTGAATTCTCCAAGCATCGTCCTTGCCATGTCTATAAGCGTCCTGTTCTTCCTCTCTACCACACCGTTTTGTTGTGGTGTGTAGGGAGCGGAGAACTCGTGCTTGATTCCTTCCTCCTCAAGGTACTCCTCCACTTGAAGATTCTTGAACTCGGACCCGTTGTTGCTCCTTATCTTTTTCACCTTGAGCTCAAATTCATTTTGAGCTCTCCTTAGAAAGTGCTTTAGGGTCCCTTGGGTTTCTGTTTTATCCTGCAAAAAGAATACCCAAGTGAAGCGGGAAAAATCATCAACAATAACAAGACCATACTTATTTCCCCCGATGCTAAGGTAGGCGACGGGTCCGAAGAGGTCCATATGAAGTAGATCTAGAGGTCTTGACGTGGTCATCACATTCTTGCTGTGATGAGTACTTCCCACCTGTTTACCTGCTTGACAAGCTGCACAAGGTCTATCTTTTTTGAAAGATACATTGGTTAGACCTAACATGTGTTCTCCCTTTAGAATTTTTTGAAGGTTCTTCATTCCAACATGTGCTAAACGCCGATGCCACAACCAGCCCATGCTGGTCTTAGCAATTAAGCATGCATCTTGATCGGCCTCCTCCTTCGAAAAATCAACTAAATAGAGTTTGTCATCTAGTACACCCTTAAAAGCTAGTGAACCATCACTCCTTCTAAAGACAGACACATCTATATTGGTAAACATACAATTATATCCCATATTACATAGTTGACTAACAGACAATAAGTTGTATCCTAGTGATTCAACTAAGAACACATTAGATATGGAATGCTCGGATGAAATAGCTATCTTTCCTAGACCTTTAACCTTGCCTTGGTTCCCATCTCCAAAGATGATCGAATCTTGGGAATCTTTGCTCTTGACGTAGGAGGTGAACATCTTCTCCCCCGTCATGTGGTTTGTGCATCCGCTGTCGATAATCCAGCTTGAGCCCCCGGATGCATAAACCTGCAAGGCAAATTAGGCTTGGGTCTTAGGTAGCCAACTCTTGTTGGGTCCTACAAGGTTAGTTACAATATCCTTTGGGACCCAAATGCAAGTCTTGTCTCCCTTGCATTTGGCCCCCAACTTCCTAGCAACCACTTTCTTATTTTTACATGAAAGTACAAAATCAGTGTTGCAGGCATAAAAACAGTAGCAGATTCATTATGCATTTTATTAGGCACATGATGAATAACATTTCCCTTCCTAGGCCTACTTCTACCATGCACAAAAGTAGGACTTGAAGCAATCATAGCATGTGAATCATAAGCAGCATAACTCCTATTATAATGAGCATTCCTAGAAATTGTTCTATCATAAATGAACGCATGATTCTTTTGAATGCTACTAGCCATAGGGGCCTCCCCTTTCCCCTTATTGAGAATGGGAGCCCATTGGCTTGTTAAGTTCTTGGCTTCCTTCCGAAAGCCAAGCCCATCCTTAATTGAGGGGTGTCTACCAATAGTGTAGGCATCCCTAGCAAATTTTAATTTATCAAAGTCACTTTTGCAAGTCTTAAGTTGAGCATTAAGACTTGCTACTTCATCATTTAATTTAGAAATGGAAATTAAATGTTCATCACAAGCATCAACATTAAAATCCTTGCATTTATTGTAAATTACAACCTTCTTTACACAAGAACTAGATTTGTTAACTACTTCTAGCTTGGCATTCAAATCATCATTAATACTCTTCAAGCTAGCCATAGTTTCATTGCAAGTAGATAACTCAGAAGATAGTAATTCATTTCTCTTTAATTCTAAGGCAAGAGACTTTTGAACACTAACAAACTTGTCATGTTCCTCATACAGAATGTCTTCTTGCCTCTCTAGTAGTCTATCTTTCTCATTTAAGGCATCAATCAATTCATTAATTTTATCTACTTTTGATCTATCTAAACCCTTAAATAATTCAGTATAGTCTACTTCATCATCACTAGATTCATCATCGCTTGAAGTAGTATACTTAGGAGTTTCACAAACGCTTACCTTTTTCTCCTTTGCCATGAGGCAGGTGTGGCGTTCGTTGGGGAAGAGAAAAGACTTGTTGAAGGCTGAGGCAGCGAGTCCTTCGTCGTCGGAATCAGAAGATGAGCAGTCTGAGTCCCATTCCTTTCCGATGTGTGCCTCGCCCTTTGCCTTCCTATAGCTCTTTTGCTTCTCTTTCTTCCCGCCCTTTCCTTGTTCCTGGTCACTAGAGTTATCGGGACAATTTGCTATAAAATGACCAGTCTTACCGCACTTGAAGCAGGAGCGCTTTCCCTTTGCCTTGTTCTTGTTTGAGTACTCCTTGCGTCCTTTCAATGCGGTCTTGAAGCGCTTTATGATTAGGGCCATCTCATCCTCGTTTAGCCCGGCCGCCTCAACTTGTGCCACCTTGCTAGGTAGCGCCTCCCTGCTGCTTGTTGCTTTGAGAGCAACGGTTTGAGGCTCGTAGATGGGCATTGGGCCATTCAATGCCTCATCAACGTATCTTGCTTCCTTGATCATCATACGCCCGCTTACAAACTTTCCGAGTATTTCCTCGGGCATCATCTTTGTGTACCTAGGATTCTCACGAATTGAGTTCACAAGATGAGGATCAAGAACAGTGAAGGACCTGAGCATAAGTCGGACGACGTCGTGGTCTGTCCATCTCGTGCTTCCATAGCTCCTGATCTTGTTGACCAGGGTCTTGAGCCTGTTGTATGTTTGCGTTGGCTTCTCTCCCCTGATCATTGTGAACCTTCCCAGTTCGCCTTCCACCAACTCCATCTTGGCGATCATGGTGGCGACGTTCCCCTCATGAGAAATCTTGAGGTTATCCCAAATTTGCTTGGCATTATCCAAGCCGCTCACCTTGTTGTACTCGTCCCTGCACAAGGATGCTAACAAAACAGTGGTAGCTTGTGCATTTTTATGGATTTGCTCATTAATGAAAACGGAGTTGTCAGTACTATCAAAAAGCATTCCGTTTTCAACAATCTCCTAAATACTTGGATGGAGAGAGAACAGGTGACTACGCATTTTGTGACTCCAAAATGAGTAGTCTTCTCCATCAAAGTGCGGAGGTTTCCCAAGTGGAATTGAAAGTAAGTGAGCATTGGAGTTAAACAGAATACGAGAATAATCAAATGAAAATTTTGAGTTAACCGGTTTCTTTTTCTCGTCGTCGTCGTCTCTTGGGGAAGAAGAAGACTCGTCGTTGTCATAGTAGACGATCTTCTTGATGCGCCTCTTCTTCTTCCCGTCTCTTTTCTTATGACTCGAGCCAGAGTCCGAGGGCTTATCATCTCTTGGCTCGTTGACGATGGACTCCTTTGTCTTGTCGTTGACCACCATCCCCTTTCCCTTAGGATCCATCTCTTTGGGCGATTAGTCCCTTGCGTGAAGAGAACGACTCCGATACCAATTGAGAGCACCTAGAGGGGGGTGAATAGGTGATCCTGTAAAAATCAAATACTTGTAGCCACAAAACTTGGTTAAAAGTTAGTGCAATTGGACCAAGTGGCTAAGGGCCGAGCTTTTGTGAAACACAATGATCACAGATAAAAACAACACAAAAGACACAGTGATTTATCCCGTGGTTCGGCCAAGTATAACACTTGCCTACTCCATGTTGTGGCGTCCCAATGGACGAGGGTTGCACTCAACCCCTTTCAAGTGATCCAATGATCAGCTTGAATACCATGGTGTTTTCCTTTCTTATACTTTCTCCCGTTTGCGAGGAATCATCACAACTTGGAGCCTCTCGCCCTTACAATTGATGATCACAAAGAAGCATAGAAGTAAGGGAGGGGAGAGCAACACACACAAGACTCAAAACAAGAGCACAATCACACACACAAAGCCACAACTTGAGCTCACAACACAACTCGAGGAGTTCTCTACTCAAATGGGGCTCAACTCACTATCTCAAAGAATCGAATGCGCGAGAATGGAGTCTTGGTGCTTAGAAATGATCAAGGAATGCTTGTGTGTCTCCTCCATGCGCCTAGGGGCCTCTTTTATAGCCCCAAGGCAGCTAGGAGTCGTTGGAGGCAATCTGGGAAGGCAATTCTTGCCTTCTGTCGGGTGGCGCACCGGATAGTCCGGTGCACCACCGGACAGGTACTGTTCATGGTCCGGTGCAGATCGCCTTCCTAAAATGGCACAGCCGACCATTGCAGAGTTGTAGCCGTTGGCGCACCGGGCACTGTCTGGTGCACATCAGACAGTCCGGTGCCTCCTGCCGACCGTTGGAGTGAGCCATGCGTCGCCCGCGGATTTGGCGGCCGACCGTTGCGCTGGCGGCCGTTGGCTCACCGGACAGTCCGGTGCACCACCGGACAGTCCGGTGAATTATAGTCGTACGCCGCCGACGAATTCCCGAGAGTGGCCAGTTCGCCAGAAACCAGCCTGGCGCACCGGACACTGTCCGGTGCACCACCGGACAGTCCGGTGTGCCAGACTGCGCTGAGTCTTGGCTGCTCCAGCCAAGTCTTTTCCTTTTTCTCTTTTCTCTGATTCTAGCACTTAGACAAATATATTAGTACACAAAAACCAATGTACTAAGTCTAGAATCATACCTTCTTGTTGATTTGCACTTCATTCATCATTTGGCACATAATTACTCACTCAATATGTGTTGAGCACTTAATCACCAAAATATACTAGAAATGGCCCAAGGGCACATTTCCCTTTCACCACCAAATCTGGATGAAGAAGGAAGATGAGCCGAAGACTAGCTTCATAACCCCCAGTGGCACATATTGCTATCTTCAGATGCCTGAGGGGCTTAAAAATGCTGGAGGAAGCTTCAGCAGAATGACAGCCAGAGTCCTTCATTCTCAAATAGGCAGGAATGTGCTGACTTATGTTGATGACATCATAGTTAAAAGCACGAATCAAGAAAATCACATTGCTAATTTGCAAGAGACATCTGCCAACTTCAGGCAAGCTGGTTTGAAGTTAAATCCAGAAAAATGTGTTTTGGGGGTAAAGAAGGGCAAGTTCCTTGGCTGTCTAGTATCAACGAAGGGAATTGAAGCTAACCCAAGCAAGATTGAAGTTATCCTTCGTATGGAACCGCCAAGCACAAAGAAAGGAGCTCAACGGCTGGCAGGTAGATTAGCATCATTGAACAGATTTATATCCAGATCAGCAGAAAGAAATATGTTATTCTTTGAAATACTAAAGTCAGCCGAAGTCTTTCAATGGGGTCCGGCTCAGCAAAAGGCCTTCGAAGAGTTGAAGCAATATTTGATGGATTTAACAACATTAACTCCACCTTTGCTAGGGGCTCCATTGCTCTTATATGTTGCAACTTCACATTCTGCAGTGAGTGCGGCACTTGTACAGGAGAAGCTAGATGACCAAGTCAAAAAGCAAGCTCCAGTGTACTTCATCTCCGAAGTTTTGAGTCCGTCAAAGAAAAATTACACAGAATTGGAAAAGGTTCTATATGCTGTGTTAATGGCCTCCAGAAAGCTTCGGCATTATTTTCAAGCATATCACATATATATTCCTTCGTCACAGCCATTGAAGGACATTATGAGGAATAGAGAAGCTACTGGAAGGATTGGGAAATGAGCTGCAGAACTTAATGAATTCACCATTGATTATGTGCATAGATCCTCAATTCAGTCCCAAGTGTTAACAGACTTCATCGCTGATTGGACGCCAGGGGCGCACGAAGAAGAAGTAAATAAAGATACTGAAGCTTGGATAGTGTTCTGCGATGGTTCTTGGGGAACCTTCGGTGCAGGAGGCTGTGGTCCTAGTGGCACCTTCAAAAGTCAAAACATGTTATGCAGCCAAACTTGATTTCAGTTGCACAAATAATATTGTTGAGTACGAAGCACTTCTGTTGGGGCTTCGGAAGTTAAGGGCAATGGGAATAAGAAGGGCCATCCTGAAAACTGATTCTCAAGTTATTTCTGGCCATGTGGACAAAAGTAGCAAGGCAAGGGATCCGAAGCTTGAAAGTTATCTGGATACAGTTCGAAGGTTGGAGGCTTCTTTCGAAGGTTTTTCTATCAAGAATATTCCAAGAGGTTAAAATGAGCATGCAGATTCACTAGCCAAATCGGCTGCCCAGGGGCTCCCTCTACCTTCGGAAGTATTTTTCGAAACAATAAAGGCACCTTCGGTTGAACTCATGGAGAGAGCAGTGCTTACTATTTCTCTGGTACATAGTGAAGATTGGAGGACTGAAATTATATCTTTTCTCCAAGGTAATTGTCTTTCTGATGACAAAGCTTATAATAAGAGAATGGAGGCAAGGACAAGACCATATGTGATAATAGAAGGGGAATTATATAAACATGGAGTATGTTCTCCACTTCTCAAGTGTCTATCAAGAGCTGAAGGTATTGAATTAATGAAGGAGATACACGCAGGTCTCTGTGGATCTCACATTAGGGCTAGGCCCTTGCTGGGAAAGGTGTTTCGACAAGGATTTTACTGGCCGAAGGCAGCTTCAGATGCAGTAGAGTTAGTCCAAAAATGTGAAAATTGTCAAAAATGTGCAAGAGACCAGAAACAACCTTCATCACTCACTCAGTTAATACAGCCCACCTGGCCATTGCAAAGATGGGGCCTCGATTTGCTAGGCCCACTTCCACCAGCACAAGGCAATTTAAGATATGTTGTGGTGGTTGTAGAATATTTTTCTAAGTGGACTGAAGCGAAGCCTTTGGCCACAATAACTTCTGTCACAGTCCAGAAATTCTTCGGGCAAAACATTGTTTGTCGCTTCGGCGTGCCGAAGGCTATAACTATGGACAATGGAACACAGTTTGATGTCGAAGCTTTCAAAGAATTATGTGATCAAATTGGCACGAAGATTCATTTTGCATCAGTCAGACATCCAGAGTCAAATGGACTTGTCAAAAGAGCAAATGGCATTATAATGACGGGAATAATGAAGCTAATCTTCAATCAGCCCAGAGGAAAGTGGCCAAATGAGTTGATTAAAGTGGTGTGGAGCCACAATACAACCATATCAAGATCAACAGGTTTTACGCCATTTAAGTTATTATTTGGTGAAAAGGTATAACCCAGAAGAAGCTAAAGCGGGGTCAATAAGAACAGCAGCTTCGGTAGGAGACGAAGCTGATTATCACGTGGCAAAAGATACTATAGAAGGGACCAGACTTCAGGCTGTGGAAAATATCAATAAATATCAAGCCAAAACAATAAAATGGCGCGACAGAAAAGTCCGGTTGAAAAATATCAAGCCAGGGCATTTGGTGCTTCGGAGAGTGGCTAATCCGGACACAGTAGGCAAACTACAGCTGAAGTGGGAAGGACCTTTTCTGGTGGTATCTTCGTAAAGGTCCGGTTCTTACAGGTTGAAGGATATGGACGGCAACAACATTCCTAGATCTTGGAATGCGGATGAGCTTCAACGATATTGTGGCAGAACCACCCGAATTATTCTAGCTTAAGTGCCTAATTCACGCCTCAGGGGCTGTAACACACTTAAATCGGAATAACCCGTCAGTCCTTCAGATCTAGTCTGATAGAGCCACTTAACCAGGATCAAATTCCACAATCTCACTCGAAGGCGAGTCATAGAAGAAATACAATAAAACAGGAAACCTCAAATTAAGTGCGGAATTATTACATAAATCGGAGTTTTTGAGTAGCAAATAAAGTTCACAAAATAAAGTGCAGCGGATAATCGATGTCGTCGGTAATGAGGAAATGGGCAAGGCCTAGCCCACTACTCCTCATGCTCCTCTCCTGCCGGAGCAACATCCCACTCGACCGTCCAACCCGGTGGCAGGGTGGTAGGCCAAGTCACACCATCAACCATTTCTTGAATGGGACCTGCAAAAATGGTGCCACAAGCAAGGCTGAGTATACTAATACTCAGCTAGACTTAACCGGTGTGAGGAGTCTACTCCTCTACCTCTAGACTATGCAGCTGTTTGGCTGAGGGGTTTGGTTTGCCAAAAGCACTAGCTGTTTCTAAAATCAATTTTTAGCTTTTTAAATTCTACCATCATTAACTTAGCTAGATTTGCTCCTTCTAAGCATTCATGGTAACAATCAATTAGTTCAATCAACAAGTTATCTCATATAACAACATTTCACTTCTTACTCGATGCAGTACAAGGAATCAAGCAGTCTCATTAGCTGCGAGAAGCAGACGATTCGAATCGAGTTTTAACCTTGCAAGGTAAACCTAAACACACGGCACGTCAGGGTACTCCGACCCCACACATGACAACCGTCCCCATCGATTCCCCGTTCGCGTCCAGGCCTCACCGCCTTGGCATACAATGCTCCACTGACCCCGGCTGCCGCCGTGCAGTGACCACACTTGTACCCACCATAGCTAGCATGGGAGACCCAGTCTCAGGTCGCATGAGGGATAAAGTCCGCGCCCGGCTTCACTCAGGTACTAGGTTTACCGGTTACCATTTTTCCCGGCATGTGCTTAGTACGTTCAAAAGCTTGACTCAGGTATCCACACATTAATCCTTAATTCATTTTTCCCGTCTCATGGACAAGGCATCCTCCCTGGATCCAAATCCATAGACCAACATAGATCCCGTTATCAAGATGAATACAATCAATTCCTGACCTCGCGCGAGTGCTAGAAAAATCACTCGACTTCTACTGAGATCCTGATTAGCAAGCAGCTACTCGACCTAGCATACTAGTATTCATCTCAAAAAGGAATCCTAAGTTCATGCAACTAGAGGTTTCAAGCAACTCCTACACTTAAGTGCACATTGCAATCCTACAAGCATTAAGTGTAGTAAAATAGCATAATTAACAGGTTATGCATAAAACCGGGGCTTGCCTTCAATTGCTGGGGCTGCGGGGAGATCCTCAATAGCAGCCTCTGAAGCCTGCTCCTGGTCCTCCTCTTGGACAGGTCCTTGCTCGGGGATGAGCACGTACTCTCCGTCAGCAAGATTACAATCTAATGAATGCAATGCGTAAGATATATGCATGATATGATATGTGCTTTTAGAAATTACAACTTTAAAGGTGTATGATCTTTTGAGTTTAAACAAGTTAACTTTACTTATGTAAGACCCTTAGTGGTATACTTGGTAAATTGGGTTAGACTTAGCTAAGGTAAGTAGATTAAATTTTTGGGGTTCCACTGAATTCTTTTAAGTCTTGGTGATAGTTGATTAAGTTCTCAAGTTAGACTTATTGGGGTGAGGTTTATTTCTTCTTCTCTTTTCTTTTATTCTCTTAAGGTTTGGAGTAGGTTTGAACTACAAGTTGCCTTTATAAAATTCCAAAAATTCTGCAAAAATTATAGTGGCTGGTTACTGGTGTGTGTTTCTCTGTCTCAAAATTTGGGGATCAGAAAGTGAATAGTTTTCTCTGGATAAAATTATTAAATTTTAGGGCAGAAGGGGTGCTTTGAACTACAACTATTATTTAACAGTGGGTAATTCTCTAAAACTCATTTTTGCTGGCTTTTAGGTGTTATAACATGACTTGATACAAATTTCTAGTCATTAATACCTTTTAATTATTTTCCTATGGTTTTCTCAAGTTTCTAGCCAAATGGGTGTTTTCTACTACCACTATATTTGAAAAACATCAAACAACAGAGTTCTTATTTTTCTTGGTTATTATTTTGTGCAAGAGCAATCGTTCTGAAGTTTGGCCTCTTTTTGCTTAAGGGAAGTGGTGGTATGCATTATTTGAATTAAGTGGCTTTTCTCTTAAATCACTAGCAAATGGTATGAGTTTGCTCCCTTTTCATGGGTTTGCATTTTTCTCTGGTAGTTTATCTCATCATGGACTTAGCTAATTTTTGGTTGCCCATTATCACATTATTTGGGGTTGTTCATGATTTAGTTGGAAAATGCCTTATTATCACTTTGTATTTATTTTCCTTACTTAAAAAGTTGGGCTGAGGTGCTCTGTATTTTTGTAGTGGGGTTCTGGTGGTTGTAAGTCCACTGGATTTTTATTAAGCATTTTGGTTATAGTTTTGTCTCTTTAATAATTGATTTTCAGTCTAAATAAGGCTAAATAAATCATTTTAATTTAAAACTGCTCCAAATTAATGGTCTCTATATTTTTTTAGGTTCTCTGTTACATAAGTAAATTAGGAAAAATAATCTTAATCACTGTTCAATAATTTCCAATGCCTTTCTGATTTTCTCTAAGTTTTGGGCAAAATAGCTTTAAATGAGAAACTATATCATATTTTTCAATGTTGGGGTTCCCATTATTTTTAAACAGTGTCTAAATGAGGTTTAAACACCTACAAATTTTTTTAAGTTCAGCACAGAAGAAAAACTAATTTTCAATTAAACAAGGTTTAGTGGGTTTCTGTTTTTAATTTTAAACTCTAAAATTTTGAACAGAAAGTTTAGGGTCTAGTATTTTTAAATGATAGATTATAATATACAGGAGCTAGCAAAATTGGTTTGACAACTTTTTATTAAGATTTCATCAAGTTATGGATTTTCTAAGTTCTCTGGTCATTTTAAAAGAATAACAGAATTGGTTTAAATAGAAATCCACTTTGCACTGGGGTCCCTGGCGGGTTTTCTAAGTTTTCTTCGCGAATCAGTCCTTAGGCTACTATTCACATGAGTCACTGACGTTACAGAAAACCCCTCGGGTTCTACAAATCCTAACCCGAGGTCCTTCTTCTACCTCAAACAGTAACCGCGGCGGAAGAAAGGGCGGAGGGGCTTATCGGCGGCGAGATTGCTCCGGTGAAGTGGCCGAGGACGAAGGGGAGGTCTCGGGGATCACAACGGTGTGCGGAACGCCGTCGGAGATAGCCGGAGTTGGTCGGTCCACGCGCGCAGGCGGGGATGCTCGTCGGCGGCGAGGAGACCGGCCTGGTCACGGCGAGATAGTTCAATCAAATAGGTCAGGGAGGTCCACGGGATGCCAGAGAAGACATGAGCGCAAGGAATTGGGCGGGGACTCACTGGATAGCTCGGTCCACGCGCGGCGGCGGAAGACCGAAGTCCGGTGAGGTCGATCTCGGGCCTCCGGTGAAGTCTGGTCGTGTCCGAGGGCTTGGCGAGCTTCACGGGCTACTGGCGGAGCTAGCCGAAGCACTGGCTTGGCTTGGGGGTGGCTGGAGTGGGCTGGCCACGGTGGCCGAAGCTCTGGCGGCAATGGCGGGCGGAATTGAGCTCGCCGGAGCTAAGGAAAGGTGGCTGGCCGGCGAGGGTGAGTGCGGGGCGAAGAGAGGTGCGCCCGGGGAGGCTTTATAGGCGCGGGCGGGCACGGCCGAGGGCGTGGGCGCGTGGCGGACTTGACCGGACGCCGGGGTGAGCGCGCGTGCGGGTTGGGCGAGCTCTGGCGTGCCGACCAGGGTCGAACACGTGTGCCCGAGCGTTCTGCCCAAGTTCTGGCGCGTGTGGTCGCTCGTCCGAGCCTGCTCTCGCCTTGGTCAGTGCACAAAACCTGTTCTCCTCCCTACAAGCTACCATTCTTGTGTGGGGGTCATAGGATTTTGCCTACTGGTTGCAGAGATATGGAGCCAGGAAATCTGGTATGTCTCCCTGCCCAAACCCGAGGCAAATCCAAGGTTTTGTCGTGTCTAGGGCTCGCGTCCCAATGCCATCTTCTGGCACACGACAGAGGGGTTAGTTAGACACAATTTTGTCAATGGGGCCATTAGGATTCGAGTTAGGGATCAAGGTGAACATCCCTGATCTTTGGCTCAAGGTCTGAATTTCAGAATTCTGAAATTCAGAAATCTTATTAAGTCCCCACATGAGAAGCTTGATTTGGGGTTTTATTTGAGTTATTTTGGCTAAGTTTTCTCAACATTTCTTGTTGCCCATTAAATATACTTCAATTTTTATAATTGGCCCAATTCATAATTTTAAACTTCTCATACCCTTTTTCTTATTTTCTTGAATTTTGCTCATAGGGCTCACTTAGGGTTTTTAATTAGGGTTGCACATTCTTATCTTTTAAAAGTCTCAATTGTTTGATCATGATACTTTTTAAGCATGTACTTGGTGAATTCTTTATTACTTAAGTTATTTTGATGCTCATGCTTACTTTGGCTCACATAAAATAATGGTTCTTGGTTTGGCATTTGAGAGAAACCCTAGGTGACACTGGGGTGTCACAGCCTTCCCCCCCTTAAAGGAATCTCGTCCCGAGATTCGGGCCAGAGTCCTCCCACGGTGAAGCGAAGGGTGAGACTGATAGGAAAAGGGTGATTATTGTTATTATTAGGGTAAAACTGCTCTTCGAATGTCATTCTCTTTGCAATTTCAGAAGGAAGTCCTTTTAAGTTTTACTTTATAGTTTCTTCATTCTGAATTAAGATCATATTTTTGAAAATTAGATTCGAAGGGCAGGAGGAGGGGTTGGGGGTGATTACGTACCAGCTTCCTTAGGTAGGCAATCGGGGAAGTTGGATCTCAGGAATTCCTCGGTTTCCCAAGTAGCTTCCTCCTCTGAGTGATTACTCCACTGGACCTTGAACATCTTGATCGATTTAGCCCGAGTTGATCTTTCTTTGCAATCCAGAATCTTGGAGGGGTACTCTTGGTACGATAGATCTGGCTCTATATCCAATTCTGGCTCTGCTATGATCTCGGTCGGCAATCGAACACACTTCTTCAGCTGAGATACATGGAAAACACTGTGAATGGCAGACATCTTTGAAGGTAACTTCAGCTTGTATGCCACGGGTCCACATGCTTCTACGATCTCATAAGGTCCAATGTAACGAGGGGCTAGCTTGCCTTTGATCCCAAACCTCTGCACTCCCTTGGTGGGTGATACCTTGAGGTATACAAAACTTCCCACCTCGAACTGGAGAGGTTTCCTTCTTTTATCATGATAGCTCTTCTGCCTGGCTTGAGCAGCTTCTAGATTCTTCCTGATTAGCGTGACCTTCCTTTCGGCTTCCGTCACTAAATCAGGTCCAAAAACTTCTCTTTCACCAGGTTGAGACCAATTGAGTGGTGTCCTGCACCTTCTTCCATAGAGAGCTTCAAAAGGTGCCATCTTTAGGCTAGATTGATAACTATTGTTATAAGCAAACTCTGCCAAGGAGAGGTGCTTATCCCAGTTCTTGCCACAATCGATCGCACAAGCTCTCAGCATATCCTCCAGGATTTGGTTTACCCTTTCCGTCTGACCATCAGTCTGTGGGTGGTAAGCTGAACTCCGGATTAGCTTGGTTCCCAAAGACTCCTGCAATTGTTCCCAAAATCTGGCAACAAATTGGGCTCCTCGGTCAGAGGTAATCCGTGCAAACACACGATCCGGTCAATATACAATTCTGCATATTTCTGAGCCTTATCAGTGGTGTGCACAGGAAGAAAATGTGCCACTTTCGTCAATCGGTCCATAATAACCCAAATTGAATCATGATGACGAGAGGTGTTGGGCAGACCCACAATGAAATCCATGCTGATGTCATCCCACTTCCACGAAGGTACGGATAGTGGTTGCAAAGCTCCAGCTGACTTCAAGTGGCTTGCCTTTATCCTCTGACAGGTGTCACACTCTTATACATACTGGGCTATCTCCCTCTTCATTCTGGTCCACCAGTACAAAAGCTTCAAATCATGGTACATCTTGGTGCTTCCCAGATGCATAGAGAATTTGGAGAGATGAGCCTCATCCAAAATTTTCCTCTTGAGCTCCTGGTCTTTAGGAATTACCAATCTGCTTTTGAACCATAACACACCTTTCTCATCCTGGCGGAAACAATTATACTTCTCAACCTTCTGATGGAGATTCTTCTTGATAATCTGCACTCCCTTGTCTCTGAGCTGGGCCATGATAATCTGGTCTTGCAAAGCTGGCTCAACAGAAATGTGAGACAAAGAACCAGAAGGAATCACTTCAATTTGCATCTTGCTCAACTCATCACACAAGGTGTTAATGCGAGAATCCATCAGAATACAGTTGCATTGCAACTTCCGACTCAAGGCATCTGCTACCACATTAGCTTTTCCTGGGTGATAGTGTACCTCCAGGTCATAATCCTTGATCAGCTCTAGCCATCTTCTCTGCCTCATGTTGAGATCAGCCTGAGTAAAAATGTACTTAAGGCTCTTATGATCAGTGAAGATGTTGCAGTGGGTTCCCATTAGATAGTGCCTCCACATCTTCAATGCATGAACCACTGTTGCTAACTCAAGGTCATGAGTGGGATAGTTTTGCTCATGAGGCCTGAGTGCTCTTGAGGCATAAGCAATGACTCGGTTGTCTTGCATCAAGACACAACCTAGCCCGGTGCCCGAGGCATCGCAATACACATCAAAAGGCTTGTTGCTGTCGGGTTGCGCCAATACTGGTGCTGTGGTCAGATGCTGCCTTAATGCATGGAAGGCATCTTCGCACTTCTGACTCCACACAAACTTGACTTCTTTCTTCAGCAACTCAGTGATAGGCTTCGCAATTCGAGAGAAGTCCGGAATAAATCTTCGGTAATAACCAGCTAATCCCAGAAAACTCTGAATCTGGCGAACAGTTGTTGGTGGCCTCCAGTTCATCACCTCTTGCACTTTATCAGGATCAACAGCTATTCCAGCCTGAGAGATAGTGTGACCCAAGAATTTGATTTCCTTTAGCCAAAAATCACACTTGGATAACTTGGCATAAAGGTGGTGCTCTCGCAGACGTTGAAGCACTACATGCAAATGTCCAGCATGTTCTTCTTCGTTCTTGGAGTACACCAGAATATCATCGATGAAAACCACCACGAACTTGTCCAATTCCGGCATAAAAACAGAATTCATCAGATACATGAAATATGCTGGTGCATTTGTCAGCCCGAATGACATCACCAAGAATTCATATAGCCCATATCTGGTTGAGAATGTCGTCTTCGGAATATCACTTGCTCGTATTTTGATCTGATGGTAGCCAGAGCGAAGGTCTATCTTGGAAAACACCTTGGCCCCGACCAACTGGTCAAAGAGAACATCAATACGAGGCAAAGGATACTTGTTCTTGATAGTTACCGCATTAAGAGGGCGGTAATCTATACACAGCCTCAAGCTTTCATCCTTCTTCTTCACAAACAGTGCTGGACATCCCCAAGGCGAAGTGCTTGGGCGAATAAAACCCTTATCCAGCAACTCTTGCAACTGCTTCTTCAACTCTGCCAACTCAGCGGGTGGCATTCGGTAGGGCCTCTTGGAAATTGGGGCCGTTCCCGGTTGCAACTCGATGGCGAATTCAATATCCCGGTCCGGTGGCATTCCTGGCAATTCATCAGGAAAGACGTCTGCATACTCACAGACCACTGGGATCTTCTTCAGGGGTAACTCCGTCATAGAGAAAGCACATGACTGAGAAGAACCCTGACTAGGCAGAATTAAAGTGAAATTCCCGCAGAACGGAGAATTAACTTCCACGGTACGACTGGCTACATCGAGCACAACTTGGTGCAAGGTCATCCAATTTGCCCCTAGAATAATGTCCACATTTTCCAATCCCAACACAAGAAGAGTGGTTTTGATAATGTGGCTTCCCAGCTGAATAGGCACACTTTGGTTTAATTGATTAGTTGCAATTTTACCCCCAGGTGTGACTATCATGAATGACCCTTTTGAGTGAGAGAATGGCAGTTTGCATTTAGCACTGAACTTTTGGCTAATGAAACTATGAGATGCACCAGAATCAAACAGAATTAAAGCAGGTTGATTATAAACTGAAAAGGTACCGGTCATGATAGGAGCTCCTTCTGGTACCTCCTCTAGAGCAGTGAAGTTGAGCTTCCCTTGCCTGACTTGCACCTTCTGCTTTCTTCCCTTGTCTTGATTTGGTGCTGGCATCTGCCTCTGCTGGTTCCTGGGACAATTCTTGGCATAGTGGCCCACATTGCCACAAGTGAAACACTTGTTCCCATTGCCCTGGCGGAACTGCTGCTGCTGCGGAGGCTGATTGTTCCTTGGGGCGGGAGCTGGATAGCGGTTGGGTGCCGGCTGCCGCTGTTGCTGAGGTGGCCTGATCACCCATCTGCCTGCCTGCTGCTGAAAACCCCTGCTCTGATTGTGAGAAACAATCCGGAACCTCTGAGCCTGAGCGGATGGTGCTGCCATTGGTGCCTTTCTCTTCTTCTCTGCCCGGTGAGCAACAATGCAATCCTCCTGGGAGATGGCCATGTTGACCAACTCATTGAAGCTATCAGCCCGGACAGTGTTGAGTCGTTCCCGCAGCTTGGTATTGAGACCCCTGCGGAAGCGATCCCTCTTCTTTTCATCAGAATCAGCATGATACCCTGCATACTGGCATAAGTCGTTGAAGGCTTGTGCATACTGCAGTACCGTGCGGGTTCCTTGATTAAGGGCCAGAAATTCATTCAACTTCCGATCAAGAATGCCAGCTGGGATGTGTTGTCCTCTGAAGGCAGTCTTGAATTCCTCCCAAGATACTGCACGATCATCGGGGAGCATAGCACGGAAGTGGTCCCACCAAGTCCGAGCAGGGCCGCGAAGCTGCTGTGCGGCGAAACGAGCCTTGGCCTCATCAGGGCAGTCTCCTGTGAGGAGGGGAAACTTGGACTCGACGACGCGAAGCCACACGTCGGCGTCCAACGGATCCTCTGCCTTGGTGAACAAAGGCGGCTGCGTGCTCAGAAACTCCTGGTAAGTTGCCATAGCCGGAGGTCGCTGATGCTGGCCTCCACCATGCTGATGTTGGTGGGGCTGGCGCTGCAAGAGCTGTCGCAGAATCTCATTCTGCTGGGCCATCAGCTCCTGCACTGTGGGAGCTGGAGGAGGTGGCGGGGGAGCTTGCTCGTTCTGCCCGCGACGCTGCCTAGCTGCCATCTGAAAACAGAGATTGTCGCCATTGTTATCCCAACTCACAGTTTCGAACGGCAAGATATCATCTCATATGGAAGGAAAATGCCATAATCATAATATTGGGTTCGAAATGAAGGTAACATGGTGACAAATATCCCACAGATTTCAAAAGTTACAGGGTTACATCAATCAGGGGAAAGTACCCATAAGCCTAGTCCAAAATGTGATATTACTAAGCTCGCATAGGTTTCTATCCGCCTAAAAATGTCAAAGCGACTGCTTAACCCTGAGCGGTGGAAGCGACACTGGATACGGGTGAAGGAGGCATCGCGGAGGTAGTCCCATTGGCACCAGGGGCTGGTCCTAGCTCCTCGGGAGCCTCTTCTCCCTCGCTTCCTGCTTCATTGGCCTCCATCTCCAGGTGGTGCATGTCCAAGTGGTCATTTGCTTCCTCGAGTTCCCTCTGCACATCGTGAAGCTGGTTCTCCAAGACATCGATAGTGTTGTCTCGGGATCTCCACTTGCTGCTCCAGGGTGGTGATACGCTGGCTCAGCCTCTCCACCTGCAGATCCTTCTCCACCAACTCTGTGGATAGGTCGACTACAAAATCTTCCCGACTGTCGAGAGTGAGCTTGGCAGTCTGAGTGGTGTTAGCAAGAAGTGTCATAGCATCGCTCTGAAGGGCCTAAAGGCGGTACAGCGCACTCATGCACTGAACAGTGACCCTCCCAACCAAGTCAGGATACATTGCCCACACATCCTTCACATGGCTCACGCGGTTACACCACATGGGATCATCCTTCTTCTCAGCAGGGAAGAGTCCCAAAGGGTGCATCACCATCTCCAGGGGATGGTAGCCACAAAAAGTCGTCAGAGTCTTCATGGCTGCTGCCTCAACGGTGTCGTCCGTCCTGAGTCCAATCGTCTCAGAGTCAAGAAAACGCCAACCCGGCTGAAGGGGATGAGCCTCCAAAGCCAGCCAGACCCGACAACGAGGTACCCGATGCTCCTCATACAACTGCACCATGTACAAAGGGGGCGTAGGGTAACCGGCGGAGTTAAGCACTTCCCACAAGATGGAAGGAAAGCCACCACGAGAAAGGAAGTCAGAACTGAAACGAGAGTCTCCTCCACTGGCGGGGGTGGGTGAATTCATCTGCGGAAGGGAATCAAAGGTAAAGATTATGGTGGAAGGAAAAAGAAAAAGAGAGCCCGGATGGTTTTAAAGAAAGGGGGTTAGCTCAAATTTTAATTTTTCTTGGTGTTTTATAATGCATGCATGCTGGAAGAAACGTTGCCTCTCAAGAGAAAGATAGGGTGCCTTTTTAGGGCATCCTTAAAATATAAGTATTGGCCCACAGGGCCTAATTAGTTAGCCACCTATTTCTCCCTCTATGCCTAAGGCCTTTCGTCCTAGGTCTAGCGGTCTAGTCCTGACGATCTGTAGTAGTTTCTAGGCAAGTTTTAGATTTTAAAAATTGGTATTCATGGTTTATTGTCCTTCTCTGTGGTGGAATTTGCTCCGATACCAGCTGTGGCAGAACCACCCGAATTATTCCAGCTTAAGTGCCTAAGTCACGCCTCAGGGGCTGTAACACACTTAAATCGGAATAACCCGTCAGTCCTTCAGATCTAGTCTGATAGAGCCACTTAACCAGGATCAAATTCCACAATCTCACTCGAAGGCGAGTCACAGAAGAAATACAATAAAACAGGAAACCTCAAATTAAGTGCGGAATTATTACATAAATCGGAGTTTTTGAGTAGCAAATAAAGTTCACAAAATAAAGTGCAGCGGATAATCGATGTCGTCGGTAATGAGGAAATGGGCAAGGCCTAGCCCACTACTCCTCATGCTCCTCTCCTGCCGGAGCAACATCCCACTCGACCGTCCAACCCGGTGGCAGGGTGGTAGGCCAAGTCACACCATCAACCATTTCCTAAATGGGACCTGCAAAAATGGTGCCACAAGCAAGGCTGAGTATACTAATACTCAGCTAGACTTAACCGGTGTGAGGAGTCTACTCCTCTACCTCTAGACTATGCAGTTGTTTGGCTGAGGGGTTTGGTTTGCCAAAAGCACTAGCTGTTTCTAAAATCAATTTTTAGCTTTTCAAATTCTACCATCATTAACTTAGCTAGATTTGCTCCTTCTAAGCATTCATAGTAACAATCAATTAGTTCAATCAACAAGTTATCTCATATAACCACATTTCACTTCTTACTCGATGCAGTACAAGGAATCAAGCAGTCTCATTAGCTGCGAGAAGCAGACGATTCGAATCGAGTTTTAACCTTGCAAGGTAAACCTAAACACACGGCACGTCAGGGTACTCCGACCCCACACATGACAACCGTCCCCATCGATTCCCCGTTCGCGTCCAGGTCTCACCGCCTTGGCATACAATGCTCCACTGACCCCGGCTGCCGCCGTGCAGTGACCGCACTTGTACCCACCATAGCTAGCATGGGAGACCCAGTCTCAGGTCGCATGAGGGATAAAGTTCGCGCCCGGCTTCACTCAGGTACTAGGTTTACCGGTTACCATTTTTCCCGGCATGTGCTTAGTACGTTCAAAAGCTTGACTCAGGTATCCACACATTAATCCTTAATTCATTTTTCCCGTCTCATGGACAAGGCATCCTCCCTGGATCCAAATCCATAGACCAACATAGATCCCGTTATCAAGATGAATACAATCAATTCCTGACCTCGCGCGAGTGCTAGAAAAATCACTCGACTTCTACCGAGATCCTGATTAGCAAGCAGCTACTCGACCTAGCATACTAGTATTCATCTCAAAAAGGAATCCTAAGTTCATGCAACTAGAGGTTTCAAGCAACTCCTACACTTAAGTGCACATTGCAATCCTACAAGCATTAAGTGTAGTAAAATAGCATAATTAACAGGTTATGCATAAAACCGGGGCTTGCCTTCAATTGCTGGGGCTGCGGGGAGATCCTCAATAGTAGCCTCTGAAGCCTGCTCCTGGTCCTCCTCTTGGACAGGTCCTTGCTCGGGGATGAGCACGTACTCTCCGTCGGCAAGATTACAATCTAATGAATGCAATGTGTAAGATATATGCATGATATGATATGTGCTTTTAGAAATTACAACTTTAAAGGTGTATGATCTTTTGAGTTTAAACAAGTTAACTTTACTTATGTAAGACCCTTAGTGGTATACTTGGTAAATTGGGTTAGACTTAGCTAAGGTAAGTAGAATAAATTTTTGGGGTTCCACTGAATTCTTTTAAGTCTTGGTGAGAGTTGATTAAGTTCTCAAGTTAGACTTATTGGGGTGAGGTTTATTTCTTCTTCTCTTTTCTTTTATTCTCTTAAGGTTTGGAGTAGGTTTGAACTACAAGTTGCCTTTATAAAATTCCAAAAATTCTGCAAAAATTATAGTGGCTGGTTACTGGTGTGTGTTTCTCTGTCTCAAAATTTGGGGATCAGAAAGTGAATAGTGGTCTCTGGATAAAATTATTAAATTTTAGGGCAGAAGGGGTGCTTTGAACTACAACTATTATTTAACAGTGGGTAATTCTCTAAAACTCATTTTTGCTGGCTTTTAGGTGTTATAACATGACTTGATACAAATTTCTAGTCATTAATACCTTTTAATTATTTTCCTATGGTTTTCTCAAGTTTCTAGCCAAATGGGTGCTTTCTACTACCACTATATTTGAAAAACATCAAACAACAGAGTTCTTATTTTTCTTGGTTATTATTTTGTGCAAGAGCAATCATTCTGAAGTTTGGCCTCTTTTTGCTTAAGGGAAGTGGTGGTATGCATTATTTGAATTAAGTGGCCTTTCTCTTAAATCACTAGCAAATGGTATGAGTTTGCTCCCTTTTCATGGGTTTGCATTTTTCTCTGGTAGTTTATCTCATCATGGACTTAGCTAATTTTTGGTTGCCCATTATCACATTATTTGGGGTTGTTCATGATTTAGTTGGAAAATGCCTTATTATCACTTTGTATTTATTTTCCTTACTTAAAAAGTTGGGCTGAGGTGCTCTGTATTTTTGTAGTGGGGTTCTGGTGGTTGTAAGTCCACTGGATTTTTATTAAGCATTTTGGTTATAGTTTTGCCTCTCTAATAATTGATTTTCAGTCTAAATAAGGCTAAATAAATCATTTTAATTTAAAACTGGTCCAAATTAATGGTCTCTGTATTTTTCCTAGGTTCTCTGTTACATAAGTAAATTAGGAAAAATAATCTTAATAACTGTTCAATAATTTCCAATGCCTTTCTGATTTTCTCTAAGTTTTGGGCAAAATAGCTTTAAATGAGAAACTATATCATATTTTTCAATGCTGGGGTTCCCATTATTTTTAAACAAAGTCTAAATGAGGTTTAAACACCAACAAATTTTCTTAAGTTCAGCACAGAAGAAAAACTAATTTTCCTTAATTAAACAAGGTTTAGTGGGTTTCTGTTTTTAATTTTAAACTCTAAAATTTTGAACAGAAAGTTTAGGGTCTAGTATTTTTAAATGATAGATTATAATATACAGGAGCTAGCAAAATTGGTTTGACAACTTTTTATTAAGATTTCATCAAGCTATGGATTTTCTAAGTTCTCTGGTCATTTTAAAAGAATAACAGAATTGGTTTAAATGGAAATCCACTTTGCACTGGGGTCCCTGGCGGGTTTTCTAAGTTTTCTTCGCGAATCAGTCCTTAGGCTACTATTCACATGAGTCATTGACATTACAGAAAACCCCTCGGGTTCTACAAATCCTAACCCGAGGTCCTTCTACCTCAAACAGTAACCGCGGCGGAAGAAAGGGCGGAGGGGCTTACCGGCGGCGAGATTGCTCCGATGAAGTGGTCGAGGACGAAGGGGAGGTCTCGGGGATCACAACGGTGTGCGGAACGCCGTCGGAGATGGCCGGAGTTGGTCGGTCCACGCGCGCAGGTGGGGATGCTCGTCGGCGGCGAGGAGACCGGCCTGGTCACGGCGAGATAGTTCAATCAAATAGGTCAAGGAGGTCCACGGGATGCCAGAGAAGACATGAGCACAAGGAATTGGGCGGGGACTCACTGGATAGCTCGGTCCACGCGAGGCGGCGGAAGACCGAAGTCCGGTGAGGTCGATCTCGGGCCTCCGGTGAAGTCTGGTCGTGTCCGAGGGCTTGGCGAGCTTCACGGGCTACTGGCGGAGCTAGCCGAAGCACTGGCTTGGCTTGGGGGTGGCTGGAGTGGGCTGGCCACGGTGGCCGAAGCTCTGGCGGCAATGGCGGGCGGAATTGAGCTCGCCGAAGCTAAGGAAAGGTGGCTGGCCGGCGAGGGTGAGTGCGGGGCGAAGAGAGGTGCGCCCGGTGAGGCTTTATAGGCGCGGGCGGGCACGGCCGAGGGCGTGGGCGCGCGGCGGACTTGACCGAACGCCGGGGTGAGCGCGCGCGCGGGTTGGGCGAGCTCTGGCGTGCCGACCAAGGTCGAACACGTGTGCCCGAGCGTTCTGCCCAAGTTCTAGCGCGTGTGGTCGCTCGTCCGAGCCTGCTCTCGCCTTGGTCAGTGCACAAAACCTCTTCTCCTCCCTACAAGCTACCATTCTTGTGTGGGGGTCATAGGATTTTGCCTACTGGTTGCAGAGATATGGAGCCAGGAAATCTGGTCTGTCTCCCTGCCCAAACCCGAGGCAAATCCAAGGTTTTGTCGTGTCTAGGGCTCGCGTCCCAATGCTATCTTCTGGCACACGACAGAGGGGTTAGTTAGACACAATTTTGTCAATGAGGCCATTAGGATTCGAGTTAGGGATCAAGGTGAACATCCCTGATCTTTGGCTCAAGGTCTGAATTTCAGAATTCTGAAATTTAGAAATCCCATTAAGTCCCCACATGAGAAGCTTGATTTGGGGTTTTATTTGAGTTATTTTGGCTAAGTTTTCTCAACATTTCTTGTTGCCCATTAAATATACTTCAATTTTTATAATTGGCCCAATTCATAATTTTAAACTTCTCATACCCTTTTTCTTATTTTCTTGAATTTTGCTCATAGGGCTCACTTAGGGTTTTTAATTAGGGTTGCACATTCTTATCTTTTAAAAGTCTCAATTGTTTGATCATGATACTTTTTAAGCATGTACTTGGTGAATTCTTTATTACTTAAGTTATTTTGATGCTCATGCTTACTTTGGCTCACATAAAATAATGGTTGTTGGTTTGGCATTTGATAGAAACCCTAGGTGACACTGGGGTGTCACAGATATTATGTGTAATATGATGTAATCTTTTTTCATTTTTTCCTAGGGCACCCTTTTCCTTTCCAAAGGGGGGAAAGGTTTTTAATGGGGCCATAGCTTGTAATTTTTCTTTTCTTATTCAGTTCTACGAGAGCAAAATCCCCCAAAAGAATGTAAAATGTAACATCTGAGCACGCACCATCGAGTGCAGAAAAAAACCAGGGAGAAGCTCAAAAGTCATCCCTAAGGGTGCGCAACATAAGTTTTCTGCTCAAAAGTCGTTCCTAAGGGAATGCAGAGCCAAATACCACCGAAATATAAGGCGAAGAAGTTCAAAAGACGTTCCTAAGGGGATGCAAAACTTATACCGCTGAAATAGAAGGCGAAGAAGTTTAAAAGACGTTCCTAAGGGGATGCAGAACTTACACCAAAAAATAAGCGGTGAAGCCGAAAAATAAACGACAAAGAGATTTCAGTCGTTCCTAAGGGAATGAAGAGTCTGGATGTGGCTTCGTAAGCGTGTGTATGGACATTCATTTGCACAATACATCACATCTCTCATTGCATTCATATACATTCATTTAGACATTCGTAGGATCATCATTATCATGTCATAGAAGTACAAACAGTTGCTTTGGCTCTGAAAGTCGCCTAGAGGGGGGTGAATAGGCAAATCTGAAATTTATAAACTTTAAGCACAACTACAAGTCGGGGTTAGCGTTAGAAATAAAGTCGAGTCCGAAAGAGAGGGCGAAAACAAATCACAAGCAAATGAAGAGTGTGACACGGTGATTTGTTTTACCGAGGTTCGGTTCTTGCAAACCTACTCCCCGTTGAGGTGGTCACAAAGACCGGGTCTCTTTTAACCATTTCCCTCTCTCAAACGGTCACTTAGACCGAGTGAGCTTTTCTCCTCAATCAATTGGGACACTTAGTCCCCACAAGGACTACCACACAATTGGTGTCTCTTGCTTTGATTACAAAGATGTTGAGAACAAGAAATGGGGAAGAAGAAAAGCGATCCAAGTGCAAGAGCTCAAAGAACATGGTCAAAACTCTCTTTTCTAGTCAATAATTGCTTTGATTGGAATTGGGACTTGGAGAGGCTTTGATTCAATCTAATTGTGTCTTGTATTGAATGCACTAGATCTTGTATTGAATGAGTTGGCTGAAAACTTGGATGCCTTGAAGTGTGGTGGTTGGGGGGTATTTATAGCCCCAACCACCAAAGTGGCCGTTGGGAGGGGCTGCTGTCGATGGGCGCACCGGATAGTCCGGTGCACCACCGGACACTGTCCGGTGTGCCAGCCACGTCACCCAACCGTTAGGGTTCGACCGTTCGAGCTTCGACAAGTGGGGCCACCGGACAGTCCGGTGGTGCACCGGACAGTCACTGTGCACTGTCCGGTGCGCCTTCTGTGCCTGCTCTGACTCTGCGCGCGCTGTCCGCGCACTGTAGCGTTCACTGTTCACTTTTGCAGACGACCATTGGTGTTGTAGCCGTTACTTCGCATGGCACACCGGACAGTCCAGTGAATTATAGCAGAGTGGCATTTCGAGAAACCCGAAGCTGAGCAGTTCAGAGTTGTTCTCCCTGGTGCACCGGACACTGTTCGGTGGCTCACCGGACAGTCCGGTGCGCCAGACCAGGGCATCCTTTGGTTGTCTTTTGCTCCTTTCTTTTAAACCCTATTTTGGACTTTTTATTGGTTTGTGTTGAACCTTTGGCACCTGTAGAACTTATAAACTAGAGCAAACTAGTTAGTCCAATTATTTGTGTTGGGCAATTCAACCACCAAAATCATTTAGGAAAAGGGTTGACCCTATTTCTTTTTCAATCTCCCCCTTTTTGGTGATTGATGCCAACACAAACCAAAGCAAATATATAAGTGTAGAATTGAACTAGTTTGCATAAGGTAAGTGCAAAGGTAGCTTGGAATTAAACCAATTTACATTTTCATAAGATATGCATGGATTACTTTCTTCATTTTAACATTTTGGACCATACTTGCACCACTTGTTTTGTTTTTGCAAATGTTTTTGGAAATTCTTTTCAAAGTCTTTTTGCAAATAGCCAAAGGTATATGAATAAGATTTCGAGAAGCATTTTCAAGATTTGAAATTTTCTCCCCCTGTTTCAAATGCTTTTCCTTTGACTTAACAAAACTCCCCCTAAATGAAATTCTTCCTCTTAGTGTTCAAGAGGGTTTTTCAAATTGAAAGAAGATCAAAATATTTTAGATACCAGTTTTGAAAAACTCCTCCTTAAGATATAGAATTTCTTAGAGGACTAAAGATACCAATTGAGAACAACATTTAAAACTTAGACTTGTTTTGAAAAAAATTGAAATTGGCGTGGTGGTGCGGTCCTTTTGCTCTGGGCTAATACTCTCTCCCCCTTTGGCATTAATCGCCAAAAACAGAGTCTTTAGAGCCCTTTTTAAATTCTCTCCCCCTTTGGCAAATAATATATGAGTGAAGGATTATACCAATGTGGAGAGTGATGCGGAGTAACGGCGAAGGGTAAATAATACCGGTAGAATGGAGTGGAAGCCTTGTCTTCGCCGAAGACTCCATTTCCCTTTCAATCTACGACTTAGCATGAAATACACTCGAAAAACACATTAGTCATAGCAATGAAAGAGATATGATCAAAGGTATATAGATGAGCTATGTGTGCAAAGTATCAATAAAAGTTTCTAGAATCAAGAATGTTTAGCTCATGCCTAAGTTTGGTAAAAGTTTTCTCATCTAGTGGTTTGCTAAAGATATCGGCTAATTGTTCTTTGGTGCTAACATAAGCAATCTCGATATCCCCCTTTGATGGTGATCCCTCAGAAAGTGATACCGAATGGCTATGTGCTTAGTGCGGTTGTGCTCAACGGGATTATCTGCCATGCGGATTGCACTCTCATTATCACATAGGAGAGGGACTTTGGTTAATTTGTAGCCATAGTCCCTAAGGGTTTGCCTCATCCAAAGCAATTGTGCGCAACAATGGCCTACGACAATGTACTCGGCTTCGGCGGTAGAAAGAGCTACTGAATTTTGTTTCTTTGAAGCCCAAGACACCAAGGATCTTCCCAAGAACTGACAAGTCCCTGATATGCTCTTTCTATCAATTTTACACCCTGCCCAATCAGCATCTGAATAACCTATTAAATCAAAAGTGGATCCCTTGGGGTACCAAAGACCAAACTTAGGTGTATGAACTAAATATCTCAAGATTCGTTTCATGGCCCTAAGGTGAACTTCCTTAGGATCGGCTTGGAATCTTGCACACATGCATATGGAAAGCATAATATCCGGTCGAGATGCACATAAATAGAGTAAAGATCCTATCATCGACTGGTATACCTTTTGATCTACGGATTTACCTCCCGTGTCGAGGTCGAGATGCCCATTGGTTCCCATGGGTGTCTTGATGGGCTTGGCATCCTTCATTCCAAACTTGGTGAGTATGTCTTGAATGTACTTCGTTTGGCTAATGAAGGTGCCCTCTTGGAGTTGCTTGACTTGAAATCCTAGAAAATACTTCAACTCCCCCATCATTGACATCTCGAATTTTTGAACCATGATGCTACTAAACTCTTCACATGTAGATTTGTTAGTAGACCCAAATATGATATCATCAACATAAATTTGGCATACAAACAGATCATTTGCAATGGTTTTAGTAAAGAGTGTAGGATCGGCTTTGCCGACTTTGAAGCCATTAGTGATAAGGAAATCTCTTAGGCATTCATACCATGCTCTTGGGGCTTGCTTGAGCCCATAAAGCGCCTTAGAGAGTTTATACACATGGTTAGGGTACTCACTATCTTCAAAGCCGGGAGGTTGCTCAACATAGACCTCCTCCTTGATTGGTCCATTGAGGAAGGCACTTTTCACATCCATTTGATAGAGCTTAAAGCCATGGTAAGTAGCATAGGCAAGTAATATACGAATTGACTCAAGCCTAGCTAGAGGTGCATAGGTTTCACCGAAATCCAAACCTTTGACTTGTGAATATCCCTTGGCTACAAGTCAGGCTTTGTTCCTTGTCACCACACCATGCTCATCTTGCTTGTTGCGGAAGACCCACTTGGTTCCTACAACATTTTGATTAGGACGTGGAACAAGTTGCCATACCTCATTCCTCGTGAAGTTGTTGAGTTCCTCTTGCATTGCCAACACCCAATCTGAATCCCTTAATGCGTCTTCCACCCTGTATGGCTCAATAGAAGACACAAAGGAGTAATGTTCACAAAAATGAGCGACACGAGATCGAGTGGTTACCCCCTTATGAATATCACCGAGGATGGAGTTCACGGGGTGATCTCGTTGTATTGCTTGGTGAACTCTTGGGTCTGGCGGTCTTGGATCTTGTTCATCTTCCTTGTCTTGATCATTGTTATCTCCCCCTTGATCATTGCCCTCCTCTTGAGGTGGCTCATCTTCTTGATCCTCATTCTCAT
The DNA here is from genome assembly GCF_902167145.1 of Zea mays. Taxonomy (NCBI): domain Eukaryota; kingdom Viridiplantae; phylum Streptophyta; class Magnoliopsida; order Poales; family Poaceae; genus Zea; species Zea mays. The sequence continues at coordinate 244,559,008 of NC_050096.1, read as the reverse complement.
CATTTTGAGCTTGATCCTCATCTTGGGTTGGTGGAGATGCTTGCATGGAAGATGAAGGTTGATCTTGTTCTTGTGAAGGCTCTTCGGATTCCTTAGGACACACATCCCCAATGAACATGTTCCTTAGCGCGACGCATGGAGCCTCTTCATCATCTAGCTCATCAAGATCAACTTGCTCCACTTGGGAGCCATTAGTCTCATCAAACACAATGTCACAAGAAACTTCAACTAGTCTAGTGGACTTGTTAAAGACTCTATATGCCCTTGTGTTTGAATCATATCCTAGTAAAAAGCCTTCTACAGCCTTAGGAGCAAATTTAGATTTTCTACCTCTTTTAACAAGAATAAAACATTTGCTACCAAAGACTCTAAAATATGAAACATTGGGCTTTTTACTAGTGAGGAGTTCATATGATGTCTTCTTGAGGATTCGGTGAAGGTAGAGACGGTTGATGGCGTAGCAAGCGGTGTTGATTGCTTCCGCCCAAAACCGGTCCGAAGTCTTGTACTCATCAAGCATAGTCTTTGCCATATCAAGTAGAGTTCTATTCTTCCTCTCCACTACACCATTTTATTATGGCGTGTAGGGAGAAGAGAACTCATGCTTGGTGCCCTCGTCCTCAAGAAAGCCTTCAATTTGAGAGTTCTTGAACTCTGTCCCATTGTCGCTTCTAATCTTTTTGATCCCTAAGCCAAACTCATTTTGAGCCCGTCTCAAGAATCCCTTTAAGGTCTCTTGGGTTTGAGATTTTTCCTGCAAAAAGAATACCCAAGTGAAGCGAGAATAATCATTCACAATAACTAGACAGTACTTACTCCCGCCGATGCTTATGTAAGCTATCGGGCCGAATAGATCCATGTGGAGTAGCTCAAGTGGCCTGTTAGTCGTCATGATGTTCTTGTGTGGATGATGAACACCAACTTGCTTCCCTGCTTGACATGCGCTACAAACCGTGTCTTTCTCAAAATGAACATTTGTTAGTCCCAAAATGTGCTCTCCCTTTAGAAGCTTGTGAAGATTCTTCATCCCAACGTGGGCTAGTCGGCGGTGCTAGAGCCAACCCATATTAGTCTTAGCAATTAAGCAAGTATCGAGTTCAGCTCTATTAAAATCAAATAAGTATAGCTGACCCTCGAGTACTCCCTTAAATGCTATTGAATCATCACTTCTTCTAAAGATAGTAACACCTATATCCGTAAAAAGACAATTGTAGCCCATTTTGCATAATTTAGAAACTGAAAGCAAGTTATAATCAAAGGAATCTACAAGAAAAACATTGGAAATATAATGGTCAGATGATATAGCAATTTTACCAAGTCCTTTGACCAAACCTTGATTTCCATCCCCGAATGTGATAGCTCTTTGGGGGTCATGGTTTTTCTCATAGGAGGAGAACATCCTTTTCTCCCCTGTCATGTGGTTTGTGCACCCGCTATCAATTATCCAACTTGAGCCCCCGGAAAGTTTTTGAGCCCTTGTATTTGCCCCCAACATATTTGGCAACTACTTTGCCTGATTTGTTAGCTAAAACATATGAAGCATCAAAAGTCTTAAATGAAATAATAGGCTCATTTGATGCAGCAATAGTTTTCTTTTTAGGCAATTTAACATGAGTGGATTGCCTAGAACTAGATGCCTCACTCTTATACATAAAAGCATGATGAGAGCCAGAGTGAGACTTCCTAGAATGAATTCTCCTAATCTTATGTTCGGGATAACCAGCAGGATATAAAATATAGCCCTCGTTATCCTAAACCATGGGAGCTTTGCCCTTAACAAAATTAGACAATTTCTTAGGGGCATTAAGCTTGACATTGTCTCCCTGTTGGAAGCCAATGTCATCCTTAATGCCAGGGCGTCTCCCATTATAGAGCATGCTTCTAGCAAATTTAAATTTTTCATTTTATATCTCATGCTCATTAATTTTAGCACTAAGTTGAGCTATGTGATCATTTTGTTGTTTAATTAAAGCTAGGTGATCATGGATAGCATCAACATTAATGTCTCTACATCTAGTACAAATAGTAACATGATCAACGCTAGATGTAGAGGGTTTGCAAACATTTAATTTATCAATCTTAGCATGTAACATGGCATTCTCATTTCTAAGATTGGAAATAGAAGCATTGCAAACATTTAAATCTTTAGCCTTAGACATTAATTTGTCATTCTCAATCTTAAGGCTAGAAAGTGATTAATTCAACTTGTCAATCTTAGCAATTAAACTAGCATTATCATTTTTAAGGTTGACAAGAGAATCATCACTAACATTTAATTTATCAACCTTATCAATCAATTTAGCATTCTCAAATCTAAGGTTGGAAATAGTATCATGGCAAGTGTTTAGCTCACTAGTTACATTTTCAGATTTTTCTACTTCCTGAGCATAAGCATTTTTAACCTTAACATGCTTCTTGTTTTCCTTAATAAGGAAGTCCTCTTGGCTATCCAAGAGTTCATCCTTCTCATGAATAGCACTAATTAATTTATTTAATTTTTCCTTTTGTTGCATGTTTAGGTTGGCAAAAAGTGTGAGCAAATCATCCTCATCATCACTAGAGCTAGCCTCATCACTAGATGTTGCATATTTAGTAGAATCTCTAGATTTTACCTTCTTCTTTTTGCCGTCCTTTGCCATGAGGCACTTGTGGCCGACATTGGGGAAGACGAGACCCTTGTTGACGGCGATGTTGGTGGTGTACTCGTCGGATGAGGAGTCAGTGGAGCTCTCATCTGAGTCTCATTCCCGACACATGTGGGCATCGCCACCCTTCTTCTTGTAGTATCTCTTCTTTTCCTTCCTCTTTCCCTTCTTGTCGTCGCCCCTGTCACTATCACTTGATAATGGACATTTTGCAATGAAATGACCGAGCTTACCACACTTGTAGCAAACTTTCTTGGAGCGGGGCTTGTAATCCTTCCCCCTCCTTTGCTTGAGGATTTGGCGGAAGCTCTAAATGATGAGCACCATCTCCTCGTTGTCGAGCTTGGAGGCGTCGATGGGGAGCCTACTTGATGTAGACTCTTCTTTCTTCTCCTCCGTCGCTTTGAATGCGACGGGTTGCACCTCGGGTGTGGAGGTGGCGCCTCGCTCGATGATTTGTTTGGAGCCTTTGATCATCAATTCAAAGCTTACAAACTTTCCTATAACTTCCTCGGAAGACATTAGCTTATATCTAGGATCACCACGAATTAATTGTACTTGTGTAGGATTAAGAAAAACAAGTGATCTTAGAATAACCTTGACCATTTCATGGTCATCCCATTTTGTGCTCCCGAGGTTGCGCACTTGGTTCACCAAGGTCTTGAGCCAGTTGTACATAGCTTATGGCTCCTCTCCTTGGTTGAGCATAAATCGACCGAGCTCCCCCTCGATCGTTTCCCGCTTGGTGATTTTGGTCACCTCATCTCCTTCATGCGCGGTCTTGAGCACGTCCCAAATCTCTTTGGCACTCTTCAACCCTTGCACCTTATTATACTCCTCTCGACTTAGAGAGGCGAGGAGTATAGTTGTGGCTTGGGAGTTGAAGTGCTGGATTTGGGCAACTTCGTCCGAATCATATCCTTCATCCCCTATGGATGGTACTTGTGCTCCAAACTCAACAACATCCCAAATACTAGTGTGGAGTGAGGTTAGATGATGCCTCATTTTATCACTCCACATACAATAATCTTCACTGTCAAAAACCGATGGTTTGCCTAATGGGACGGAAAGTAATGGAGTACGTTTAGAAATGCGAGGGTAGCATAGGGGGATCTTACTAAACTTCTTGCACTCATGGCGCTTAGAAGTAAAGGACGGCGTGTTGGAGCCGGAGGTGGATGGCGACAAAGAGTCGGTCTCGTAGTAGACCACTTTCTTTATCTTCTTTTTCTTCTCACCGCTCCGTTGTGGCTTGTTGTGTGAAGGGGATCCCTTCACCTTGTTATCGGACTCCTCCGATGGAGCCTTCCCGTGGCTTGTGGCGGCCTTCTCGCCGGTCACCATCTCCTTCTTGGCGTGATCTCCCGACATCACTTCGAGCGGTTAGGCTATAATGAAGTACCGGACTCTGATACCAATTGAAAGTCGCCTAGAGGGGGTGAATAGGCAAATCTGAAATTTATAAACTTTAAGCACAACTACAAGCCAGGGTTAGCGTTAGAAATAAAGTCGAGTCCAAAAGAGAGGGTAAAACAAATCACAAGCAAATGAAGAGTGTGACACGGTGATTTGTTTTACTGAGGTTCGGTTCTTGCAAACCTACTCCCAGTTGAGGTGGTCACAAAGACCGGGTCTCTTTCAACCCTTTCCCTCTCTCAAACGGTCACTTAGACCGAGTGAGCTTTTCTCCTCAATCAATTGGGACACTTAGTCCCCACAAGGACCACCACACAATTGGTGTCTCTTGCTTTGATTACAAAGATGTTGAGAACAAGAAATGGGGAAGAAGAAAAGCGATCCAAGCGCAAGAGCTCAAAGAACACGGTCAAAACTCTCTTTTCTAGTCACTAATTGCTTTGATTGGAATTGGGACTTGGAGAGGCTTTGATTCAATCTAATTGTGTCTTGTATTGAATGCACTAGCTCTTGTATTGAATGTGTTGGCTGAAAACTTGGATGCCTTGAAGTGTGGTGGTTGGGGGGTATTTATAGCCCCAACCACCAAAGTGGCCTTTGGGAGGGGCTGCTGTCGATGGGCGCACCGGACAGTCCGGTGCGCCAGCCACGTCACCCAACCGTTAGGGTTCGACCGTTCGAGCTCTGACAAGTGGGGCCACCGGACAGCCCGGTGGTGCACCGGACAGTCACTGTGCACTGTCCGGTGCGCCTTCTGCGCCTGCTCTGACTATGCGCGCGATGTCCGCGCGCTGTAGCGTTCACTGTTCACTTTTGCAGATGACCGTTGGCGCTGTAGCCGTTACTCCGCATGGCACACTGGACAGTCCGGTGCTACACCAGACAGTCCGGTGAATTATAGCGGAGTGACATTTCCAGAAACCCAAAGTTGAGCAGTTCAGAGTGGTTCTCCCTGGTGCACCGGACACTGTCCGGTGGCTCACCGGACAGTCCGGTGCGCCAGACCAGGGCAGCCTTCGGTTGTCTTTTGCTCCTTTCTTTTAAACCCTATTTTGGACTTTTTATTGGTTTGTGTTGAACCTTTGGCACCTGTAGAACTTATAAACTAGAGCAAACTAGTTAGTCCAATTATTTGTGTTGGGCAATTCAACCACCAAAATCATTTAGGAAAAGGGTTGACCCTATTTCCCTTTCAGGCTCTAATGACAAGACTTCGGCGAGAGCAAAAAGAAGCAGATTTATGCTTCGTTGTGTATGAAAAGAAGGGAAGGTGTTTTTCGCCTTCGGCTCAAAAAAGTACAAGTTTCGTCCACATCCAAGCAATTCATACACAGATGGAAAGGTAAAAATATATTACAAGGTATGGACAAATTTACAGAGTAGTATTTGATTCCTAAATTACAGTACTTTTTACAAGGTTAATTCAAAAATCTCTCTATGCTTTTTCACAACAGTGTCTTCAGCTTCATTACTTCATCATTATCACCCAAGCTTCGGATCATTGCTCTTCAGCTTCGTCATTCTGTACATAACAAAGCGTTATAAGGTAAACTCAAGTTTCAAGGAGAAGGTAAGCACCAGGTATGAGCTTATTACCAGTTTGAGGTGACTTCGAGCTTCGTCACCAGCTAAGCTTCGCCCACCCTTCGTCCAGATTTGCGTTATGAATCTATTTCCTATGCTTCGGGCCAGGCTGGGGATGTCGGTTAAATCTGCTGGTGACAAGCTGAAGTTAGGCCTATTGACGATTTTCCCATGCGTGCAACCAGTTTTCATGAAAGCAACAGATGTGCCCCGAGAAGCTAGAAGAGCACAGAAGTCACCATACCCAGCTATAACTTTGTCAAGTGCATCAACTTCGCCCTCAATATGTTCGAAGGTGCCTGGTAGGTCTTCAACTAAAGGTTCAAATTTCTTAGAGCTGGCTCCAACTGAGTTGAAGACCTGCTTCACCCGTTGCACGCATCGGGTGCCGAAGTCTAGACATTTATCCTGAAGTTCCTTCAATGATTTTTGCAAATTTGAACTCTTTTCGACATCGAATTTAAGCTTCGTATCTAGATTCTTCTTTTCTTGCTTGAAATTTTCTGATTTCAGGGAGAGTTCACTGTTTAATCTGACAATTTCGGCTTGGGCTTGTGACGGAACCTCCCAAGTAATTAGGCCCACCTACAGTTGTCCTTGTCCAACGGACATCAGACAACCCTGTAGGTGCCCCTGAACTACTTGACAAGTTCGGTATCCTTCCTTACCTCACCAGGAACGTCTCACCCATCTTGTAGACATTACAGAACATCGGAGATAAAGAAATGCGGAAGCGAATTACATAAACTTTACATTTATTTTAAAAGTAAGCTTGAGTTATATTATTACAGACCAGCCTAAAAGTGAGTGCATAGAAGTAATATTATACAAACCAGGGAGGCAAAAACTCCTCCCGAGAAGACAAAAGCAAAAGATCCTAGGTGGAGGACCGAGTCCTCCCGCACTTCAGTCTTGATTTTCTTCTTTTGGAACCACCTTGGCACAGAAGTAGCAAAAGTCTGCTACTTCCTCACCTAAAAACAACAAAGGGATAAACCCTGAGTATGGAATACTCAGCAAGTCTTACCCGACTAAAGAAAAGACTCTCAAGGGTATGCTGGTTATGTGGGAGTCAAGGTAAGGCTTTTCAATATTCAAAGACTCTGTTTTGCAGAAATGCTTACTAAAGTGGATCCTTAAAAATCCAGTTTTAATTTGTCAAGTTAAGTAAAATTACCTGTACTAGAGTTCTTTCTACCCTAGTTCAATCACTGGTCCTGCACTAGCCAATTTCTTAACAAGAGCCCATCATCTTTAGTGGAATGCTACGTGTAAGTCAGTGGCCAAGTCTCCATAACCGCGGAGGTACGGCGATCCGAATCGATTATACTCAGCTGAGGATCTCCAATCACACGACATATGTAGCACTTAACCCTTGCATATGTCAACCCGCCACCGGGGTTCTTAAGACCGGATCAGGTTCACGCAGACCGAGAGCACAGATACACCACCGTCCAGCCTCTTGCCACGGAGGGTACACGCTACTCTCGCCACCGCTCCACGCCCATCTCGTGTTGTCTTATTCCGGCCTTAGTCTGCCCGAGGCAAGGCTTACCCATGACGAGGCATGTGACCAGTTAAAGGGTCCTCGGTCAGCAGGCCTACATCGAGACGGTCCTTAATCGACTCAGACGGAGACACTACACCGAGACTCTCTTTCTCGTGCAAGTCACCCGCCCGGTCTTAGCTTAATCTTTTTAACCCAAAAACTTGGTACCTGACAGAGGTACATCTTTTCCGATGTTGGACCCATCATGGCCATGATGGATCCACCATCAAGTTTTGTTTTTGAAAACATCCCGACCACTTTTGCCAAACATCTTTTGTAAAACAAATCCTTTTGTTTTTCTAAAGCAATACTAAGCATAGTAAAACCTTTTGTAAAAACAGGATTTCAAGGGGGGTAATCAAAATCAAGGAAGGTAATGCAGGAATTGTTTACAATCAACTCCTATAACTTAATGCAGCAAGCAAGTGAGAAAGATTTTAAAAACATCAAGGGAGGTGGCAAATGCACCGGGGCTTGCCTTCGTTTGCAGGTGATTCAGGCTCGGATCCACAAATGTCGAAGTAGAAACTATTCCCGGCCTGAGTGTCCAAAGGTGGTTGCACTTGCTCTTCGGGGACTTCTACCTCTTCTTCACGTTCTACTCATAACCATACATAAGTATAAGAATGGATGCCATGGGATGCTCATGAGGATGCAAAGACAACATAAACTTATTATTTATGTCTTGAATACAACTTGCCTTCACGGAGTTCCGGGAACTTAGGGTTTCCGGAGTCGGTAAAGGAGTTCATGGAGCAGGGGGGGGTGGTTTGGGGTTTGGTGATCAAACAAGGTCCAAATCAATTCAAACTCTACCCAAGGTCTCTAAATAGTATATAACACTCATATAAAAATTTTGAGCATTTTAGGACTTATCAATTATTTTCTAAAAATCCATAATCAACATTTTTAACCATTTTAAATACCCTAAAATTTCTTACTTTCACTAAAAATCACCAATTTATTTTTATTAAATACTATGGAAAATAACAAACCTAGGAAAATTAGTTTCACAATTTTAGCATTTTTCTATATTTTTCTACACATTTATAAAGTTTTCCTGAAAAAGAAAAAGAAAAGGGATAAACAGAACTGGGCCGATTCTGGCCCAGACGGCCCAAGCCTCAGAGAAAACGGGACGCGCCCGCGCCCGCGAGGGAGGTTTTGCGCAGAGGCCCTCGGCGTTTTGACTAAACCAGAACAGGGTCGCTTACTGTTTTCGCAAGTCACTGACAAATCACAGAAAAACCCTCGGGTTTCTGTTTCTTCGCAGGGGAAGGTCCCCGACCACGGCAGCGCACGGAGAGGCTCCGGCGAGCGCGTAGACCGGCCGATAGGGGCTATGACTAGCGCTCTCCGTCGACTAACACCGAATTCGTACCTTAATTGATGTTTCCCCTAACTTAATTTCACCAATTGGACACTAAAACTCACTGGCCACGGTGACCGCGAGCAGCGTGGCAAGATCATCGTGTTCCCGGCGAGTGGTAGTCTCTTGGTTCGAATTAGAGGTTCAGTAAGCATCGCAGGGTGGCCAGAGTGCTCAAACAAGAGAGAGTTAGGGATGGACGGACCTAGAAAGGGCTGGCCGCGGTGAGGTTGCTCTTCACGGTGTTCTTGAACCGGTTTGGGGGAAGTCCCAAATTCGCGTTTACTGGTGGGGGTTTCGGGATGCAGGTGGGTGCAGTAGGTGCTTGGATGCATGGCGGAGCTGGGGGTACGCTCAATTTATAGAGCCCGCAGGCGGTGGTGCTCAATTTGGCCGAGCCGTGTTGGCGGCCGGAGGTGAAGAAGAACCTGGGTGCGGTGAATTCGTGGCAAATGGCGTGGCGAGCTCCCCGTCGACGATGGGATGGCTTAGAGGAGTCACGACGGCACGGTGTAAAGACAGAGCCACGCGGCGGACGCCGGTAATGGCTCAACGGCGGTGAAATCCTTATCCGAAGGATCGGTGAGCAAGGGGGAATGGACTACGGCGGGCCGAGGTGGCATCCAGCTCAACGGTGGCGAAGATCTTTTACCCCGAGAGGTTATCCACGAGCCGCGAACGCGAATCCTAACGGCGGCGGCGTGAATCTTCGCGCAGGGGGGGGGGGGTCACCGGCGGCGAGCAAGCTACGCTGGCATTCTGATCCACTCGGTCTACTGTACCATGGCGAGACCCCATCAGACAGTCTGTCAGCCGAACTTGGAGCATCATTATCTCTTAATTTCTAATGTCAACACATGTCGAGCTCTGCAGCAAAAGTGTAGAGCAATATACCATCTACAATTCGACTATAGGACTTGAACATATTTGAGCACTGGATCATGCTTGAATCTGAGCTAGAAGTTGATGTCAGTTCACTGCTAAACAGAATTTCAGTTCAAAACAACCTGACAGTCGAACTTTGATGGGGTTTTTCTCTAAATTTCTCATAACAACTATGCTTGCACTCTTTAGCAAAGTTGTTCTCCTATAATTGGTCTTCAACTTTGATGTGGTGACCTAGGGCAAAAACCCTATACTTTGTAAGTTACAAAGTCCCAAAGTTGAGCCCATTCACTAATTTTTCAGACTTAGAATAAACTCAAATGAGGTCCATCTTGCATTTAGGTCCAAAACTTAGGGTTTGGCTTATAAATTCACATATTTGTGAACCAAAGGACTTAAGATACTTATTTGGCTTGGTTTTTGCACTTTAGTCCAAAAGTGGACTAATTTTGCATATAAGCCCTTAGGGTTTGGTTTTAGGGTTTCCCCAGGGTTTCAATTAGGGTTTCTGGTATCCCAGGGGTACAAAAGTGATTCAAGTTTATTCTTAGGGTCATTTTATGACTTTTACCCTAAAGTATTTAGGTTTTCTTAACTTGGGTAAAGTTTTACCCCTATAATCCCCATTTAGGGTTAAGTTCCTTAACTAGGGTTCTAGTTGCAAAACACTTAAAACAATACAACTTGTTTGAAATTTTTGCCTAGTGAATGCACTCTAGGTGTGTCAAACATATGCAATGCCAGTGCTCATGATGCCATGCTCAAATTTTAGTTATAGTAACACCAGGGGTGTTACATCCTTCCCCCCATAAAAGAATCTCGTCCCGAGATTAAAAATCCTAGGGTAAGTAATGGTAAAGGAAACGCATCACATTTTTATTTCCTTATTTTTGGTACAAGACAGGGGTGATGTGGGGGTTACTTCTTTATTACAACAGCTATACAGGCTTTACAATTTACATGAGGCTAGAAAGCCTGGGAAATTCTTATCTAAAAAGTCTTGGGTTTCCCATGTAGCCTCATCTTCCGAATGCTGGTTCCACTGTATCTTGTAGAATTTGAGAGTCTTTCTTCGGGTGACCCTGTCCTTTTGATCCAGAACTCGAAGAGGATGTTCCGAGTATGTTAAGTCTGGTTCCAGGACAACATCAGTCACTTCAACGGTTCGATCAGGAACCCGAAGACACTTCTTCAATTGTGACACGTGGAACACATTATGCACAGCAGACAATGTTTCGGGGAGCTGAAGTCGATACGCCACTGGCCCATATCTTTCCAGAATAAGAAAAGGACCAATATATCGTGGTGCAAGTTTTCCTTTAACTCCGAAACGCGATACACCCTTCATTGGTGAGACCTTCAAGTAGACATAGTCTCCTTCAAGAAAATATAAGGGCATTCGCCGTTTGTCTGCGTAACTCTTTTGACGTGCTTGAGCTTTCTTCATATTATGGATAATTCTCTGAACCTTTTCTTCAACCTCTTTCACCATATCAGGTCTAAAGAAGTATCTTTCTCCAGGTTCAGACCAATTTAGCGGAGTCCGACACCGTCGTCCATATAAGGCTTCAAAGGGTGCCATCTTGATACTTTCTTGATAACTGTTATTGTATGAAAACTCCGCCAGAGGTAAACATTCATCCCATTTTAGTGAGAAATCCAGGACACATGCCCGTAGCATATCTTCAAGTATTTGGTTCACTCTCTCAGTTTGTCCACCGGTTTGAGGATGATAGGCCGAACTGTGGAGCAGTTTAGTACCCAGGGATTTATGAAGTTCTTCCCAAAACTTGGATACGAATTGAGGTCCACGATCCGACACTATGGTCTTTGGAACACCATGCAAGCTGAGAATACGGGCAATGTACAATTGGGCGTAGACAGTAACCGGGGAATTTGTCTTGACCGGCAGAAAGTGAGCAATCTTTGTAAGTCGATCAACAATCACCCAGATAGAGTCATATCCTTTTGCGGTCCTGGGCAATCCCACAATGAAGTCCATGCTTATATCTTCCCATTTCCATGTTGGTATTGATAATGACTGCAATGGACCGGCAGTTTTCATGTGTATGGCCTTGACACGTCTGCAGGTGTCGCATTTAGCCACATAGCGTGCAATTTCAATCTTCATTTTTGTCCACCAGTAATGTTGCTTTAAGTCTTGATACATCTTAGTACTTCCGGGATGAATAGAATAACGACTAAGATGTGCCTCATCCAGAATTTGCTGGCGGAGCTCTTCGTTCTTTGGCACAACTATGCGGTTTTTAAACCATAACACACCTTGATCGTCTTCTTTGAAACACTTGGCTGTTCCAGCCCTTATCTTTTCTCGTATGTGCTTCATACCCAGATTATCCTTTTGAGCATCAATTATTCTTTGCAAAATGATTGACTCAAGCTTTAACTGATTTAGAGTCCCTTGTTGAATGATCCCCAGGTTTAGCTTTTCCATTTCCTGACACAAAGTGTTCTCGTAGATCTTTGCCATAAGACAGTGGCAGGAAGTCTTGCGACTCAATGCATCTGCCACCACATTGGCCTTGCCTGGGTGATAATGGATCTCCAGTTCATAGTCTTTGATGAGCTCAAGCCATCGTCTTTGCCTCATATTTAACTCTGACTGGGTGAAGATGTACTTCAAACTTTTATGATCTGTATATATGTGACAGATATTACCCAGCAGATAGTGACGCCAAATCTTTAGGGCATGAACCACAGCAGCTAACTCCAGATCATGAGTTGGATAGTGCTCCTCATGTCGGCGCAACTGCCTTGAAGCATACGCAATCACTCGGCCCTCTTGCATCAGTACACAGCCGAGCCCACTGCCAGATGCATCACAATATACGTCAAAAGGTTTAGTGATGTCCGGTTGAGCTAATACCGGAGCAGTGGTCAATAGTGTCTTCAGTTGCTCAAAGGCTTCATTGCACTTAGAAGACCAATTGAACTTAATGTCATTCTTCAACAAACTTGTGATTGGCTTCACAAGCTTAGAAAAATCTGGTATGAATCTGCGATAGTACCCAGCTAGTCCAAGAAAACTCCGGACTTGGTGAACAGTTGTTGGGGGTTTCCATTCCAGAATATCTTTGACCTTGCTAGGATCTACCGCAATTCCTTTAGCTGATAATACGTGCCCCAAAAATTGAATTTCTTCCAGCCAGAACGCGCACTTGCTGAACTTGGCATATAGCTGGTGTTCCCTTAGGCGCGTCAATACAATCCGTAAATGCTGAGCATGGTCTTCTTCATTCTTAGAATATATTAAGATATCGTCGATGAAGACTACCACGAATTTGTCCAACTCGGGCATGAACACCGAGTTCATTAAATAAGTGAAATGGGCAGGAGCATTTGTGAGCCCGAAAGACATTACCAAGTATTCAAACAATCCATACCGCGTAGTGAATGCGGTCTTCGGTATATCCTCGGGCCGAATACGGATCTGATGATAGCCCGACCTGAGATCAATTTTAGAAAATACCCTCGCCCCAGTTAGTTGATCAAATAAGATGTCGATCCTTGGAAGAGGGTACTTATTCTTGATAGTGACCTCATTCAGGGGCCGATAGTCCACGCACATGCGCAAGGTTTGGTCCTTCTTCTTCACAAAGATGGCGGGACAACCCCACGGAGACGAGCTTGGCCGGATAAATCCCTTATTCAGCAGGTCTTGTAATTGAATCTTCAATTCTGCCAATTCATTAGGGGGCATACGGTACGATCTTCGAGAAATCGGAGCCGTACCGGGCTTTAGCTCAATCACAAATTCTACATCTCTTTCAGGGGGTAGTCCAGGCAAATCTTCCGGAAATACATCTGGAAACTCACACACTACCGGAATGTTCTTGATCTCCGGTACAATGGCTTCATAGACTCTACCAGAAGCTTTGGCTGGATTGGTTTTGGGGAGAGTCAAGAGAATTTCTTCTTGATTATAACTCAACCTGACGGTTCTGAATTCAGTGTTGAGAATTGCCTTGTGTTGAGTTAACCAATTCATACCCAAGATTACATCTATATCCTGGCCCTTCAGAATAATCATGTTAGCAGGAAAGTTCCGTCCGGCCATTGTTACTGGCACTCCATAGGCCACTTCTTTAGTATAAATGTGTCCCCCAGGTGAATGAATTTTAAATCCCTCCTTTGATTCATGGTATGCAATATGATGTTGTTCCACAAACTTCTTGCTAATAAATGTATGTGACGCACCAGAATCAAAAAGAATTATTGCAGGGTGACTGGCCACAGGGAACGTACCCATCATCACCGGCTCTCCCTCCGGTGTGGTAGCCACTTGCGTATAATATACTCGCCCCGTTTTCTTGGTATTCTTGCCCGAAGTACTTCCCTTGCCTGGAGCTGAATTTCCCGATCCTTGCTGATTATTAGCCTGATTTTGCCTTGGATAGGGACAATCTTTAATAAAATGCCCAGATTTGCCACAGTTAAAACATCCAGTTGAAGAACTTGGCAGTGCAGGGAATCGAGTGCCTGAGGCACCCGGCTGTTTTGGGGTAGTGGGGGCATTGTTGGGGCGGATAATAATAGGCTGCTTGAAGGGAAATGAAGGTGGACGAGAAAAAGGGCGATTTTGGTTTGAGGGTCGAATCACAAACCGTGGTTTCTTCGCCTGGCCCTGATTTGGCCGCTCACCACCGAATCCCTTAGTCTTTCCAGAATTTGCATATTTGGCCTCCACAGATAAGGCTGTGCTGACAGCCTTTCCATAAGTAAGATCAATACATGCAGCCATTTTTTGCTGCATCCGGTCGTTCAGTCCTCTCATAAAACAATTCTTCTTTTTCAAATCTGTATTCACCTGATCAATTGCGTACTGTGACAGGTGATTGAACTTGTTGAGGTATTGAGTGACGGTATCTCCGCCTTGCTTCAGTTTCATAAACTCTTCTTGTTTCATGTGTAGCACTCCCTCAGGAATGTAATGCTCGCGGAATGCTGCTTTGAACTCGTTCCATGTAATTTGATGGTTGTCCGGCTGGATGGCCACAAAGTTCCCCCACCAAGTACTGGCGGGTCCTCGGAGTTGCTGTGCTGCAAACAGTGGCTTCTGTACTTCCGAACAGCGTAGAAGGCCAAACTTCTGCTCTATGACCCGTATCCATTCGTCGGCCTCGAGCGGGTCTTCTGCTTTGATGAAGAGAGGCGGACGAGTCTCAGAGAAATCTAGATAAGTGGTCTCACGGGGACCTTGTTGGAATCCTCTTCCTGCTTGTTGTTGAAGCTGTTGCTGACCCGCCATCTCCCTCAGGAAGCGGGTGTTGTCGGCTGTGGCGTTCACCAAGGCAGCAATTGCCTCGGCAAGCGTGGGTGGAACGGGAGGCGGATTCGGGGTAACGTCCCGACCCCCGGATGTTCCGGCTGCATCCTGTGCACGAGTCCTGGTCGGCATCTGAGGCAAAAACATTTGAATAAACATCATATGCCCAAGGAAACCTTCCGTTTTACATTACTATGAAGAGTAATGATACAGACTCAATATTATACAGCAGGATACATTACCCATTTTACAAAAGTTGAACCTATTAATAGGATACAATACCCATTATACAACAGTACACCCTACAATACCCTACTTTACTTCTATTACACCCTTATTCCTGCTTGCCATCAGTCTTGGCGGCTTCATCGTCAGGTGTGGGAGTCCAGACATCTACCAACCTCAAGGAAGGAGGAGGCTCAAAAAGGTCTAACTCCCCACCCAGCACACGTCCCGCAACGTGAGATGGTCCAGCTTCTGCCTCAGCAGGTGGTGCAGGCTCACTTGGGTGTAGTTGTGAGTATAATATATGGACTTCCTCGTGCAAAGTGTTGCAGTAAACCTACAGGTTATCAACAGTCGAGCTAAGTTCTTTAACTCGGGCCTGAGCCCTTGCTTCCTTAGCACACATTAGCAAACGAGACTGGACGGCCCAGTCAAGAGCTAAGTCTCGATCAGCGAGTTGATCCTGCAGATGTCGGATGTCCCTTCGTAGTTCGTTAATTCTATCACCATCAGCGACCCATGCATCAGTCCTATGTTGAAGTGCTGCTTGAAGTCGACTCACACGAGCTTCAAGGTCTCCGATCGGGTCGTTGCTTCCACTGCTGCTACTTTCATGTCGGGGAGCCAATTGATGCCGAGGCACCCCAATAGGTCCCGTGGACTTGCGTGCCGTTAGCCTGGTACGTGGCGGCATCTTTTCTAAGGGGGGAAATGTTATTAGTAAGATTCTTAGCATGATGCATGTATAATTACAGAATCAACCTTAGTCGATTCAACCTTCTATATGTTGCACTCTTCCTATCTGGTCTTTGAGATAGACTTCTTCAGAATACTTAGGTAAGAAGAGAAAAGAATTTTTAGGTAAGACTCTTAAAAATCCTTTTGAAGATGCTTCATAATATATGCCAAGAAGGGCTACGCTCCGATACCAGCTGTGACGGAACCTCCCAAGTAATTAGGCCCACCTACAGTTGTCCTTGTCCAACGGACATCAGACAACCCTGTAGGTGCCCCTGAACTACTTGACAAGTTCGGTATCCTTCCTTACCTCACCAGGAACGTCTCACCCATCTTGTAGACATTACAGAACATCGGAGATAAAGAAATGCGGAAGCGAATTACATAAACTTTACATTTGTTTTAAAAGTAAGCTTGAGTTATATTATTACAGACCAGCCTAAAAGTGAGTGCATAGAAGTAATATTATACAAACCAGGGAGGCAAAAACTCCTCCCGAGAAGACAAAAGCAAAAGATCCTAGGTGGAGGACCGAGTCCTCCCGCACTTCAGTCTTGATTTTCTTCTTTTGGAACCACCTTGGCACAGAAGTAGCAAAAGTCTGCTACTTCCTCACCTAAAAACAACAAAGGGATAAACCCTGAGTATGGAATACTCAGCAAGTCTTACCCGACTAAAGAAAAGACTCTCAAGGGTATGCTAGTTATGTGGGAGTCAAGGTAAGGCTTTTCAATATTCAAAGACTCTGTTTTGCAGAAATGCTTACTAAAGTGGATCCTTAAAAATCCAGTTTTAATTTGTCAAGTTAAGTAAAATTACATGTACTAGAGTTCTTTCTACCCTAGTTCAATCACTGGTCCTGCACTAGCCAATTTCTTAACAAGAGCCCATCATCTTTAGTGGAATGCTACGTGTAAGTCAGTGGCCAAGTCTCCATAACCGCGGAGGTACGGTGATCCGAATCGATTATACTCAGCTGAGGATCTCCAATCACACGACATATGTAGCACTTAACCCTTGCATATGTCAACCCGCCACCGGGGTTCTTAAGACCGGATCAGGTTCACGCAGACCGAGAGCACAGATACACCACCGTCCAGCCTCTTGCCACGGAGGGTACACGCTACTCTCGCCACCGCTCCACGCCCATCTCGTGTTGTCTTATTCCGGCCTTAGTCTGCCCGAGGCAAGGCTTACCCATGACGAGGCATGTGACCAGTTAAAGGGTCCTCGGTCAGCAGGCCTACATCGAGACGGTCCTTAATCGACTCAGACGGAGACACTACACCGAGACTCTCTTTCTCGTGCAAGTCACCCGCCCGGTCTCAGCTTAATCTTTTTAACCCAAAAACTTGGTACCTGACAGAGGTACATCTTTTCCGATGTTGGACCCATCATGGCCATGATGGATCCACCATCAAGTTTTGTTTTTGAAAACATCCCGACCACTTTTGCCAAACATCTTTTGTAAAACAAATCCTTTTGTTTTTCTAAAGCAATACTAAGCATAGTAAAACCTTTTGTAAAAACAGGATTTCAAGGGGGGTAATCAAAATCAAGGAAGGTAATGCAGGAATTGTTTACAATCAACTCCTATAACTTAATGCAGCAAGCAAGTGAGAAAGATTTTAAAAACATCAAGGGAGGTGGCAAATGCACCGGGGCTTGCCTTCGTTTGCAGGTGATTCAGGCTCGGATCCACAAATGTCGAAGTAGAAACTATTCCCGGCCTGAGTGTCCAAAGGTGGTTGCACTTGCTCTTCGGGGACTTCTACCTCTTCTTCACGTTCTACTCATAACCATACATAAGTATAAGAATGGATGCCATGGGATGCTCATGAGGATGCAAAGACAACATAAACTTATTATTTATGTCTTGAATACAACTTGCCTTCACGGAGTTCCGGGAACTTAGGGTTTCCGGAGTCGGTAAAGGAGTTCATGGAGCAGGGGGGGTGTTTTGGGGTTTGGTGATCAAACAAGGTCCAAATCAATTCAAACTCTACCCAAGGTCTCTAAATATTATATAACACTCATATAAAAATTTTGAGCATTTTAGGACTTATCAATTATTTTCTAAAAATCCATAATCAACATTTTTAACCATTTTAAATACCCTAAAATTTCTTACTTTCACTAAAAATCACCAATTTATTTTTATTAAATACTATGGAAAATAACAAACCTAGGAAAATTAGTTTCACAATTTTAGCATTTTTCTATATTTTTCTACACATTTATAAAGTTTTCCTGAAAAAGAAAAAGAAAAGGGATAAACAGAACTGGGCCGATTCTGGCCCAGACGGCCCAAGCCTCAGAGAAAACGGGACGCGCCCGCGCCCGCGAGGGAGGTTTTGCGCAGAGGCCCTCGGCGTTTTGACTAAACCAGAACAGGGTCGCTTACTGTTTTCGCAAGTCACTGACAAATCACAGAAAAACCCTCGGGTTTCTGTTTCTTCGCAGGGGAAGGTCCCCGACCACGGCAGCGCACGGAGAGGCTCCGGCGAGCGCGTAGACCGGCCGATAGGGGCTATGACTAGCGCTCTCCGTCGACTAACACCGAATTCGTACCTTAATTGATGTTTCCCCTAACTTAATTTCACCAATTGGACACTAAAACTCACTGGCCACGGTGACCGCGAGCAGCGTGGCAAGATCATCGTGTTCCCGGCGAGTGGTAGTCTCTTGGTTCGAATTAGAGGTTCAGTAAGCATCGCAGGGTGGCCAGAGTGCTCAAACAAGAGAGAGTTAGGGATGGACGGACCTAGAAAGGGCTGGCCGCGGTGAGGTTGCTCTTCACGGTGTTCTTGAACCGGTTTGGGGGAAGTCCCAAATTCGCGTTTACTGGTGGGGGTTTCGGGATGCAGGTGGGTGCAGTAGGTGCTTGGATGCATGGCGGAGCTGGGGTACGCTCAATTTATAGAGCCCGCAGGCGGTGGTGCTCAATTTGGCCGAGCCGTGTTGGCGGCCGGAGGTGAAGAAGAACCTGGGTGCGGTGAATTCGTGGCAAATGGCGTGGCGAGCTCCCCGTCGACGATGGGATGGCTTAGAGGAGTCACGACGGCACGGTGTAAAGACAGAGCCACGCGGCGGACGCCGGTAATGGCTCAACGGCGGTGAAATCCTTATCCGAAGGATCGGTGAGCAAGGGGGAATGGACTACGGCGGGCCGAGGTGGCATCCAGCTCAACGGTGGCGAAGATCTTTTACCCCGAGAGGTTATCCACGAGCCGCGAACGCGAATCCTAACGGCGGCGGCGTGAATCTTCGCGCAGGGGGGGGTCACCGGCGGCGAGCAAGCTACGCTGGCATTCTGATCCACTCGGTCTACTGTACCATGGCGAGACCCCATCAGACAGTCTGTCAGCCGAACTTGGAGCATCATTATCTCTTAATTTCTAATGTCAACACATGTCGAGCTCTGCAGCAAAAGTGTAGAGCAATATACCATCTACAATTCGACTATAGGACTTGAACATATTTGAGCACTGGATCATGCTTGAATCTGAGCTAGAAGTTGATGTCAGTTCACTGCTAAACAGAATTTCAGTTCAAAACAACCTGACAGTCGAACTTTGATGGGGTTTTTCTCTAAATTTCTCATAACAACTATGCTTGCACTCTTTAGCAAAGTTGTTCTCCTATAATTGGTCTTCAACTTTGATGTGGTGACCTAGGGCAAAAACCCTATACTTTGTAAGTTACAAAGTCCCAAAGTTGAGCCCATTCACTAATTTTTCAGACTTAGAATAAACTCAAATGAGGTCCATCTTGCATTTAGGTCCAAAACTTAGGGTTTGGCTTATAAATTCACATATTTGTGAACCAAAGGACTTAAGATACTTATTTGGCTTGGTTTTTGCACTTTAGTCCAAAAGTGGACTAATTTTGCATATAAGCCCTTAGGGTTTGGTTTTAGGGTTTCCCCAGGGTTTCAATTAGGGTTTCTGGTATCCCAGGGGTACAAAAGTGATTCAAGTTTATTCTTAGGGTCATTTTATGACTTTTACCCTAAAGTATTTAGGTTTTCTTAACTTGGGTAAAGTTTTACCCCTATAATCCCCATTTAGGGTTAAGTTCCTTAACTAGGGTTCTAGTTGCAAAACACTTAAAACAATACAACTTGTTTGAAATTTTTGCCTAGTGAATGCACTCTAGGTGTGTCAAACATATGCAATGCCAGTGCTCATGATGCCATGCTCAAATTTTAGTTATAGTAACACCAGGGGTGTTACATCCTTCCCCCCATAAAAGAATCTCGTCCCGAGATTAAAAATCCTAGGGTAAGTAATGGTAAAGGAAACACATCACATTTTTATTTCCTTATTTTTGGTACAAGACAGGGGTGATGTGGGGGTTACTTCTTTATTACAACAGCTATACAGGCTTTACAATTTACATGAGGCTAGAAAGCCTGGGAAATTCTTATCTAAAAAGTCTTGGGTTTCCCATGTAGCCTCATCTTCCGAATGCTGGTTCCACTGTATCTTGTAGAATTTGAGAGTCTTTCTTCGGGTGACCCTGTCCTTTTGATCCAGAACTCGAAGAGGATGTTCCGAGTATGTTAAGTCTGGTTCCAGGACAACATCAGTCACTTCAACGGTTCGATCAGGAACCCGAAGACACTTCTTCAATTGTGACACGTGGAACACATTATGCACAGCAGACAATGTTTCGGGGAGCTGAAGTCGATACGCCACTGGCCCATATCTTTCCAGAATAAGAAAAGGACCAATATATCGTGGTGCAAGTTTTCCTTTAACTCCGAAACGCGATACACCCTTCATTGGTGAGACCTTCAAGTAGACATAGTCTCCTTCAAGAAAATATAAGGGCATTCGCCGTTTGTCTGCGTAACTCTTTTGTCGTGCTTGAGCTTTCTTCATATTATGGATAATTCTCTGAACCTTTTCTTCAACCTCTTTCACCATATCAGGTCTAAAGAAGTATCTTTCTCCAGGTTCAGACCAATTTAGCGGAGTCCGACACCGTCGTCCATATAAGGCTTCAAAGGGTGCCATCTTGATACTTTCTTGATAACTGTTATTGTATGAAAACTCCGCCAGAGGTAAACATTCATCCCATTTTAGTGAGAAATCCAGGACACATGCCCGTAGCATATCTTCAAGTATTTGGTTCACTCTCTCAGTTTGTCCACCGGTTTGAGGATGATAGGCCGAACTGTGGAGCAGTTTAGTACCCAGGGATTTATGAAGTTCTTCCCAAAACTTGGATACGAATTGAGGTCCACGATCCGACACTATGGTCTTTGGAACACCATGCAAGCTGAGAATACGGGCAATGTACAATTGGGCGTAGACAGTAACCGGGGAATTTGTCTTGACCGGCAGAAAGTGAGCAATCTTTGTAAGTCGATCAACAATCACCCAGATAGAGTCATATCCTTTTGCGGTCCTGGGCAATCCCACAATGAAGTCCATGCTTATATCTTCCCATTTCCATGTTGGTATTGATAATGACTGCAATGGACCGGCAGTTTTCATGTGTATGGCCTTGACACGTCTGCAGGTGTCGCATTTAGCCACATAGCGTGCAATTTCAATCTTCATTTTTGTCCACCAGTAATGTTGCTTTAAGTCTTGATACATCTTAGTACTTCCGGGATGAATAGAATAACGACTAAGATGTGCCTCATCCAGAATTTGCTGGCGGAGCTCTTCGTTCTTTGGCACAACTATGCGGTTTTTAAACCATAACACACCTTGATCGTCTTCTTTGAAACACTTGGCTGTTCCAGCCCTTATCTTTTCTCGTATGTGCTTCATACCCAGATTATCCTTTTGAGCATCAATTATTCTTTGCAAAATGATTGACTCAAGCTTTAACTGATTTAGAGTCCCTTGTTGAATGATCCCCAGGTTTAGCTTTTCCATTTCCTGACACAAAGTGTTCTCGTAGATCTTTGCCATAAGACAGTGGCAGGAAGTCTTGCGACTCAATGCATCTGCCACCACATTGGCCTTGCCTGGGTGATAATGGATCTCCAGTTCATAGTCTTTGATGAGCTCAAGCCATCGTCTTTGCCTCATATTTAACTCTGACTGGGTGAAGATGTACTTCAAACTTTTATGATCTGTATATATGTGACAGATATTACCCAGCAGATAGTGACGCCAAATCTTTAGGGCATGAACCACAGCAGCTAACTCCAGATCATGAGTTGGATAGTGCTCCTCATGTCGGCGCAACTGCCTTGAAGCATACGCAATCACTCGGCCCTCTTGCATCAGTACACAGCCGAGCCCACTGCCAGATGCATCACAATATACGTCAAAAGGTTTAGTGATGTCCGGTTGAGCTAATACCGGAGCAGTGGTCAATAGTGTCTTCAGTTGCTCAAAGGCTTCATTGCACTTAGAAGACCAATTGAACTTAATGTCATTCTTCAACAAACTTGTGATTGGCTTCACAAGCTTAGAAAAATCTGGTATGAATCTGCGATAGTACCCAGCTAGTCCAAGAAAACTCCGGACTTGGTGAACAGTTGTTGGGGGTTTCCATTCCAGAATATCTTTGACCTTTCTAGGATCTACCGCAATTCCTTTAGCTGATAATACGTGCCCCAAAAATTGAATTTCTTCCAGCCAGAACGCGCACTTGCTGAACTTGGCATATAGCTGGTGTTCCCTTAGGCGCGTCAATACAATCCGTAAATGCTGAGCATGGTCTTCTTCATTCTTAGAATATATTAAGATATCGTCGATGAAGACTACCACGAATTTGTCCAACTCGGGCATGAACACCGAGTTCATTAAATAAGTGAAATGGGCAGGAGCATTTGTGAGCCCGAAAGACATTACCAAGTATTCAAACAATCCATACCGCGTAGTGAATGCGGTCTTCGGTATATCCTCGGGCCGAATACGGATCTGATGATAGCCCGACCTGAGATCAATTTTAGAAAATACCCTCGCCCCAGTTAGTTGATCAAATAAGATGTCGATCCTTGGAAGAGGGTACTTATTCTTGATAGTGACCTCATTCAGGGGCCGATAGTCCACGCACATGCGCAAGGTTTGGTCCTTCTTCTTCACAAAGATGGCGGGACAACCCCACGGAGACGAGCTTGGCCGGATAAATCCCTTATTCAGCAGGTCTTGTAATTGAATCTTCAATTCTGCCAATTCATTAGGGGGCATACGGTACGATCTTCGAGAAATCGGAGCCGTACCGGGCTTTAGCTCAATCACAAATTCTACATCTCTTTCAGGGGGTAGTCCAGGCAAATCTTCCGGAAATACATCTGGAAACTCACACACTACCGGAATGTTCTTGATCTCCGGTACAATGGCTTCATAGACTCTACCAGAAGCTTTGGCTGGATTGGTTTTGGGGAGAGTCAAGAGAATTTCTTCTTGATTATAACTCAACCTGACGGTTCTGAATTCAGTGTTGAGAATTGCCTTGTGTTGAGTTAACCAATTCATACCCAAGATTACATCTATATCCTGGCCCTTCAGAATAATCATGTTAGCAGGAAAGTTCCGTCCGGCCATTGTTACTGGCACTCCATAGGCCACTTCTTTAGTATAAATGTGTCCCCCAGGTGAATGAATTTTAAATCCCTCCTTTGATTCATGGTATGCAATATGATGTTGTTCCACAAACTTCTTGCTAATAAATGTATGTGACGCACCAGAATCAAAAAGAATTATTGCAGGGTGACTGGCCACAGGGAACGTACCCATCATCACCGGCTCTCCCTCCGGTGTGGTAGCCACTTGCGTATAATATACTCGCCCCGTTTTCTTGGTATTCTTGCCCGAAGTACTTCCCTTGCCTGGAGCTGAATTTCCCGATCCTTGCTGATTATTAGCCTGATTTTGCCTTGGATAGGGACAATCTTTAATAAAATGCCCAGATTTGCCACAGTTAAAACATCCAGTTGAAGAACTTGGCAGTGCAGGGAATCGAGTGCCTGAGGCACCCGGCTGTTTTGGGGTAGTGGGGGCATTGTTGGGGCGGATAATAATAGGCTGCTTGAAGGGAAATGAAGGTGGACGAGAAAAAGGGTGATTTTGGTTTGAGGGTCGAATCACAAACCGTGGTTTCTTCGCCTGGCCCTGATTTGGCCGCTCACCACCGAATCCCTTAGTCTTTCCAGAATTTGCATATTTGGCCTCCACAGATAAGGCTGTGCTGACAGCCTTTCCATAAGTAAGATCAATACATGCAGCCATTTTTTGCTGCATCCGGTCGTTCAGTCCTCTCATAAAACAATTCTTCTTTTTCAAATCCGTATTCACCTGATCAATTGCGTACTGTGACAGGTGATTGAACTTGTTGAGGTATTGAGTGACGGTATCTCCGCCTTGCTTCAGTTTCATAAACTCTTCTTGTTTCATGTGTAGCACTCCCTCAGGAATGTAATGCTCGCGGAATGCTGCTTTGAACTCGTTCCATGTAATTTGATGGTTGTCCGGCTGGATGGCCACAAAGTTCCCCCACCAAGTACTGGCGGGTCCTCGGAGTTGCTGTGCTGCAAACAGTGGCTTCTGTACTTCCGAACAGCGTAGAAGGCCAAACTTCTGCTCTATGACCCGTATCCATTCGTCGGCCTCGAGCGGGTCTTCTGCTTTGATGAAGAGAGGCGGACGAGTCTCAGAGAAATCTAGATAAGTGGTCTCACGGGGACCTTGTTGGAATCCTCTTCCTGCTTGTTGTTGAAGCTGTTGCTGACCCGCCATCTCCCTCAGGAAGCGGGTGTTGTCGGCTGTGGCGTTCACCAAGGCAGCAATTGCCTCGGCAAGCGTGGGTGGAACGGGAGGCGGATTCGGGGTAACGTCCCGACCCCCGGATGTTCCGGCTGCATCCTGTGCACGAGTCCTGGTCGGCATCTGAGGCAAAAACATTTGAATAAACATCATATGCCCAAGGAAACCTTCCGTTTTACATTACTATGAAGAGTAATGATACAGACTCAATATTATACAGCAGGATACATTACCCATTTTACAAAAGTTGAACCTATTAATAGGATACAATACCCATTATACAACAGTACACCCTACAATACCCTACTTTACTTCTATTACACCCTTATTCCTGCTTGCCATCAGTCTTGGCGGCTTCATCGTCAGGTGTGGGAGTCCAGACATCTACCAACCTCAAGGAAGGAGGAGGCTCAAAAAGGTCTAACTCCCCACCCAGCACACGTCCCGCAACGTGAGATGGTCCAGCTTCTGCCTCAGCAGGTGGTGCAGGCTCACTTGGGTGTAGTTGTGAGTATAATATATGGACTTCCTCGTGCAAAGTGTTGCAGTAAACCTGCAGGTTATCAACAGTCGAGCTAAGTTCTTTAACTCGGGCCTGAGCCCTTGCTTCCTTAGCACACATTAGCAAACGAGACTGGACGGCCCAGTCAAGAGCTAAGTCTCGATCAGCGAGTTGATCCTGCAGATGTCGGATGTCCCTTCGTAGTTCGTTAATTCTATCACCATCAGCGACCCATGCATCAGTCCTATGTTGAAGTGCTGCTTGAAGTCGACTCACACGAGCTTCAAGGTCTCCGATCGGGTCGTTGCTTCCACTGCTGCTACTTTCATGTCGGGGAGCCAATTGATGCCGAGGCACCCCAATAGGTCCCGTGGACTTGCGTGCCGTTAGCCTGGTACGTGGCGGCATCTTTTCTAAGGGGGGAAATGTTATTAGTAAGATTCTTAGCATGATGCATGTATAATTACAGAATCAACCTTAGTCGATTCAACCTTCTATATGTTGCACTCTTCCTATCTGGTCTTTGAGATAGACTTCTTCAGAATACTTAGGTAAGAAGAGAAAAGAATTTTTAGGTAAGACTCTTAAAAATCCTTTTGAAGATGCTTCATAATATCTGCCAAGAAGGGCTACGCTCCGATACCAGCTGTGACGGAACCTCCCAAGTAATTAGGCCCACCTACAGTTGTCCTTGTCCAACGGACATCAGACAACCCTGTAGGTGCCCCTGAACTACTTGACAAGTTCGGTATCCTTCCTTACCTCACTAGGAACGTCTCACCCATCTTGTAGACATTACAGAACATCGGAGATAAAGAAATGCGGAAGCGAATTACATAAACTTTACATTTGTTTTAAAAGTAAGCTTGAGTTATATTATTACAGACCAGCCTAAAAGTGAGTGCATAGAAGTAATATTATACAAACCAGGGAGGCAAAAACTCCTCCCGAGAAGACAAAAGCAAAAGATCCTAGGTGGAGGACCGAGTCCTCCCGCACTTCAGTCTTGATTTTCTTCTTTTGGAACCACCTTGGCACAGAAGTAGCAAAAGTCTGCTACTTCCTCACCTAAAAACAACAAAGGGATAAACCCTGAGTATGGAATACTCAGCAAGTCTTACCCGACTAAAGAAAAGACTCTCAAGGGTATGCTGGTTATGTGGGAGTCAAGGTAAGGCTTTTCAATATTCAAAGACTCTGTTTTGCAGAAATGCTTACTAAAGTGGATCCTTAAAAATCCAGTTTTAATTTGTCAAGTTAAGTAAAATTACCTGTACTAGAGTTCTTTCTACCCTAGTTCAATCACTGGTCCTGCACTAGCCAATTTCTTAACAAGAGCCCATCATCTTTAGTGGAATGCTACGTGTAAGTCAGTGGCCAAGTCTCCATAACCGCGGAGGTACGACGATCCGAATCGATTATACTTAGCTGAGGATCTCCAATCACACGACATATGTAGCACTTAACCCTTGCATATGTCAACCCGCCACCGGGGTTCTTAAGACCGGATCAGGTTCACGCAGACCGAGAGCACAGATACACCACCGTCCAGCCTCTTGCCACGGAGGGTACACGCTACTCTCGCCACCGCTCCACGCCCATCTCGTGTTGTCTTATTCCGGCCTTAGTCTGCCCGAGGCAAGGCTTACCCATGACGAGGCATGTGACCAGTTAAAGGGTCCTCGGTCAGCAGGCCTACATCGAGACGGTCCTTAATCGACTCAGACGGAGACACTACACCGAGACTCTCTTTCTCGTGCAAGTCACCCGCCCGGTCTCAGCTTAATCTTTTTAACCCAAAAACTTGGTACCTGACAGAGGTACATCTTTTCCGATGTTGGACCCATCATGGCCATGATGGATCCACCATCAAGTTTTGTTTTTGAAAACATCCCGACCACTTTTGCCAAACATCTTTTGTAAAACAAATCCTTTTGTTTTTCTAAAGCAATACTAAGCATAGTAAAACCTTTTGTAAAAACAGGATTTCAAGGGGGGTAATCAAAATCAAGGAAGGTAATGCAGGAATTGTTTACAATCAACTCATATAACTTAATGCAGCAAGCAAGTGAGAAAGATTTTAAAAACATCAAGGGAGGTGGCAAATGCACCGGGGCTTGCCTTCGTTTGCAGTTGATTCAGGCTCGGATCCACAAATGTTGAAGTAGAAACTATTCCCGGCCTGAGTGTCCAAAGGTGGTTGCACTTGCTCTTCGGGGACTTCTACCTCTTCTTCACGTTCTACTCATAACCATACATAAGTATAAGAATGGATGCCATGGGATGCTCATGAGGATGCAAAGACAACATAAACTTATTATTTATGTCTTGAATACAACTTGCCTTCACGGAGTTCCGGGAACTTAGGGTTTCCGGAGTCGGTAAAGGAGTTCATGGAGCAGGGGGGTGTTTTGGGGTTTGGTGATCAAACAAGGTCCAAATCAATTCAAACTCTACCCAAGGTCTCTAAATAGTATATAACACTCATATAAAAATTTTGAGCATTTTAGGACTTATCAATTATTTTCTAAAAATCCATAATCAACATTTTTAACCATTTTAAATACCCTAAAATTTCTTACTTTCACTAAAAATCACCAATTTATTTTTATTAAATACTATGGAAAATAACAAACCTAGGAAAATTAGTTTCACAATTTTAGCATTTTTCTATATTTTTCTACACATTTATAAAGTTTTCCTGAAAAAGAAAAAGAAAAGGGATAAACAGAACTGGGCCGATTCTGGCCCAGACGGCCCAAGCCTCAGAGAAAACGGGACGCGCCCGCGCCCGCGAGGGAGGTTTTGCGCAGAGGCCCTCGGCGTTTTGACTAAACCAGAACAGGGTCGCTTACTGTTTTCGCAAGTCACTGACAAATCACAGAAAAACCCTCGGGTTTCTGTTTCTTCGCAGGGGAAGGTCCCCGACCACGGCAGCGCACGGAGAGGCTCCGGCGAGCGCGTAGACCGGCCGATAGGGGCTATGACTAGCGCTCTCCGTCGACTAACACCGAATTCGTACCTTAATTGATGTTTCCCCTAACTTAATTTCACCAATTGGACACTAAAACTCACTGGCCACGGTGACCGCGAGCAGCGTGGCAAGATCATCGTGTTCCCGGCGAGTGGTAGTCTCTTGGTTCAAATTAGAGGTTCAGTAAGCATCGCAGGGTGGCCAGAGTGCTCAAACAAGAGAGAGTTAGGGATGGACGGACCTAGAAAGGGCTGGCCGCGGTGAGGTTGCTCTTCACGGTGTTCTTGAACCGGTTTGGGGGAAGTCCCAAATTCGCGTTTACTGGTGGGGGTTTCGGGATGCAGGTGGGTGCAGTAGGTGCTTGGATGCATGGCGGAGCTGGGGGTACGCTCAATTTATAGAGCCCGCAGGCGGTGGTGCTCAATTTGGCCGAGCCGTGTTGGCGGCCGGAGGTGAAGAAGAACCTGGGTGCGGTGAATTCGTGGCAAATGGCGTGGCGAGCTCCCCGTCGACGATGGGATGGCTTAGAGGAGTCACGACGGCACGGTGTAAAGACAGAGCCACGCGGCGGACGCCGGTAATGGCTCAACGGCGGTGAAATCCTTATCCGAAGGATCGGTGAGCAAGGGGGAATGGACTACGGCGGGCCGAGGTGGCATCCAGCTCAACGGTGGCGAAGATCTTTTACCCCGAGAGGTTATCCACGAGCCGCGAACGCGAATCCTAACGGCGGCGGCGTGAATCTTCGCGCAGGGGGGGGTCACCGGCGGCGAGCAAGCTACGCTGGCATTCTGATCCACTCGGTCTACTGTACCATGGCGAGACCCCATCAGACAGTCTGTCAGCCGAACTTGGAGCATCATTATCTCTTAATTTCTAATGTCAACACATGTCGAGCTCTGCAGCAAAAGTGTAGAGCAATATACCATCTACAATTCGACTATAGGACTTGAACATATTTGAGCACTGGATCATGCTTGAATCTGAGCTAGAAGTTGATGTCAGTTCACTGCTAAACAGAATTTCAGTTCAAAACAAC